>NC_091466.1:39806486-40121069 GCF_027789765.1 Dendropsophus ebraccatus
CCCCCCCAGGCAGACTAGTTTAGCTCACCCAAGCCAGTGATAGCGAATACATGGCGGTGAGAACGCTTTCTAGGAGATCCTGTTTGTGCAGCAGAGGTGTCCTTATCCTGCTCTGCATAGACCCTCGAAATTCAATAATCCCAGACGGGGCATTGCCTAGCACTCAACAGCATTCTAAATACAGGGGAACCCCTAGCCCACTCTTGTATGAGTTTTAGTCTCCATCATAATGAGCCCCGCTGGGCTTGTAGACACGCTATAAATTGTACGTTGCAAGGGTGAATATAATGCACTGCATACAGAGCACAAGAGACAGCTATACAAGTAAGTGTCTATTTGAATTGCACCTTGTTCACATTTAGGTTCTACAATTTTATAACTGTATAACAGAGGTTACATTTTAAGCCACTGGGGAAAATGGGGTATATGAGCCCACCAGCACACATGTATACACACATACAGACACCAGCACACATGTATACAGACACCAGCACACCAGGGCATGATGAAGTTTGAACTTCTGCAACCTGGAGAAATCACCTGCAGTCCTATGTAACACCACATAACACAGCGGTATCTCTGAGTACAGATCATGTAGTAGATGTCACCTGCAGTCCTATGTAACAGCACAGATAACACAGTGATATCTCTGAGTACAGATAATGTAGATGTCACCTGCAGTCCTATGTAACACCACAGATAACACAGTGATATCTCTGAGTACAGATAATGTAGTAGCTGTCACCTCGGGGCACCCCTACTAAATGATGTTCTACAAAATAAGAAAAGTGTCATACACTGACTCACAGGTGACGTCTTCTTTGATCTGAGGCCTCACTTTCCCTTTTCCTCTCCATCCGGCCCAGTCCTCCATGCTGATTCCTTCCAGATATGTTTCATCTTTTCAGAACCTGCGAGACAAACAATTCAGGCTCCGCACATTTCTAGCAGCTTCCTTTCCTTTCTCCCCCCTGTAGGCTCCCAAAGTAACTGCGCTGTGTGGGATGCCCCCTGTATGTAGGATCCCCTGCTGTGCCCCCTGTATGTAGGATCCCCTGCTGTGCCCCCTGTATGTAGGATCCCCTGCTGTGCCCCCTGTATGTAGGATTCCCTGCTGTGCCCCCATGAGCTAATAATGCCCCCAGAGGTACCCCCATGAGCTAATAATGCCCCCAGAGGTACCCCCATGAGCTAATAATGCCCCCAGAGGTGCCCCCATGAGCTAATAATGCCCCCAGAGGTGCCCCCCATGAACTAATAATGCCCCCAGAGGTGCCCCCATATACTAATGATGCCCCCAGAGGTGCCCCCCATGAACTAATAATGCCCCCAGAGGTGCCCCCATATACTAATAATGCCCCCAGAGGTGCCCCCCATGAGCTAATAATGCCCCCAAAGGTGCCCCTACAAGAGGTGCCCCCCCCCATGTCTCTTAGGTTCCGGGCCCCATACGGCAGTACCACTTGTACTGCCCTATCGGCGGCCCTGCCATCAATCACTAAAACTGTGTTCTCTGGTTACTTAGTGGTTGGACCCTAAGTGATCAGATACTTATTTATAATCTTGGTGATAACTCCTTTAAGATATATACTTCTCATAGTCTCCAAAATGGAGTATAGTAACCCTACCTAAAACACATCCCGTAGTCCATTCAGGTCAGTAGTGGCAGCACATATGAACTGTAAGGTTACAGAAAACCTATAAAAGAACTAATACTTATTGGTCCTGGACAATTTATTTGGTTAGTATGGGCCATGCATCCCTTTCAAGTGAAGTTCCACCTTGTTGTTGTTAGGCCTAAAGTCTTGTGCCCTTACGTTTTTTCTGATACACAACTCCAATTGCCCTTCATAGATAAATTCAAATCATTAAGTAAAGTAAAAAAAAAAACATTCTCATCTCCTGAAGCCACAACTAAGGAAAGTTGAGGGGCTTAGTGCCTACTGTGCAAAGGGAAAGCTGCAATACCAGATATAGCCACAATAGGAAGTATGGAGCCATGTTTGTTAGAGAATGAAGGCTGCACAAGTACTGTGATCCCCTCAATCAGCTGATCAGCAGGGGTTTGGGGAATTGGACTACCAGTTTGATATTAATGGCCTTTTCAAAGGATAGGCGATTAATATGAAGGCCCTGGGAAAAACCCCAAAGCAGGATGCAGTAAGCCCCTATATGATTTCCCTGCTCTCGGTATGCAATTCTCAGATGGCAAGAGACCGTACAACCTTGATAGGGCCTTTAGGCGACTCTCCTGCAATATTATAAATGTTTATTGAAATAAGCATGCACACAAGGTGAGACTATTTCAATCGCTCTCTTCAATTAACTTCATACTATTTCAAAGAACACCTGATTTGAAGGGAATAGCCAATATCTTTAGTTTCCTCTCTATATAGATTTAAGTTGTAAAATAATAATCATTTTTTTTATAATAATAATTGGTTTAATTATTCTGAAAAAAAAAAAAACCCTCTTTGCCCTAACAAAGTCAATATAATATGACTCCTCCTGTGGAACATTTTGTAAAATGTATTACTGAATAAATTGACTAAGACTTAACGGTGGTTTATTATTTTATTTAATGTATATTGTTTTGTTACTTTTATTTTTTAAGTCTATGTTTAATGGGTGAAATGTAAATCTGCTTCTAATACAATGCACTGTGATTGCTGTTCACTTTTAACCCCCTAATGGGTTTGTTCCTAACCAGCGTTGATTTCAGCTCTTCAGCCGCATGGTCCTACTAATGCAGACTGTTCATGCGAATACATTTGTCTGTTCTGTTTGTTCTCTTTGCTTACAGCTTTAATCCTAACCAGATAATCTACAGAGAGTTTCTAGGCTCTAGTCTCAGGATTTTCATAAAATATTATAAGATAAGATGTTAAAACAAAGTTTACCCAGTTTGGTGCTTGAGGTGTAGATTTCATCTAAAAAGTTCAAAATTGTGCAACATAGTTGTGGATGCAGGCACCCAGAATTTAGGCATTTCATTAAAGGAAAGAAGGGGAGCATTGCATAAGAAAACAGAACTATGACTCTTAAAGGGGTTTTCTAGAGAAGTTGATAGCTTTAGTCACAGATTGGGCCATCTATAGCTAATCGGTGGGGTGACTTAGCACCCCCTGCTGATCAGCTGTGGCAGGCAGAGACCGGCACAGGTGCCAGAAACCTTGGCTCTGAACTTTGTAGTGGTGGTGCTGGGTTACTGCAGTACCATCTCCTATACACTTTATTTCATTCACTTCCACCATTAATAACTTTTCTCAAGAAAACTCCATTCATCAACACAGATTTTTTTTACCCATTTTTTTTTTTACACCACAGACCTTAGGTATACTTTAAAAAATAAAAACTAAATTTTACCTTCCTGTCAGATCTCCCTGCTGCTGCCGCCATCCTGTTGATCGCCGTCCTTGTTGATCGGGCCTTTCTGCTTTCATCTTGACACCCAGAAAATGCCCACCGCCTGGCAACAGCACTGTCCTATTTCCTACAGTGATTGACTACAGTGATAAACATTGTATAGCCGGACAACCCTTTAATGACATTAATGCATACTATCCTTTCCACACATTGTAAGCCAGCTACACACATGTCCGGTGACCCAGAGCCATTTCTGATAGGAATGCCAAATGGATCAAGCTGGATCCGATGCATTCTGCAACCCACCCGATAAAAAAAAAACAAAAAAAACTCCACTATGCTGGCCAAACTCACTGACAACTTTTTTTTTTTTTTTTTGTCCTACTTTTTATACAGGCTAATTGCACCAAGGAGAGGACTTGGCCTTTATTATGGGATAATAGGTTTGCTTTTTGGAGTTTTATACAAATGGCACCAACACTATCTGTAATGTTACTGCCCTAATACACCCCTCATAGCACCCCCCCTTCTTTTGACAGTGTCTAGGATTTCCTTTATATTGGAAGCTATAGAAAGTTGCAGCACACATGTTCATTAGCTTCTGCATGATCTACATTTCGGTTGAGCCTGAAGGAACACAAGTGTTTTCTCACCAGTTCATAGGAAGGGGCATATGTCTTGTATTACTGTGTCTAGACCTCCAGTGATTCTCATTGGTTTGTCCTTGCATGTCCACTACCCTGGTTGCAGCATGAAGCGTGCCAGTTCTCTGAATGTTCTTAACACGGGCGGCAAAGCTGCTGAGGACCACATGCAAGTAAGACGCCCAGTCATGTTCTTACATCATCATTTTAGTGCTAGTATGTGTATGTATGCTTGTAGTATGCCAGTGTGATTTGCAGATGCTTTGCCATGTTCACCAACCTAGAATTTGGGTCCTTTATCTTAAAAGATGGTGAATGGTGCAATCTTAGCACTAAAACATAATCTGTAGGCAAAGAACTAAATGTAGTCTTCATTGTGCTTATGTGCTACACATGTCCACTGCTATTTACTAACCCAATAACTGACTAACCTCTTACTGCATCTTGTGCCCTATTATGTTTTATTGTTTTAATCTTATATATAAGGACAATAGGGGAGAGGTTTCAAAACTGGTGAAAAGTACAGTGGAATCTGCTGGTTGCTTTATGCAACTACTACGGTACTACTTTTATTTTTTGCACCAGTTTTGATAAATCTCTCCCAATAACATCAAACAGTCGTCCATACATATACTACAAGTATACCTGAATGCGTTGAATACAAGTAATATATGTTAGGTTGTTAAACGGGTTCTCTTTCAAATATACTATCAAACACTTTATTTAGCATTCTGAGCAAGTCTCATTTAAGACTTTAATTCCAGAGTAGAGAGAAGCTAAAACTACCTCGCTTTTCTGGCTCTGGAGGATTTGACAGGTCCATGGGTTACACTGGCAGACCATTAATATCAGTGGACAGTATGTAGCGCTTAATCTTTCCTGTGGTGGTGGTGGTGCTGAGGAATTAAAAGAACCATCTAACGCAAAGGGGTTGTCCATTTTCAAGATATTCTCACTTTTTCTTAAAAACAGCTGTGTACAGGCTGTAGCATAGCTGCACTGTCCCTTGCTGCTCACAGTGCTGCCTATATATGAATAACGATACCAGATACCGTATCTGATGCTAGAGAGAGAGGCATTAGGTATGGCAACCAGTAAAGCTATTTAGTGATACACGACACTGCTACTGTCTATACTTAGCTATGTATGAGGGGATGACAATACAGTGGTCCCTCTGTTCCAGGATGACCATTGAAACCATTGTATGTTGAGATCAAAACTCTTTTAAGGGAAATAAGCAAATAACTAATAAGGATAAAGTAAGGTCTTACATATAACAGTCAGAAGGAGCTACTGGAGACTGTAAATTACTTGCTATGTAGAAAAACTGAGTGTTTTCAGGGTCCTGCACAGATCACACAGGGTCCCAAGAATATAAAATGATATCACCCTCACCTGGTGCCCAAAGGAGCAACTATTCCTGGCACAGGTAAAGAGCAGTACATGACATGTAGTATCACATTGTACTGTAGGGAGGCGCTACTAAACAGCCAATCACTGCATCCACTCCAGTAATACTGGGTTTTACCAGTAAAATGGCCACTTTCATTGGTCAATTATCTAGTTATTCACATGTGCAGCAGATCCGGACTGTGTAGTATTGTATGTTGAGTCTGGTCTTAAGTAACCGTCCAGAAAGGAACATTGTATGTTGAAAATATATAATCCTGAGGCCATTGTAAGTTGAGGGATCACTGTAGTGTGCCTGCACTGAGTGCTCAGCCTTTACCGGCGCTATGCATCTCTGAATAGCTTTACCAGATGCTGTACCTGATGCTTCTATCAATGGCATGGGGTTCAGACCCTCACCGTAATAATCAGAGGGCTTGTTCTAATGATTGGAGGGGGTCTAAATACACAGACCCTGACTGATAAAATATTTTAAAGTGTTTTTTGGTGTTTTATTTTTTTATGCCTATTTAAAGTATACAGGAAAATTATATGACTTTATTGTACAATTAATAAATGTCTATGCACAAAACTGGACAACCCTTTTAAGGAGTGTATTACAGTCTATACCACTGCTTCAAAGCAACTGACTATAGTAATACTGACTAGTATAGCACGTATTGGTTTAAGTGAGTAAACAAAGTTCTGTGAAAGGGTGGTATTACACGGGCCGAGCAGGGCCTGATAATACCTGTAAACGAGCAGCGATCTGCTAGATCATTGCTCGTTTACTGGACCTATTACACGGCCCGATAATCGTTTGACAAGAGCTGCAAGGACATCGTTACCAATGTCCTTGCAGCCCTTGCTAAACTGGCGTACATTACCCATCCACGTTCCAGGGCTGCTCCTGCCGTCCGCTTCTCCCGGGGTCCCGTGCGCGCTCTAGCTTCACAGCGACCTAGAGTGCGCACGGGACCCCGGGAGAAGCGGACGGCAGGAGCAGCCCTGGAACGTGGATGGGTAATGTATATCGTTAGTCGCCGGCCACGCACCGCTATTACACGCAGCGGTGCGCGGTCGGCGCCCGACGAAAGTAGGGTCTAACCTATATCAACGGTCAGCCGATGTTCGTTGTCATCGGCTGATCGTTGCATTTATTACACGGAGCGATAATCGGCCGAATCGGGCCAATTCGGCCGATTATCGTTCCGTGTAATAGTACCCAAAGTGGAGTCCAGAAGAAAGGGGGAATATGGAGGAAAGCTTTCCCGGTTTAGGATTATGGAGTCTACAATTGATAGACTTTACTTGAGGTGTTGTAAGCCTTAATGTAAATGGACTTCAGGATTTAGAAAAACATGACTGTTTTTTTCCAAAAGCAGTTCTTCCTCTGCCCACAGGTCGTGGAGTGGTATCACCTGAGCTGCAGTATTACAAACAACCTGTGGATAGAAGTGGAATAGTTTCTGGAAGAAGGCAGCTATTATTATTATTATTATTATTGATTTTTTTTTTTGCAGACAATGCTGTTTTGTCAGGGGCAGTAGAAACCAGAGGGTAGTCATACATTATATAGAGGTTGACATGACTAGCTGTTTTTAGAGACCGACCAGCTAACATGTGGCATCTCCCTACTGTCTGGCAGCGGTTTACTTCCCTCTTCCCACTAAAAATGGATGTACATGCTTATAGTGGAGTTAGGAGAAATTGTTGTCAGCTAAATTAATGTTTGGCCAACTTCTATGTAAATTGTATGGCCACGTTAGAAGTGCGCTTTAACATTATTTTGGCTTTGGCTAACTTTTCTAGCTGCTTTGACGCTTCAAAAGCATCTTTTTAAGTCTATAAAACCCCTTTAATGACTATTAACATAACAATGCTGCTTTCCTTTAAAATTGCTCCACACCTACCCAGAGGTTGTCTAGTATTGCAGCTCCGCTCTGTTCGTTATAATGAGCTGCAGTACCAGACACACAATATGGACAGGTGAGGTGCTATTTCTGGAAAAAATTACCCAAGCTTTTCTAACCCTGTACAACCCTTTTTATAAATCTTTTCAGCAGCTATTTTTTTCCAAGCAAAATCTGAATGACAGCCAATACAACCACCATCACTTGGGTGGTCACCCAGCTTTTCCAGACTTATGCATACATGTGGCAGATTTATTATGCATCAGGCTGGATACTTGCTGTAGACTTCAGCCATAGGCAATGTTTACACAACGTATATTTTCGTAAAATCAAGGCCTTTGTACACCGGCGGTGATTATTATGAAAATATACGTTACCTTTCAGTCTACGGGATCCCGACCGGAGTGTATACATCGATTCAGTGACAAGCGTCCGCAGAAAACCATGTCAGTGCACACTGTGGAGCGAGCAGTGCAGTGGGGAGTTCTGATTCGGCCGGTACTGCAGTACCGGCTAAGAAGAACTTTTCAGAGACCGGCCGTTCAGTGACCTGGCCGGTCTCTTACGCTGTATGAACATAGCCATGTACTTCAAGTGGTATACTCCTTGCTCTGCATGGTATTTTTCTTTTTCCCATAAGAAGCAGCTCCACTTTTATCCATGGTCTCTTGCGTGACTCTACACTGCAATACCAGACACTGCCCGTGGTCAGGTTTGGCGCTCATTTATGGATTAATGCCATTTTTTTCTAATATCATGTAGTGGATTTTTGGTACAAGTAACATGTCAAATATGAGCACCAAATCTGCAACGTGTGAGCAGACCTAAGAAAAGAACTATAATAAAGGTCATGTTGGTTGTCAGTTTTCCTAGATACAGATATGAGTAGTGATCAGCTCATATCTGTATTTAAGGCTTTACAGATTTCAACAGATTGGACAGGGAGAATATTCATTCTGTCAGAATGGCAGACCCCACAACGTAACCCAATGGACCTTTATTATTATTAAGTCAGTGGGGGCTGTTGTATGATGGATGGCACAGCGGTTCGTTTAGGGTGGGATGCTACTGGGCTCTGTACATCCTTTAGTAACATTGATAACAATATATTCTCCCCCCCCCCCTTCCTTGCTTCTTTTCACAGGAACGAAATAATTGTCTGACTGAGGCCCGAGGTTTGAGCGCTAGTCACACTGACCTGGCTCACTGAGCTGTGCACAGGGGCTAGCTGCCATGAAGAACGCACTGAGACTAAGCTTCCTCCCTCCCTATACAAGAAGCTTATTCCTGTCTGATAATGGATTGATGTTTTTACTTTTTCTAAAAAAAAGGACAAAAAATAGATTTTTAAATTAGTATAATTTAGACTTCTCCCTTTTTTTCCATTTTTAAAAAAGAACCTCTTATTTATAGGTGTGTATGATGTATATAATTTGCTGCTTGCACTGTTGTCTGTAGAAATATAATATATAAAATGGCGAAAGTGCAGAACTGGGTCACTGTTACGGTAGCCAAACAGATGGTAGAAAACCTGTTGGCTTTTGGTCATATTCATGGGGACTACAGGTTACAATGAAGACCACTATGGGGGGGGGGGATAAATAATTTTTATTGTAAATAACTGTTTACATTGCCCGGATAGGGACTGCGCACGTTTTTACATAATAGACCGCCGACAATGGGGCCGATTTATCAAAATTATCTAAAATGTTGTTACCCATAGCAACCAATCAGAACACAGCTTTCATCTTACCAGAGCAATTTAAAAAAAAATGAAAGCCCAGTCCTGACTGGTTGCTATGGGTAATAGACATTAAAAGATAAACTACTGCCCATGGCAACCAATCAGAGCTCAGTTTTTTTTGTTTTTTTTTAAACAGCTTTGGTAAAATGTAAGCATACTCTGGTTGCTATGGCCATCAAGGAGGTCTAATATGTTTTTGTTAAATTTGAGCTGTCCCATTGATACCTCGAGCGTTCACAGCTTGGGATAGTTGAGCGATGCTGAGGAATACAGATTCAACCTAAGGTAAAAGTGTAAAGACTGGTGTAGACTCTAGATGGAGCTTCTTCCTATAGCAACCAATCTTATCACTACTTTTTTTTCCATACCTATCTTTTAAAAATCATAAATAAAAAAAAAAAAAAAAATTGGTTGGTTGCCATGGGCAACTGCTCAATTCTGTTTACATGCCGGGGGGCCCAGCACTTTTATGAAATAGAAAGTTCATCTCTAAACTGAAATGTTTTTATTTTCTTGTGGATTATTGACAGACGAGGCAAAAGACCTCAATACTGAAATAAATGGTTACTTTTAAACCCCTAAATGTTTTATATCATATGTAATAAAAGAACTGGGTCTTGGTTTTGTTTTTTAAAATAAGGCTACATTCACACAGTGCTGTTAGGGTTTGTTCATACAGAGGATATGCATCTGGAAGCCCTTAAAGTGATAGTCACCCTCTTTCTATATAAGGAGTCCTCAGACTCTGCACATTTCATATCTTACTGTGTAAAGGATTTCTTGGTGGTCTCTCCCCTCAAAAATGTATGTTATTGTTGGTGGACAGTGCCATAGGAGCGGGGAGTGGTGCCCCATAGCTCTGCCTACACTGGTGTTTTAGGCCCTGCCCTTGTGCGATGTCGTCGGCATCTAGGCCCTGCCCTATCTGCAACCATTGGAATGGGCTGACCTAGAGGAGGGGGCCTAGGCCTCTAGGTCTACCCATTCCAATGGCTGCAGAAGGGACAGAGCCTAGATGCTGATTGTCATAGAGGGGGTGGGGCCTACAAATGTGGGTGGAGATATGGGTAACCATGCCCATTAAGCCCCACCCCGACTGCACTGTCCACCAACAATAACACATTTTTGAGGGGAGAGACCACCAAGTAGTCTTTTATACAGTGTGATATGAAATATCCAAAAAATAAGCTTAGAAAGGGTGCTGAGAACTCGTCATATGGAAAGGGGGGATTAAATCCCTTTAATGGTGGATAATACATGGGTTCTTGGCTGGAATGTAGCAGGCAATTACTACACCAAGTTTGGTGGCTAAATGCTATGGATTGTGTTTATCTTCACATCGCTGCCTATGTGGGCTGTGTTAATGCATTTTATTCAGATTCATTTGGGCTGTAATACCTCACATGGCCCGGGTGACAAGCCCCTTGAGCTTACTGTCCTGTTTGAATTTAATTTTTGTCTACTGGTTTTAAATTGATGTATTGTGAGACTAAAATGTTACTTGAATAAGAAAATATCATACACCGGCATTACTCAAATTGCTTATTGGTATGTAGAGAAGGTCCTGCTACAGTGCGCAACAGTTCCAGTTGATCGATAACAGACTTCAGGCAATGAAAGAAATTTTCCGATGGCACTCGCCATATGTTTAATTGCTTAGTTTTTTAAAGTTCAAGTTCCAAATGGGAGAATGGACCACTTGCCTCAGCCAACAGCTTTTTCCCAAAGTTATTCTTTCTCTAGAGCAGGTGTAGGGAACTATGGCTCCCCAGCTGTCGCAAAACTACAACTTCTGTCTGTCATGCCTGAAAACTAAAGTTTTGGCTGTCCAGGCATGATGGTAGTTGTAGTTTTGCAACAGCTGGAAAGCCAAGGTTTCCTATCCCTGCTCTAGACTAAGAAATGGCCATTGGCTGAGGTGAGGTAGTGTTTCTTCCCATTTGGGATTTGCACTTTAATAAACCAAGCAACTGACCATATGGTGAAATGGGCATTGGACATTTCTTTGATTGCACGGAGGAATTAAAAATGTTACGACTAACTAGTATTTGGGGTACTGTACCTATGCATGTCTTATGGCTTCTAAATGGGAGAGACCTCAATGCCAGGAAGATACTTACTGTACAGATACATTACTACCTAATAAAATAGACCCCTATCTAGCTGAAGCTGTTTTCTTTGGCTTGTATTGTGGGTGGTGATTTTACACTGAAATTCTATGCTCATCAATACCCAATGCATGGGGGATAAGACTGCTGAAATGGAAGAGCTAAAACTGAATGCAGATTTAGGGTGCAGATTTGAAGCTGCAGATTCAAAGCAAATCAATTCTGGGCCATCAAATCTGCTGCGGATCTGTTGCCAAATCTGCTGCGGATCTGTTGCCAAATCTGCTGCGGATTTGTTGCAGATCTGCTGCAGATTCAAATCTGCTCCATCAAATCTGCTGCAGATCCTGTACCCTTAGGCTACATTCCCACACAACAGAAATTTTTGCACTTTGAAATTATACCTCTGTCCCATCCACTGAGCTGCAATTGGTTAGCTCTGCAAACTGCTTATCAACCTAGAACTATTTAATTATGCAGTCTTCCAAGTTAGGTAGAGATATGTTCCCGTCCCCACTGTGTGAATATAGACATAAGAAAAAATAGTAACAAAGTGGTGGACCAACGCTAAGAGTTGTATCAAACAGGTATTTTATTAATGTGCTAAAAACTATGTACAGTGTGAGTTGTCCCGGGTCAGGGACTAACAACAAACAGAGAGAGGGATGAATAGGTCAAGTTAGAGTATATATGCCTATTACACCCTGCCTCAACGCTAGGGAGTCGCTAGGTTAGGGCGTCCCCCTCACCAAGCGTAGCGATACCCTATACTAGTGGTGGAATTGATTCCACTTGTCTATTGACTAGTGTTGATAACACGTCCAGTGGATTTGCCGCTAGGTCTACGGTATTACAATTGGTCAGTATGCACTGTGTGTTTGTTTGTGTGAATTAGCTGTTGATGGGTAAATTAAATTAATTAAATGTCCAAAACGTCATTCGACGCGTTTCCCCCAACAGAGATAGTTGTCTTCTGGGTTCATCAGGGATGATCTTGGATCAAACGGCTCAGTCACGGGAATTCATAGCCCATAGTTGGAGCTTGATCTAGTAAAAGAAGTGCAACTAAGTAAACTATATTGATAAGTGGTTTGTACATATATGATGGTGTAAACAATGTCTGAACGTCTCAATATCCCACCTCATCTGCAGAGTCTGTACAATAACTGAAGATACTACGAATGCTGTGATTGTGTCTAGTTGATCTTCTGGATCTGTTCAAGTCGCTTGTGGTGATGCTGCAATGGAGCGGTTTTCAAAAGAGTCACCATGTGTGGGTCAGGGTCTGTTCGCCCAATGGAGGTTACCCACAAATTAGTGTTAGTAGAGTTAGACAGTGATTAAGTATAGTCTGTAGAGAGATAGATGACAGAATCATCTCTAAAATTATTGAACTATGGTACCAGTCAGTGTATCGCACATGATTCATCTTATATAAGATGTACCTGCATAGTCCAGATGATTTGGAATACAGCAGTGTACTGGTGCCTGTTATGCGTCTTGGGAGTACTGTGACTCCCTATATCTCCCTTATATGAGGAAACCACAAGGAAGGTGAATAAGCATGGGAACAAATAAACAGGTTCTCTATACACATAGTTCTTAGATATATATCCTATCGAGAGGGGCTACACTAGTAATGCTATGTATGTTATATGACATGAATCCAGTATTTATGTGATAAGCCGCTCTGAGGACAGATGTTAGACGTGTCTTAGAATCCCCGAAATGCTGTACCAAAAGTGTCCCAAAAGTAACAGAATTAATGAGGGAGAGCACTTGCGTTTGATGTCCGAACCAGATTGATAAACCCCGCTCCAGACGTTGATAGGCGTCTGCTGGAGCGGCCCCATGTCCCGGCTTAAAAGGCCGACGGGGAGGCGGACCTAAGTGCCGTGTGTGACGTTATGACGTCAGTGCGCGGCGTCCTGGGTCATGCTCACATGGGGATGCTGGACGTGACGTGAAGACGTCAGTACACAGCGCGCAGCCCATGTAGTAAACAGTACTGGCAAGCTTTTGCCAGTACATCAGTGTGGACACTTAGACATATCTAGGAGTGCTAATGATCGTAATATAAAAAAACTGGGCGCTAGAAAGTACAGACAGGTTTCCATAGTGATAGTCCTCAGGGAAGAGTGAAACTAGATACATATCACACAAGGGGTATAGAGATCGGAGTAGGTGATAGTATGTCAAAGTAAGATCAGTCTCGTCATATGTATATATACGTAGTAGGCAGAAATGAGGTAAAGTATTGGAACGTGGATGAATATTGATTAGTTGGAGATATGCATATAAATTATAATATAACCCCAGATATATTAGGTTATACTAGGCAATGATAAGGAGGCAAGAAATAGGGGGCTTAGTAAGCTGGTACAGTTGTAGAGTGAGGCTGAAGTTCTGACCAAAAAAGGGCTAGGGGTGGAGTGGTAGTGGTGGAAGGACTAGATGTGGGATGTCCTATATAAAGGAGGTGAAAAGTAACTGGTCATTCAGACCATGTGGTTCAAGGGTCCTGAGACGGTAAATCCATTCCGTCCCTTTCCTGATGAGTATATTGTCGATGTCTCCTCTTCTGATGTCTGGTTTCATTGTCATAATGACCTTAAATGACAGCTTAAAGGGTGACTGAGGGTGGACCGTACGCATATGTTGTGCTACAGGTTTTGGTCTTGAGTGTCTATATATGCTCGAGTATCCTCCTCCTAAGTTCTCTCCGAGTCTTCCCCACGTATGATTTGGGGCAGTCACAGGTGGCCATATAGACCACGTACGGGGTTTTGCAGTTTGCAAAAGATCTATTCTTGAACACTGTTGAATTTGATCCTGAGCAGACGCCCTAACCTAGCGTTGAGGCAGGGTGTAATAGGCATATATACTCTAACTTGACCTATTCATCCCTCTCTCTGTTTGTTGTTAGTCCCTGACCCGGGACAACTCACACTGTACATAGATTTTAGCACATTAATAAAATACCTGTTTGATACAACTCTTAGCGTTGGTCCACCACTTTGTTACTATTTTTTCATATGTCTGCTTATCAACCTGCTGCGTTTGAAGTCCAAGCCGATCCGTGCTACTCCACCCCGGGTGCCAATAAAAGCTGGATCCAGTCCTAGGCAACGTCTTCTAGGACTGGATCCAGCTTTTCCAGGCACCTGTGGAGGAGTGGCACAGACTTCAAAGGCAGTTGGCTGATAAGCAGATTATTGAGCTACCAAAGCGATTTGCTTTGTTTCTGCTGTAAATTTACTCATTATTAGCTGCAATACTAGCCATAACCAATAGACAAATGGTGTAAAAGAAAGCAGGGTCCTAAACAAAGTGATATTTAACTATAAACAATGGCAAACAAGAGCTTTTAAGAGCAACCTGAAGTCGTTCACTATAACACCCACAACAACAGTCGTTAGTTATGATTGTTTACTCCTTCTGATCCAGGAACGAAAGATATGTAATTTGGCAAACAATTAGCAAGCAATTAATGATTTTATGTTCAGCTTAAAAGATGCAATCAACATAAGAACGATTTTTCAAATATTGTCCGCATACACACAAAGCGATTTGTTTATATTTGAACAACTTAACAATTTTTTTGCACGATAATCGTCCCGTGTAATAGGGCTCTACAGCTACTCTACCATAGAGATGGCCATGCTTTATGCTTTACGTTATAAAGTATCCACAGCTCATGCAAGATTTGCAGTGTAGCGTTTCAAAACATTCCCACTGTAAATAGAGGAGGAACAGGCAGGTGTGCCAGCACGTGGAACTGCCTCTCTGACAAGAGGAAAAACACAATTTCATAACTTTTGGATGCATAGCCAGCTCCAATAAAGGTGGCATAGATTTTTTTTTTTTTTTAAACATGTTTTTAATGTCACACCAAAGAACATGACATGGTATACATAGATGAAACCATACAAGCTATTTAACAGGATACAAAGATTACATGGGTGACATATTAAGTATACTGTTACAATAGACGTAGGCCTAACGTAACCCACTAAAGCCATTGACAACGTAGGCCAAGAAATACCAACAGTTAACCAATAGACTGTCAAAGCTGATATAGTATAATAGAACTCTCTCTTGCCCCGTGTAACTACATGGCAGATAAAAGTGACTCTGTACCCACAATGTGACCCCCCATTCCCCCCCCCCCCCCCCCCGCTACCAAATCGCTTGTACCTTCGGATAGCTGCCTGGCCTGGGGTCCGTTCGGCAGGTGATGCAATTATTGTCCTAAACTACTTTTAAACTTGCAGCCCTGGGCCTAGATCGTGTATGCATTTGGCTTGCACAACCTCTCTGTCCCTCCTCCCCGCCCTCTTCATCATTGGGAATATTCCAGGCAGATTTTCTACTATTCATCACCTGTGTAAGCACGGCACATGGGCTGGATCGTTAAGGCACCTGTGTAGTTTTCACTGCAGGCCCATAGGAAAAAATGGTGAAAATGGCGGGGAGGAGGGAGGGGTGGTGCAAATGTAGGGCACAGATACTCCAAGCCACGGCCGTTGGGGACGGGGCTGCAAGTTTAAAAGTCGTTTTTTAGGACAATAACTGCATCACCTGCCAAACGGACCCCAGGACAGATCTTGGATTAAAAGCAGCTATTTGAAGGTACAAATGGTTTTTGGGGGACAGATTGTGGGAACAGTGTCTCTTTAAGCTGTACCTAATTCATGATTAAAAGTATGGGGAACTCGACCACTTAAAGGGGATATTCAGTGCTACAAGACATGGCCACTTTCTTCCAGAGACAGCACCACTCTTGACTCTAGTTTGGGTGCAGGTTTAGTAACTCAGTTTCATTAAAGTGAATGGAGCTTAATTGCAAACCACACCTGGACTGGAGACAAAAGTGGTGTTGTCTCTGGAAGAATGTGGCCGTGTTTTTGTATTGCTGAATAACCCCTTTAACCCATAACAAATCAACTTTTTTAATGAAGATGCTACTGCTCATGGGATGCTACTGCTCGTTCCATGGTGCAAATAAAGTTACCGGAACAAATAATTTCCATGTTGGTCGGGAGGACAGTAAACTTCCAATGCTTTGCTATGAGTGTCTTGCTGCATAAGAACGTGGAAAAAAACTCGGAAAATCTACTATTCCAATGTGTAACAGAACAAGGGAAGGTGTACATACTACATAGTATTGAAGTACTGGACCTCAGATAGTAGGGTTTTCCAGTATGGCTTCAAGTGAGAGCTTGACCAAAGTACATGAGCAATGGTACTTACATCTAAGTAACACCACCAGCACAAATTGGGTACATTAGGATAAATGGTTCCTAGCAGACGCATAGTACCACCTACATAGGATTTTGCACGAAGCTTCCAGTTGTGTAGAGAACTTGGAGAGCAGAGGAGGAAGATCATAAGGGTATGTTTACACTGAGCAAATCAGGCGGAATCCCACCTGTCTCAGTGTGTCATTGACCTTCTATGGGAGAGCATGTGCTGCTCTCTGCTCAAAGAAGTGAGATGTCACTTCTTTGAGCGGAGAGGGGAGGAAGCGGATGTGCGCGAGCCTCCCATTCACTCACTGCAGAACACTGAGCCGCTGTATTTGCTCAGTGTGAACATATGTGTGAAAAAATGTTTAAGCCTTAAGTACAGTGGTGCCTTGGCTTACGAGCATAATTCATTCTGGGACCGTACTTGTAATCCATATCCACTCTTAAACCAAAGCAAATTTTCCCATAAGATATCACATATGCAGACAATTGGTTCCACACTCCAAAAATTATTTATTCTGAATAACACGTAGAAAGGATGAAACAAACAATGAAAAACAGCTGAATATGTGATATTAGAAGTTACTTCAGCACTCTTTTTCCAGGGAAGGAGAGTTTACAGCTATGAAGAGATCAGTTCTGTCCTCTGATGTAAGCCCCAGTCTGAAATGGATCTGCTATGATTTGGAAGGCGAGGGAGACTTCCTGGGTTAGAGTACAGTGGTGTAGACCATGCTATGCAGACCATGCCCCTCCTCCACTCCCCCTCCCACCCAGAAGCCTGAAATACAGCCCAATTAGGAGGCAAATCTACCTGAGAGCACAACAGTACACAGGTCTACAAGCAGCCCCCATCCCGGGGAAGTGTTGTCAAAGGAGAATGACAGCATGTATCCCAAACTTTATTAGATTTCTTAGGACATTTTTGGTTTAAAAATACTAAAGAACTTTCTCAATACAACAGTGTTGACTTGTTTTTTTCCATATTACCACAGTAGGAGTAAGATCCATCCACCTGATTGCTATTGATTTCCTGGCCATAATGACAGAAGAAATATGGATGTGGTGCGTCCACTCCTCCTCAAAAATGCATATAGAAAGAGTGAGTACTGGTATTGAGATTATGAAGAATAGTATCTGAATCACCTCCCCCCAAAAGGAGGTGATGAAGGGACACGTCCATACCATGTGCCAATAATAGGCAGGTTCAATTTGGCATTTAACCAAAAAGTTATGGATAGGGCGCAATTGAGCTCCATTCACTTCAATTAAACTGAGTAGCAAAACCTCACCTAAGCTGGAGACAAGAGCGAGGCTGTCTCTGGAAGAAAGTGGCCATGTTTTTGTAGCGCTGGATAACCCCTTTAAATAAGGTAGTAGGATATAATATAACCCTTTAATAGATTAATCCAACAACACAGTTCCACATGTTCTCCACAGAGAGAGACACAACTCAGGCTGGGTCAAGTACGCCTCTTGAGTTCTGTATATGCGCCTTCTTCTAGCAGAACATATACATAGAACTTGCCCACTGACCGGTACGCGAGGCCCCCCCTTGCCACTGCACTGCCCCCCTCCCACTCCCTCTTGTGACCGCAAGCAGTGTTTTGCTTGCGATCACAAGAGGCAGGCTGGGACGGGTACTTCCGGCGCAGGGAGCATCGCGTCGACAAAAACCAGGTCCTGGGAAGCTCCCCCCCCCGGCCGCCGCGGGAAGCTCCGCCAGCGCGCGTGACTAGGGGACTAGAGAAATCATTCAGGTGAGTATAGATTTTTTTGTTTTAAAAGGGGATGATGATGGAACAAGAGGATGATGAGAGAAGTTGTGGTATGATGATGAAGGAACAAGAGGATGATAAAGGGTGTAATGGTATGATGATGAGGGAACAAGATGATGATAAGGGGTATAGTGGTATGATGATGAGGGAACAAGAGGATGATGAGGGGGTGTAGTGGTATGATGAGGGAACAAGAGGATGATGAGGGGTGTAGTGGTATGATGATAAAGGAACAAGAGGATGATGAGGGATGTAGTGGTATGATGATGAAGGAACAAGAGGATGATGAGGGATGTAGTGGTATGATGATGAAGGAACAAGAGGATGATGAGGGATGTAGTGGTATGATGATGAAGGAACAAGAGGATGATGAGGGGTGTAGTGGTATGATGATGAAGGAACAAGAGGATGATGAGGAATGTAGTGGTATGATGATGAAGGAACAAGAGGATGATGAGGGGTGTAGTGGTATGATGATGAAGGAACAAGAGGATGATGAGGGGTGTAGTGGTATGATGATGAAGGAACAAGAGGATGATGAGGAATGTAGTGGTATGATATTGAAGGAACAAGAGGATGATGAAGGGTGGTGTAGTGGTATGATGATGAAGGAACAAGAGGATTATGAGGGGTGTAATGGTACGATGATGAAGGAACAAGAGGATTATGAGGGGTGTAATGGTATGATGAAGGAACAAGAGGATGATGAGGAGAGTAGTGGTATGATGATGAAGGAACAAGAGGATGATGAGGGGTGTAATGGTATGATGAAGGAACAAGAGGATGATGAGGGGTGTAATGGTATGATGAAGGAACAAGAGGATGATGAGGGGTGTAATGGTATGATGAAGGAACAAGAGGACGATGAAGGGTGTTATGGTATGATGATGAAGGAACAAGAGGATGATGAAGGGTGTAGTGGTATTATGAAGGAACAAGAGGATGATGAGGGATGTAGTGGTATGATGATGAAGGAACAAGAGGATGATGAGGGGTGTAGTGGTATGATGATGAAAGGGCAGGAGGATGAAGGGGTAGTAGTATTATGATGGAGGTGGTTGTAGTATGATGATTGAGGGGCAGGAGGAGGGGACAACATGGGGGGCATCTGTAACGGGGATAAAATGGGGGGCCATCTATAATAGGGACAACACAGGGGGTCATCTATAAGGGGGAAACATTGGGGGCAATCTATAAGGTGGACTACACAGGGGGTGTATACAATAGGGGGATATGTACTATAAGGGGGATCACAAAGTTTCAGGGCTACCTACTAAATGAGGGTGTAAAGGGGCCAATACAGATGTGCAGTTTGTAGAAAGATGAGGATAGTGAGGAGCGAGGAGCCTAATATGTTTGTCTGGCAGATTCTGTGGATTCATGGTTCGGATAAGTTCTCATTATGGCCCAGGGCAGATGGAGAAGATGAAAAGGGAAGAACTCCGAACAGAGAAGACGTCCCCTGTGAGTCACTTGATATAACTGCACTGTGATGTATACGGTGTATAGAGCCTGTGTACAGTGCGTCCACCTCTATATGACTGTATGAAGTGATATTGGTCTATGTACAGAGGATTTTATTCAGTAGCAGCGGTGGTGTTAGTATGTGGTGGTATTAGTCAATAGCAGCGGTGGTGTTAGTCAGTATGTGGTGGTATTAGTCAGTATGTGGTAAGGGGGGGGCCCAAGTTGACCTCTTGCACCAGGGCCCAAGAGACATTATCTACGCCCCTGCCCACTGATATATAGTTGCCTCAGTTACCTGACCACTTTCAGCTGCATCTGCCCATGCCGATGGTGGAGAGCATGTGCAACCACACTATATACTGATCCTTTAAGGCTGCTTGTTGCATAGCTGATAAGACTATGCATCCTAAAAATAAGATGCCTTCCAGCATCAACCTTATTGAATGCTATGTATTGCTAAACTTCACTAAGGGTGTGGAAGGCCTTATCTTTGAAGAGGATAGTAAGATGAAATTAGTCATGCAGCCAGATAAGTTGGTGGCCTTTCTACATCCTAAACATGTCTGGCACTGTTTTGTCCTGAGACCTGGTGTACATATAGCAACATATAGGATGTGCTTCCCTGGAGCGTGTGGAAAATTTTGTATCTGCTGTATTTCCTGTGACATCTGTGTCTACAACCTAAGGAACCAAGCAGGGGTAAGTAAAAAAAAAAACCTCTTAGATGCTGTTAGGATAGGAAGACACCTGGTACCTTTCATATATCCAGCTGTACTTCCAGAATGTAAAAATCTTTGAGATTTGCAGAACGTTTGGGGGCTTTAAAAAAAAATGCCAGCAGTTTTTCCTGCTTTATGGTGTTTTTTCTGAAATAGAAAAAAAAAATTCTTGTTTAAGTGAAAATTAGAATACAATATCTGACTTTTGCATCTGATAAAATATCAGGGATTTCCCTGAAAATGTATCATCCGTATATTTTATGTGGTACCCATTTAAATAAGTAATTTTGTCTATAACACTTCTATCTATTGAGATTTCTTTGTGGCAGCTCCATTGTATGGTTAGACCTTTTTGCTACTACATACATGTATCTTTAGTTATGAATCCCGATTGTTTGGGATTAAAAGACTTTACAGGGAAATTTATTAAGACTACCGTACATTTACACACCGCCCCCATTCACTTTGCAGGATTAACTAAGAGGCGTGCGTCTATTAAGGAAACCAGTGATACCTGCGCTTGGTGCATCCTTGGCGTATGCCACAGAGAAGGCGCAGATTGTGGCCTTCTCCATGGCATATGCCTGCCGTAACCCCTTCTCACCTACTGGGCAGGCAGGAGCAGAGCAGCAAAGTGGGGAGGAGACGTGGCCACTAGAGATGATCGAACAGCGCTGAGGTTCAAGTTTGTACACCTGGACCATCGGCGTTTGACTCCCGCTGCCTTCCTCTTCCATGGAGAAGGTGGAGACAGCCCGAGTATCGCCTGAAAAACAGGGATACAGCCTAGGTAATAGGCTGTATCCCTATTTTCCAAGCAATACTCGGGCTGTCTCCACCTTCCCCACGGAACGGGAAGGCAGCGGGAGTCAAATGCCGATGGTCCAGGTTTCTACAAACTTGAACCTCGGCGCTGTTCGATCATCTCTAGTGGCCACGTCTCCTCCCCACTTTGCTGCTCTGCTCCTGCCTGCCCAGTAGGTGAGAAGGGGTTACGGCAGGCATACGCCATGGAGAAGGCCACAATCTGCGCCTTCTCTGTGGCATACGCCAAGGATGCATCTTTAGTAAATGTACCCATTGGTCTCTTGCAGCGCTTCCATCCTGCCATTGCTCACCTCTAGTAGTGATAAGAGGGGAGAATCTCAGCAAAACTGTGCGGTTATTGGAGGAGAAGTGGGGGCATAGTTTTCACTGCGTTTGGAACACGATCCAAATGCATATGTGGAAACACAGCCTAGCAACATGCAGGATATACAGGCTTACTTGCAACATTTGTGGGCAAATATGCCACAGGATGCCATACAGAACCTGTATCCTCCATACCCAAATGTATCACATCTTGTTTCCAGTGTACTAGAGCCTCTGTTCAAAAGTATAGGTTTCCCCAATAAACTTATCCATTCCCTCTAATATTGTTATCAAACATATCATCATTACATTTACACCCCTTGGTACATATTTTCTTTTATTCATGAGTGAGATTTTCATCACTGATCACTAGAGCAAAGACTCCCATGTTACTCCTCACCATCCGACCACATGTGCCTTGTCACTTCATTCAATTTCTTTGGGGATTGACTTGTGGGAAAATTATAGACAAAATTACGATTTTCTATAACCATTTTCAAGGTTAGCATTGCCGCAGGTAAAATAGTAAGAAACAACAGCTTCTGACATTTACATGTTTATTACAAAAGATAAAGTGCATTTACATAAAAAAAAATATAGAAACTATATAACCATCCTGCCGTAGCAATAAAGTAATAACAGAATATGTATTGACTGCATTTCAATAGTTTGGAGCAGGCTTATTTTTTTTGCACCAGTGATATATACGGTATATAGGATCCAGTTTAAAAAAATTTATATATATATATACATATACACACACAGCAAAGGAAAGGTTTTAATTTTTTTAAAACCTCTCCATAATTTTTGTTGATATCCTAACATATAACTTAGATATTGATTCCGAATGCTGTGTGAGTCCAGCTTTATTTGCACATTTACCAGATCAATGTGGAAACAGTTTATATGGCATCAATTCCCTTCACTCCCTCTAGATCTACTGTGTAGTAACAAGTTGAAGGAGGAATATGAGGTGCAAAAATGACTTCCATAATCCTTAAAATACCCCCTGTATGTGGCAGAGGTGCTGTCATCTGTGTCCGAGACACCATAAGCCTCATCAAAAGCTGGTTGGACCAGGAAATTCCCAGGGCCGGCTGTACCTTTTTTTCCTGTAATCTATATGGCACATAAAAGAATTACTTTTAGTACAATTTTTACCACCTATACAGTGTGATGGTCAGACCCTGATAAAGTCATAGACAAGAGCAGCCAACTCTAGGCCCACCCATTTATAATTATACTTGGTTAATAAATACATAACCACCTATGCAAACCTGGGAACCAAGAAAGAGTAACAGCTCAGTAATATTTAGTGAGAACGTATGTAGAAAGTCTTACCCCATGTGCTTCAGGGTTGAGTCTGTCTCCTTCATGGTGTCTGTGACCTAGTGGATTGAAGTACAGTGATCCATTTTATGGTATTAGCCCACTTTCCACACCCATAATTGGTGCACATTTAGCTTCCATATTATGACCATAAACACCAAGACCCACACGATTTGCTGATGGCCTAAGACACTAAACTCTGGGCAATGTGGTGCTGTTAGGGTTTGCAGAACTAAAGGGGGCTGGTTGGCACATCCAGAATATGAATGAGGCTTAAAGTGTCATTGTTGTTACAACTTTCTAAATCTAAATAAAAAAACAGAAAACAGGAAGTCCTGTGCTTCCCAGGCCATCTGAGCGCTCAGAGAGAAGGCAGTCATGTGATTGATGGACACTTTGAGCCTTCACTCTCTGTACTAGCAGGAATTCCGGAATTTAATCTGTTTTTTTCAGCACAAGTCAGAAAATCTGCCTGCTGGAGACTGTGTATGCAGATAAACCTACAAGCAGTGGCCAAAATGGTAATATGGCAGAATGAGGCCACTACATGTTAGCAGGGGTTATGTACATGCACTTTGTTTACTACCCTTATGGATATTATTGGGTAAGACAACCATTATCACACAGCAATACCTGATTTATGCAGAACACAGGTGTGTTGAAGCTGGTGCTAAGATAGTGGAGTTTGGCTCCAAGTGACTGCAGATGTTTCGCTTTTAGGGCGGCATCCTTGGCAGAAAATTCACAGCGAAACAAAGCAGCGATGGAATCTATGACAATCAGGCGAATCTGACCGCGGCGAAGAAGTATGGGAAGTTTCTTAGTGATACAGTCAGTAAGCATGGCCTGAATGAAGAGTGAAACAATCATCAAAAATAGAGAAAAGCCATTTAGGAAACTTCAATATGCAAAAAGATCCGCTGAGCCTCAGTTACGAGTCTTAGCAAAGGGATGGGTCCTGAATGGAGACCACCAACACCACCAGAGTAATTGGTCCCTTCACCTAATTATGAGCCTGTTGATATGACCAGGGAAATACCAAAGCCAGGTATCAATCCACAGACAGCTGTTACAGAGTGTTGCCCCTCATCAGTGTGTAGCAGGATTCTGGCTAGGTGGGAGCAATGCCTAGTAGACCACTATGTCAAACAGATCACTGATGTCAGGGAGAAAACTTATCAAGGCAAGGCAGAAAAGTCTACAGCAACCAATTGGATTTTAGTTTTAAATTTGAAAAATGATAACTGGAAGCTGATTGGCTGCCGAAGGCAAATGCTCCACCTAAGGGGGTGTTGTTAGGCACGTTTCCTTTATTTGAATCTGTGTCGAGCTCCGCCCTTCTAAGGTGTCCATTCTAAGTGGTCACACATGCTTAGATTCACTGCTGAGATACAAGTGTACACAGGTGTTGGAGTAAGAATTAGGTAAGGACGCCTTAGGTTGACAGCCTCTGGCTGTAAACTTAGACTCAACTATAAGCATGCAAAGATCTTCAAAGTGTACCAGTCCTTTGTAAAACTTCTGACATGTCATAGAGACATTCCAATAAGAAGAAAAGTTCAACAGCACCTTTATCGAAAATGTTTCCAATGGCTATAAGGTGATGAGGTAGGATGCATGCTGGGAGGCCCACTATGCTTATAGAGGGCACTGCAGACTAGCTTCCTAAAGCATCCATAATGAAGCAAATGTGAATGTATTCACGTTAGGGTACAGGTGTGCAACTTTTTCAACCCTGAAAATACTTGACAAAGACCAATTGCACCCCTGTACCCTAAATTCACGTATGCTTGAATACAGATGCTGTAGGAACCTTTCTTCTATATGCACCTCTGTACCCTGAAAAAATTCACGTATGCTTCAATACGGATGCTGTAGGAACCTTTCTTGTATATGTCATAGAATAGTATTGATCGGTCCAGGTCTGAGGCCTGTACTGATCAGAAGAACAGGAAAGGACGTGCTGCAGCATGGTCCACTCCGATCTATGTTAGAAAAAAAGAGTCAGGCTCATAGTGTAAGTCTATGGAGCCGACTCTTCTTACACAAAGTGGGGACAGTCCTCTCCCTGCTTGTTCTACCGACTGGTACCAATCAAGACTTTTGACATGTCTCTACGGCATGTAAAGAAAAGGAATCCCAAAGCATTCACAGGTAGTAGCAACTGTGTGGGTCTACCTGGCTACATCCAAGCTTCCAAATTGGCGGCCATATTCAGAGTGTCTTTAAAAGATGCTGTTGGATTTTTTTTTCATTTTTAGTATGTCTCTATGACATGTCAAAAGTTGAGGGTGAGAAACCCAATCAGAGATTATACAAGTTTCAGAACCTATGATACCATAATAAAGCTTTACTTATAAAAATCATGAGAAGATCAGTCTAAGGAAAATCAGGAACCTGTATAATTCAAAATCGGAATTGATAGAAAATGTTATGACACAGCACTTACTATATCAGCCATGTGCTCGATATAAATACTGTCTCCAAATCGGATGCTGCGGATGACATCAGCCGGGACGTCCGTTCTCAGTTTGTGCTGGGATTTAATCAACTGCTGCAATCGCTTATTTGGAAAGCTGTCCTCTGTGCTAATGTATACAGCACCTATACAATTAATAGATGTTACACAGTGCATAGTGATATACCTCTGTACAAGTTTACAGGAGAGATTTCTTATACATGTACCTGCTCCAAGACCTCCATATTCTGCAGAATACTGAACAGAAAGACACAGCTGCAAAGCTATCTGGGTTTTCCCTGCAGCGCTTTCCCCTGCAAGTTCGGTAATGCCGACTATAGGGAGCCCTCCACGCAGGAAATTGTTCAGAATGCTGCAACCCAGGCTCAATTTCTGGTGCTGGGAAGGGAAAGAGGCCTTGTCTGTGTATAGCTGGAATGCTGTATATTAGAAGAAGAAAACACTGTGTGATCATTACTGAAACTGCTGAAGTATAATGTATGGTAAATGTTTGGTTGTCAAGGCATGATGGAAATTGTAGTTTTGCAACAGCTGTAAAGCCAAAGGTTTCCCATCCTAAATTTGTTCCCATTACAGCTTCATAAGTATTCCCAGAATCCCAAATTTTCAATCTGCCTATTCATGTAGAATTACATCCAACAGTAAAGAGTATCAAGAGTAGACAGTGACCGACATGATCTAGGTAATCCTAGCTATGCCACTATATTATAGACCTTGGCCAGGCTCCATGTAGCAGTTACCCGTAATGGCCTTTTTATCCCTCTGTACAGTAAGGGCTGCAGCTTTCTGTAAGTGCTGGACATCAGGAATGGAGAGCTGAGTAATCCGCTGCAGATCCACAATAGAAAATGTCAGAATGTCTCCCACAGATTTTATATTTGCTGTAAAGAAAAGACAAATTTCATGATGTTGATGTATTCCCAGAAGATGGGAGCCCCAACCTTGATACATAAGTCACCCTGCACCCCTATAAGGCATAGAAATGTCCTACGTTCCTTATGTCCCATTGTGTTCCTAACATTCATCTCTAACCACTTATGCAGTAATAAATATCCACAACCCCAATGTTCTGTAATCTGTGGCTTTCCACCTGTTATGTAACTGCAGGTCCCAGCAGCCAAAGGCTGTCCGAGCACCATGGGGTGTATGGTTTCAACTGTGCTACTCCATCACAGCATGCGTCCATTACTTTTGAGACATTCATTATAGGATCTTACCTTTTTTAAGAGCTGCAGTGACTTGAGGATTCACATCCAGGTGCTCCCAGTCCATGTCTTCATGAATTGCAATGTAAGGAAACAAAATGTAACAATAACAAAATATCCTATGTACAACCAGCGAGTTTAGCTTTATGTACACAGACACATATGTGCTGTGCTGCCATATGGTGCTCAGTACTGCAAATGCATTGTAGAGTTATTGTTCTATAGAAATAATGGATTATTATTATTATTATTTTGCAAACAAATTTTTATTGAAATTTTGAGCACATTACAGAATCACTGAAACAATGACAAAATAGACAATGTCCGTGTGGACATAAAGCAGCAATGTGCATTTTACAAATAATACAAAAGGACAATTATCCCCTCCCATAATCCAAACTCCCCCATCCCTCCCCCGCACGCAGTATCAGGGCCACTTCCCACATATCAATAAATGGATTATTATTGTTATATTACTGATATATATATATACTCACACACACAAGCCCTTGTGTAAAGAACCAACTATGTCTGTAGGTTTCCGTGATAAATAGCTGATGGGTGGAGGTCTGACTGCTGGGACCCCCACTGATCATGATAAGGGAGGTCAGTTGTCCTAGAAGGGAATACAGCAGCCTACATGCTTGACATTGCTCCCCTATAAGGGCCAGCTCATACTGAGGAATCAGCACTGAATCAGTGAGGAAAGTGTCCTGTGAGAATTCCGCGAGGAAAGTATTCAGCATGGAATCACCTCTGGCAGAATTCATTTTTCATAGTTACATAGTGGATTGATTGAGCATTGATTCCTCAGTGTGAATTGGCCCTTGACGTCTAAAAATAAATTAGTGCTGCACTCGGCTAGCTTCAAAGTACCATAGAGAGTGAATAAACCAGTGGTTGAGCATGCCCACTATCACCTCCATACACTAGGGGGGGAACTGATTTCCTTCTCCTGATCAGTGGGGATCCCAGCCTATAGACCCCCACCAATTCTATATCCCCTAGTGCTAGAGGATTGTCAAAAGTTGTGATTAGTCGGGGTCTGGGTGTTTTAAACACCACCCATCGCTAGATAGTTAGGAGAAGCCCTCAGGTAAGCACTTCACTCCCCAGCTTGCTGTGATTTCAAAGGGGCAAAGGGAGAGAATCATTCATACACAGACATGTCAAAGGTTTTTAAAGTGACAGCGCCCATATAACAATGCAGTATTTTCTTTGGCTGATATATTAGACCAGGGATGGGGAACCTGCAGTATCTGCCTTCTTACTGGAGTTTGTCCATTGGTTTTCCAACCTGTCCCTCTAGTCTGGGATGGGGAACCTCCGGCCCTCCAGCTGTTGCAAAACTACAATTCCCATCATGCCTGGACAGCCAAAGCTTCGCTTTGGCTGTCCAAGCATGATGGGAATTGTAGTTTTGCAACAGCTGGAGGGCCGAGGGTTCCCCATCCCTTCACGTTATTGCAAGCCTACAACTCCCAGCATGCCCTAACAGCTGAACGTTCTGCATCTGTCCCATTTATCTGAATGGAGCCTGTAAAGTCCATGCTCGTCTAATCCATTACTGTCTGTCTGCGCCACTTTCCATCTATACGGGACCCTAACGCTGACTGAGCCATACTTACCAAACATGGGGCACCGCTTGTGTAAATGGCGGGCCTCCCCAGCCAATCGCTGCACAGACAAACAAAGTTATCCTCCAATCACAGAACACACACTCACCACGTGGCTAGCCGCGCCCCAAAAAACATTACCATTCAATTGGCTACGACTTTTTTTGACAACAAATGTCACATGACGCAATCTCTTGTTACCAATTGGTCCCGATAGGCTGTCAAAAGTAGAGTTCTATGATTGGTTATTCCAGTTAACTATGTCAATGCCAGTAAAACCTTAGCTCTTTATGAATCGGCAGGGTTTGGTCCATCTTTTCAAGGATTGTAAAGGGTTAATGTGTGCCAAACGTCTTTCCGCCAATCAGTGATCACGCAGAGGCATCCGTTCTGTTTTCATTGGGCTAATGAATGTGTCAGTCATGGGAGAGCCGGGATCTGATTGGCTGGGGGAAGCTTCGGTGGCGTGAAAGGGTAAAGATGTCCACCGATCGAGATGGGAAGAAGCTGGTACGGTCCCCGAGCGGTCTCCGCATGCTTCCCGAGAACCGGGCGCTCGGGAGTCCCTTTTGCCTGGAGGAACCGCAGTGGGTACCGGATAAAGAGGTACATGCAGCCGCTGCCGTGCAGGAGGCATGAGCGGGGGTGGCAGAGGCCACGGGAGTTGGGTTGCTCTCTCCTCCAGTCCTATAATGCTGGGGGCTGGGTTTTTACTTATCCAAACAAGTTTATTCAACTCTTATTATACCTGGTGCTGTAGGACTACAAGTCCCAGCATGCGCTGTCAGTGGGCGTTGTGACGAGCTGGGACTTGTAGTGCCACAACCATGTATAAGCCTGCTGTTGTATGGACACCAACCTACATGGCTTCCTAGCTGTACAACTCCCAGCATATCCTCAATGTTCCTCAACCTTTGCAGAAGTGCAAATCCCAGCATGTCTGGGGATGCTGGACGTTGTAGTTCTTCTAAAGCTGGAATGCCACAGGTTGCAGAACACTATATAGGAATATGCCATCTCCTACCAATTTATACAAATGAAGGGGTAGCAGGCCTGGTGTTGCACTACATCTCTATCACTTTTTATTTAATTTTTTTTTAGTCCTGTACAGTGGCGCCCCCGGCCAGCAAGTGTTATAAAGTAGAAAGTTTCTGAAATTCATTTTAGGTCAAGTCACTTAAAGGGGTTAACATGGCCACTTTCCCCCCTCTCTTGTCTCCAGTTCAGGTGTGGTTTGCAATTAACTCCATTTACGTCAATGGAACTGAGTTTGAAACCCCACCCAGTCTAGAGACAAGAGAGGGGGGAAAAGTGGCCATGTTTTTGTAGCGCTGGATAACCCCTTTAAATCCGGAGTTCCATTACACTTACAGGGGCCTTTGAGGCATAAAAAAGTCATATTTGATGCAGGGGGCATAGACATGGCAAAAAAATTATACTCACCTCTCCCCAGCCCCCACTTGTCACTGCTGCTTCCTGGTAGCTGATTACATGGAAACTGGACAAGAATCCCCCCAACAAGTAGTTCCTGCATGGTTGCCATGTTACAGGGTGAAGCTGAGAGGAGCAGGAGCTGTCAGGGATGCAGGTATGTGAGTATGCTTTATTTTTTCTTTTAGCAGCACCCAGGGCCTTTCTGAAATTTTTGTCTCTTTTCAAACCCCTAAAATGCCTTTTTTTAATAATGCTTTGTGTAAAGCGTCTGTAAGGGCTGCTCACTTTTAGTACATGGTGGGAGTTGTAATGGACACTGAAGTTACACGGTATTATAGTGGAGTCTTGCTCTAGGTGTGCACTTTGCTTCCTCGGGTTCCCCTCTCTTACAGTGGTGCGGTAGGTTTTGCATTCTCCTCCCTTCTGGTGCATTGTTGGCTGTTGTTCTACACAAAGACAAAGTGCATTCCCCTCATTCCAGAACGCAGTCTCTGTTTCCAGCCTTCCTGAAAGGTTATATTGCTCATGGAATCCACTAAGGCACGTGCAGATGCTGGGACGTAGCTGCTTAATGATGTCAATGTGTAAGTCGGTCGTACCTGACAGCAGTAGTCACAGCAGAGCTTCCCCACAGTAGTCACAACAGTGCCCTCCCGCTATTCTATTTACTACCTGTCATCCCTCATGCTTTTCACAGTAGTCACAACAGGACCTCCCTTGTCCCTCTTCCCTCACTAGTGATGGTATTACCTCCATACTTCCTATACAGTCTCCATACTGTTACTGTATCACATGATTTGTCTTTCCCAATGTAGTTATGTAAATCCCCCGCCATACTGTCTATACGAAGTCACAGCAGTGCTCCCGTCCCTCTCCGCCCCCAGACACTGTCTTCATTACATCCTTATGGACTTTAACCTGATTATGTGTCTTGTAAAGTCCCTGTTGTTAAAGCGGGTGGAGAATACACACGGCATCATAGCCTCCATGTGTCATTTATTGCTGGATATTATGCTGCGAGTTTCCTGGTGGCGGCCTGTGTAGTCCTAATGGGAACCCATTGACTGCCCTTTGATGCGACACAGCAATATGGCGCTCTTTAGCCATGTGTGGCTACAATCATTGTCATTGGGGGAGGCTTTGCAAAAAGTTGCTTCGGGTTAGCAGGACATTCAGAAATATAAAAGGTTCCAATGCCAGGCAATAGCTGTATTCTGTGATAAACCACTTGTTTTGGGCAATTACTTGAAGGATCCTGACAAGGTGTGGAGGGGTGCAAAGACCCTTAAACAGCTGCCTTGCTTATTTACCCTATGCCCGCTAATGCACAGTGAACCAGGAGATGAGGGAGAGTCTGTTCTTCTATGGCTTCTGTAGGACAGTAGAATATGTTGGAGCTGATGTCTGGACAGCCAGGCGGCCAGGAGACTGCACACCGATGTTTATGGTGTGTAATGTGTGGCCGATTACATATGTTCTGGAGGGATCAGTCGTTGTCTGGGTTTATGGTCTCCTTTGTGCTCTATAAAGGTTCTGAATTCCCGAAGAGCAATAAATGGAATTTATAAGCCCCAGCCTGCTCTGTATCTTCATAGACAATGCTGCTGCTACTGGTTTACAAGTCTGGAACGAGCGTCAGCCTTGTATGTTTTATGTGTTTCATTCCATTATATGATGGTAAGAGCTGCTCACTCTTTAGGTGTGGTGACTGTAAAACTTTTGTAGCTGAGGTGAATGGTAACTAGATCTGTAGATGAGTGGTCTCCATTAGAGATGAGCGCAACTCCAGTATGCTAAAGTCTGATCATTCTGCATTTGAATACTGGTGGCTGAAGAAGTTGGATGCAGCCTTAAGGAGCCGGGATACAGTCTATATCAGCCTATGTCTGTATCCTTGTTTCCCTGGGGCTGCATCCAACTTCTCCAGCCACTGGTATGCGACTGCCGAATAATCAGACTTGAGCATGCTCAAGTTGCGCCCATCTCTCTTCTTCGGCTGTGGTTTTCTAGCACTTGCAAAACTACAACTCCCAGCATGCCCTGACAGCTAAAGGCTGTTGCTCTTAGATCTTTATGAAATATAGGTTTGTATAACTAAACTATAACTCAGTCTATATAAACTATTCCTAGATCAGAATATATTAATATATAATATATGTGTGGTACCTTGGTTCTCAAACTTAATTGGTTCCGGAAGGCAGTTTGAGAACTGAGCAGTGTCTTCCCATAGGAAGGCGCATCCATAACGCATGCGTTTCAGCTGAATAGCGCTGCTGCAGACGGTAGCCCCACTTTTCAGCGGATAAAGCCATCAGAAATATGTATTTTGCTATGGCTTTAGACGACCCCTGTGTTTTAGTTGTTCGAACCCTGCCAGGGTCGTGACCCAGAGGTTGAGAACTGCTGGCCTAGTGTAATCACTATAGTACATTACAGAACAGCACTATATACTGTACAGTACATTACAGAGCAACACTATATACTGTACAGGACATTACAGAACAGCACTATATACTGTACAGTACATTACAGAGCAACACTATATACTGTACAGTACATTACAGAACAGCACTATATACTGTACAGGACATTAAAGAACAGCACTATATACTGTACAGTACATTACAGAGCAGCACTATATACTGTACAGTACATTACAGAACAGCACTATATACTGTACAGGACATTAAAGAACAGCACTATATACTGTACAGTACATTACAGAGCAGCACTATATACTGTACAGGACATTACAGAGCAGCACTATGCTGTACAGTACATTACAGAGCAGCACTATATACTGTACAGGACATTATACACAAGAAACATTCAACAAAACCAGCAGTTATAGTACAGTAGTCACTAACTCCTCACTTATCCTTTAGGGTACAAACACACACGGCATATACGCTGCGCAATTTGAGAAACTGTAAATATATAATTTTTTTATGTGTGCCCTTTTAAGAACCTTAATATTCACCTTTTTCAATGGTGCTGGTTTGTATCTTGTAATCCTGTAATCCTATTGGCTCTGCGCCAGTCACAAGATGTCATTTAGCCCCCCTCCTCCCTCTATCGGTCAGTAGGCTGGGTTCACATCCTCTACAGATACAGCTTAGCCAGCTCTTATTTCACTCTGGTCTCACTGTAGTCAGCAGTTCTTTCTACACAGTAGATTATTCTCAGATGGGTGAAAATGTAAAAAAAAAGTCATTGCAGAGTCACAGGGGTCGTGTGTGTGTGTGTGTGTGTGTATGTGTATATGTATATGTATATATATATATATATATATATATATATATATATATATATATATATATATATATGTGTGTGTGTGTGTATATGTGTCCAATGGGGGCAAATAAAGATGGCACAGAGCAGCAGAGGACTAGGGCTGCAAGGTGAATGTTTTTGTGCGTATAGCTGACTGGGAAGTATATCCTATTTGTAGAATACAGGTATAAAACTGCAGTTCAGCATCTGTAGATAAAACTGAAGGGGCTCCATGTGGAGTGTGAATTTCTCTATTTATAAGAGGTAACACCATTATTGTATCAGAGACCCCCCAAATTCTCTGTTACTCACAATGTCCCAGATGAAAAAAAAAATCCCTTTAACTCTTGAAGGCCCACACCATTACAGCCATTTACTTATTGTAACACACAATGCTGCTGCAATGACGTTAGGGACACAATGGCCAGCGCTGGTACCTTACTGTGTCTGGACGTTGCTGCGTTGCCCCCCTGACACGTTTTCACTTCATTATAACACGGATGCCTTATAGTGTCTGCAGTTTGGTTGGATTTCTGAAGGGTCTGAATGTGACCCCCAAGATGGTGGTGTGAAACCAGCCGTACTGTTCGTTCTTATAAGAGGGTGAATTGTCTGAGCAGGATTGGAAAGCCGGTCATAGCCGTGCTGGACCTGAAACAGGGAAATTGGCACAAAACAATATACCCGCCCTGTAATAATAATCTAGAGATAAATTATATTATTGTGGGGCAAATGTGGCTTCTCATGGGGTCATGTAGTGACGTCTCTACACTTGTTATATACAGTTACCTAATGTGCTGGGGGCCATTTTGAAACTAATCTAAATTAGTCAGTGTTCAGCCTCTGTGGAACTACAAATCCCATCGTGCCAGTAGCTGTAGAGTCACAGGTTGGGGAATAGTAATGATGTTTGCTGCACCAGGGTCTGTTCAGTATTATACACTATGTTTGCACAGACCCATCAGATAGGACATTAGAATTTGAGATTGTATACTCCTCAGTTATTAGACCTGCCTTGTTGCCATAACAACCAGATTTAAATTTTTACAGAGGGTTTAAAAAATAAAGTAAGGGTACAAACCCACTTGACGTATTTGCTGCGTGAATCAGTCTTAAAAATAAGCAGGCAAAACGCAGGTTGGCTTTATACAATTGTTCTGCGTTAAAATACGCAATTGCGTATTTTTGAAGCGTGAAGCTTGTTAGCAAGGCATCAGTTGTTAACAACCTGTGCGAAAAACGCATGTAGCTTCACACTTCAAAAATACGCAATTGCGTATTTTAACGCAGAACAATTGTATAAAGCCAAACTGCGTTTTGCCTGCTTATTTTTAAGACTGATTCACGCAGCAAATACGTCAAGTGGGTTTGTACCTTAAAGCCGAGCCCTGGTTGGTTAAGGTCCTGAAAAACCTGAGAGCTCAATTGGACTTGGCTGCTATGGAAAAACTAAAGCCGACCTGTAATGTAATAGATAGCATTGAGTTTACATGCAAATTTCTTGAACCACAGAGAGATTAGCAGAGCCCAGGACTGGTAATGGGTCAATCAGAACTCTAAAGGGGTACTCCGGCGAAATTTTTTTTCTTTGAAATCCACTGGTTTCTGAAAGATTTGTAATTTACTTCCCTTACTTATCAGCTGCTGTATGTGCTGCAGGAAGTGTTTTCTTTTTTAGTCTGACACGGTGCTCTCTGCTGCCACATCTGTCTGAGACAGGAACCATCCAAAGAAGGGGAGGTTTTCTTTGGGGATTTGCTACTGCTCTGGAATGTTCCTGACATGGACAGAGATTGCAGCAGAGAGCACTGTGTCAGACTGGATAGAATACACCACTTCCTGCAGGACATACAGCAGCTGATAAGTACTGGAAGACTGGACAAGTCAATATAACTTTTGATTTGAAAGAAAAAAATGCTGAAATACCGCTTTAAGAAATTCTCAGTCACAAAGGATGGGCAAATAGCAGCCGATAATTAATAACTCTCATTGTTTTGCAACAACAGACGTTCTTTGCCCCTTTTTTACATTGCGGGAACATAAGCCTTAAGACTAGGTTATCCAAGATTAGAGACACAGCACCACAACTGTCCTCAGGTTGTGTGTGATATTACAATCCAGCTATATTCACTTTAGTGAAACTGAGCTACAAAGCTCACTCCCAAACTGAGGACAGGAGAGGTGCTGTTAGAAAGTGGTAGAAAGTGGCCATGTTTTTCTGATCCTGGATAATAAAGGACGCTGGACATTTTACTTCCTTCCCCTTTGTTTCAAAGATCTCCTTGATATAGTGTTTTCTGCCATCTGAGAGTGGAGTGTGATGTATTAGCCCCATTCAGTTCCAAGAAGGACTTGCCTACTTCAAGGCCAATTGTTGAGATGGCCAAAAGATGTCAGCCATATAATTACATGACTAGAGTCCCTAAAATATTAGCGTTCTTGGTAAAACGTTCTCGTTTGATATTAATAGTTCTTCATTTTTTGCAGTGCCCCCGATGTATGCATTGTGAAGCCAAATTTGACTTCATAACCAGGAAGGTAAGTGTCTAGTATGGATGTAAGGGATGTGTTCACAACACAAGAAAAAGTGTGCAAGTTTCCACTACACTTCATCACTTCACACATAGTATTTGTCAGTTTTTTTTTTTTTTTTTTTTTCAACCAAAACCAGGAGTAGGTTGAAAACAAACTGAGCAAATCTTTCCATTATAATTTTGCCCTGTCAGTTCCACTCCTGATTTTGATTGAAAAAATACAGACCAAAAGACTGACAGAAATACTATGTGCTAACCTAGCCTCAAGAATACTGCTTGCATGCTGTTGCAGTGACATTGTGCATCTATTGTACATTGTGCGCAGCCTTGGTTTTGCCCACATGCAATGATGAGGATATACACCTGCCTCTCCACATTTGGGAAGGCTTGCTTCCAAGATGTGGATTTAAGCGACAGGGAGTAGAAGGCTTAAAGCGTAACTGTCATTTCAGGGTCATTTTTCGGAAAACATTAAATATCAACAGTACAAGCGATTTTAGGAAACTCTGTAATAGATTTTATGTACTAAAAGAGTTTCCTTCTGTAGTGAAAAAGCAATCTCCCAGCCTCCCCCCTCACATCAAATGAAGCAGGATTTCTGTCTCCATTATGTGGCTATGGAGAGGGGAGGGGCTGTTAGGAGTGACTGAGCACGGAGGATTTCTGCACAGCACAACACCCTGCAATCTTCTCTCAGTAAGTTCATAGATGAGCACTGACCTTTCTGACACCTGAATTTAGCGTTTTAGGTGCCCAGACAGTCTACAAACAGCTGACCTTCATGTCTCCTCTTCCTGCTCCCTCATCTCCCTCAGCCCCTCCCCCCTTCATAGGCTTACAATGGAGAGAGCAGAGCCCGTCTTCACTGGCTTCTCTGTAATGAAGACGTGTTTGCCTGATAATGCACAGATAAGAAGTCAGGGGGGGGGAGGCTGGGAGATTGCTTCTTGAGTACAGAAGGAGGCTTTTTTGGCTGATGAAACCTATTACAGAGTTTCTTAAAATCGCTTATACTACTGATTTCTGCAATAAAAAAAAAACATGACCGTTTTAACCCCTTAACGACATCGGGCGTACCCATACGCCCCCGTTGCCTGGGCTTTAACGCAAACGGGCGTATAGGTACGCCCGATGTTTCCCCGATCGCTGTGTGTTGACACACAGCGGTCGGGGAAGATGGCCTGCTATAATGTATAGCTTCACGGCACGGGGGAGGTTAACACCCCCCGTGCTTACGATCGCCGCTATAGGCTGATCAATTCAGATCAGCCAATAGCGGCGATCGGAACCTTTCCGGGTCATCGATGACCCGGAAAAAAATGGCAGTCGACCGCCATTACTGTAAAAAGTAATGGTGGTCACCGTGCCACCGGCCCGATCGCCGTGAACGGCCGGCCGTTCACGGCGATCGGGCCGGGGGCACGGCGATCAGAGTCCCACAATATAGTAAATACCTGCCCTGGACCCCTCAGCTAGGTAGCCGAGGGGTCCAGAGCAGGTATTTGTACATTACTCACCTGTCCCGGGCTCCTGATCGGCGTCTTCCGGGTTCGCGGCGTCCTCGTCTTCGTTCGGGTCTTCTGCTTCCTCCGTGACGGCACGTTCGGCTTCTCTCGGCTATTTTCGGCTCCAGCTTCGGCTTTTTCTGTATTTTGCGCTCTGCTGCCCTCTAGCGGCTAATATGTGTAATACACTTATCAGCAGCTACAGGGATGTTCAGAATATAGAAAAAGTTTTTTTTTTTTTTTTTTTTTTTTTTTTTAATTTTTTTTTTCTATTTTCCACACCCTATCGCCGCTGAGTGTTGATCAGCATCGCACGAAAGTGCGCTGCTAATCAGCAACTCCTCCTTTTTGGCATAGGGTGTTTTTTTTCTATATTCTACTGCCACGGTCTGCTGATAAGTGCCGCACATAAGTGCGGCATTTATCAGCAACTCCTTTGTTGGCGTAGGTTTTTTTTTTATACTTACTGTAAAAAAAACACTACATTACACCACACTACATTGAATAAAGTTTGACACTACACCACTACATACCCCATATACTAGTCCCCGTATAAAGATGGCCCCTAGGGTGTTTTCGGTGTCGGACGCATACGTTATTGCCTCCGACACCGAAACAGCCAGTAATGATGAATGGGGGGATCCTTCTTTCCTCCATTCATCCTCATCATCCAGTGACGTGTCTGGGGGTAGCGTAGCGTACGCTGCCCCCCAGACACGTCTTTTCCGCCAGTACCGTCCCAATAAGAGATGACTGTATGGTGTGAAATTCTACAAACTCTGTGAGCGTACCTCAGGGTACACTTACAGATATAGGGTACGTGCTCACTGCGGAATGGCGAAGGATAACCCTTCGTGCATTCTGCAGCTGGCACCCGCCGGCGGACTGATGCGGGCGCATGTCTCCACCCGTGTCATAGACTCCATGTTATGCACGGGCGGATTCCATCGTCCGTCCAAAGAATGAACACGTTGACGGAGAGCGGAATCCGCCCGTGCATAGAATGGAGTCTATGACACGGACGGAGACGTGCGCCTGCATCAGTCAGCCGGCGGGTGCCAACTGCGGAATGCACGAAGGGTTATCTGTCGCGATTCCGCAGTGTGCACGTACCCTTAGAGTGTATGTAGGAAGGGACACCCGAATCCAGCCCCAGATGCCCCCTCCCCCCCCCCCCCCCCCCCCATCCTCGGAACAAGTGGGAAGATCGTCCGGGAACTGATCTTCCCACTGCTGGATAAAGGTTTACCACCTGTACAGGGATAACATTTATACCAGCACCCCCTCTTCTGGTCCCTCGCTGCCCGAGCTACTGTAGCTTGCGGCATGATCCGAACATATCAGAAGCCGTAATAGAGCCCTAATATTTAGCAGCCATGGAGCGGACCCAGCGCTTCTGGATATGAAGGACCCCGTATCGCACCAGGACAACATTTTCCAGGTGACGTCCCCCACACTGGAAAACAGGAGACCCCAGAAGAAGTGCAGAGTGTGGCGTAACAGGGGGATCAGGAAGGACACCATTTACCAGTGTGACGCCTGTCCTGATCACCCCGGCCTCTGCATACTGTATCGCTTCAAGGCGCACCACACGTCACTGGGGTTCTACATTATCTAAATTCCGTCCCTTATTCCTATTTCAGGGGTCACGTTGATCCAGGGATTATTCTGATCGCCAATATGGAGTCGGGAAGTAATTTTTCCCCTGTGATGAGGCTACTGTCGTCTGCCTCACGAGGGGTTTTTGCCTTCCTCTGGATCAACACAGGTTGAATTTGATGGACACCTGTCATTTTCAACCTTATAAACTAATAATTAGCCTAATACCCCCAAATAAATTAGAATTGTCCCTTTTCCCCAGCTAAGTAGGTATGGCCGCCATTCCCATTAGAGGATGCCATGATGCAATTACAAAGCCTCTGTGCGGCCAGGACAGTAGAAACCCCCCACAAGTGACCCCATTCTGGAAACTACACCCGATAAGGAATCTAACAAGGGGGGCAGCGGGGATATGGCCCCCTGGTGACGGCCACATTTGGGACGTGAAAATGAAAAAAATAGTATTTTTTATTTTCTCGGCACATGTTCTACGTAAGTGCCCGTCACCAGTGGGGTCCATATCCTCACTGCACCCCTTGTTAGATTCCTTATGGGGTGTAGTTCCCAGAATGGGGTCACTTGTCGGGGGTTTCTACTGTCCTGGCAGCACAGGAGCTTTGTAATTGTGACATGGCCTCTATCCTCCATTCCAGCCTCTAAATGGCGCTCTGTCCCTTTGGTGGCTTGCCCTGTGCCCATATGGCACATTATGCCCACATGTGGGGTATTTTCGTACTCAGGGGAAATTACCCTACACGTTTTGTGTTCATTTTCTTTTTTAACCCCTTGTGGAAATGGAAAAAAATCAAGGCTAGACCAACATTTAGTGTAATTTTTGTAAAATTTTTACTCTAAATCATTAATCTTGTCATGATTTTTTCATTTTCACAAGGGGTTAAAAGATAAGAAAAAACATTTAATGTGTAGCGCAATTTCCCCTGAGTACGGAAATACCCCACATGTGGACATAAAGCGCCATTCGGGTGCAGGGTAAGCCTTCGAAGGGACGGAGCGCCATTTGGTTTTTGAAGGCTGGATTTGGATGGAATGGATTTCGAGGGGCCATGTTGCATTCAAAAGGCCCCTGTGTTGCCAAGACAGTTGAAACCCCCCACAAGTGACCCCATTATGGAAACTGCACCCCTCAGGGAATGTAACAAGGGGTGTAGTGAGCATATGGACCCCACTGGTGACGGGCACAAATGTGGAACAATGTGGCGTGAAAATGAAATATTACATTTTTTACACTATAATGTTGGTTTAGCCTTGAATTTATCATTTTCACAAGGGGTTAAAAGAGGAAAAAAAAACAAAATGTGTAGAGCAATTTTCCAGAGTCCGTAAATACCCCACATGTGGACATAAAGCACCATGTGGGCGCAGGGCAAGCCTCCCAAGGGAAGGAGCGCCATTTGGATTTTGGAGGTTGGATTTGGCTAGAATGGATGATGAAAGCCATGTCGCATTTACAGAGCCCTCGTGCTGCCAAAACACTGGAAACCCCCTACAAGTGACCCCATTCTGGAAAAGGCACCCCTCAAGGAATCTAACAAGGGGTGCAGTGAGGATATGGATCCCTTGATGACGGGCACATTTGTGCCATGAAAGTGAAAAAATGAAATTTTTTACTTTTACGTCACATTGTTCCACATTTGTGCCCGTGACCAGTGGGGTCCATATGCTCACTGCCCCCCTTGTTAGATTCCTTGAGGGATGTAGTTTCCAGAATGGGGTCACTTGTGGGGGGTTTCCAGTGTCTTGGCAGCACAAGGGCTCTGTAAATGCGACATGGCGCTTGAAATCCTTTTCAGTGAAATTCAGCTTCCAAAAGCCAATTGGCGCTCCTTCTGTTTGGAGGCTCGTCCTGCGCCCCCTTGGCACTTTATCGCCACATGTGGGGTATTTCCGTACTCGGGAGAAACTGCGCTACACATTTTGTGTCTTTTTTTGCCTCTTATCCCTTTAAGAAAATGAAAAATTGAAGGCTAGAACAATGTTTTAGTGTAAAAAAAAAAAAAAAAAATTTTCACGCCATATTGTTCGGAAAATCTGTGAAGCACCTATGGGGTCCAGATGCTCACCGCACCCCTTGTTACATTCCTTGAGGGGTGTAGTTTTCTAAATGGTGTCCCTTTAGGGGTGTTTTTTAGGTTTTGGCACCCCAGAGCCTCTGCCAACCTGAAGTGGTACAGTCAAAAATGACCAAATATAACGGAGGCGTTGAAAATCACTAGGCGCTCCCTTATATCTGAGGCTTGTGGTTGCGTCAAATAGCGCAATAGGGTCACATATGGGGTATTTCTATAAACTGCAGAAACGGGACAATAATTATTGGGGTGCATTTATCTGGTAATAGGTTTATAATTATGAAAAATATTGGATTACAATAAAATCTCTGCACAGAAAATTAAATTTTTCAAATTCCTTACACACTTAGCTTTTATTTCTGTGACTCCCCTAAAGGGTTAAAACACTTTCTGGATATGCTTTTGCAGAGTTTGGGGGGTGCAGTTTCTGAAATGGGGTGCTTTATGGGGCTTTCTAACATACAGGCCCCTCAAATACACTTTAAACCTGAACAGGTCCCTAAAAATATCTGATTTTGAAATTTGACTGAAAATTTGGAAATTTGCTGCTAATGTTTTAAGCTTCCTATCGTCTAAAAAAAATGAAAGATAGTTTAATAAATGCCGCCAACATAAAGTAGACATGTTGCTAATGCTATTTAATATATAATTTATGTGGTATAACCACTTTCTGTATACGCAAAAAAGTTTCAAAGTTGGAAAAATGCATTTTTTCACATTTTTTCACATTATTTGGGATTTTTTCATAAAGATTTGTTATGAGTATCGACTCCAATTTACCAGAAATGTAAAGTACAATATGTCACGAGAAAACAATCTCAGAATCAGCCGGATAGGTAAAAGCATCCCGAAGTTATTAATGACTAAAGTGACACAGGTCATATTCATAAAATTTGTCTCTGTCATTAAGGCCATTTCAGGCTCTGTCCTTAAGGGGTTAAGCCATCTTCTGCTCCCAGGACAACACCTTTAAAGTGGCCTTGTAGACACTGTTTGTCTCTGTTAAGTAAATGGGGCCTGTAAATATGTCCAGTGTGTATCTCTGTCAAAAAATAATTGAATTTAATTTTTTTTCCCCAGCATCACTGTCGAAGATGTGGGAAATGCTTCTGTGATAAATGCTGCAGTAAGAAAGTGCCTCTACCACGCATGTGTTTTGTAGACCCCGTGCGACAGTGCGGAGAATGTTCTGTCATTTCACAGAAAGAGATGGAATTCTATGATCGACAGCTGAAAGTGCTGATGAACGGTAATTGGGGGGGGGTTAACCTTTCAAGGACCCATGTCGAACGGGTACGTCATGGAATCCTTTTACTTAAAGAGAACCAGTCACAGCGTTTTGTTGGTATTTTTTTTATTTTATTCTCTTTATTTATTAACTTTACTAAATAACTTTTAACTTTCTTTTGGGGTTGTGTTTAGGCACCACAGCTAATTTTAGCTATGGGCTCGAGCCGGCGCGAGCCTGAATCTTCCCGGCATACAGAGCGGCAAGATAGAATCCCATGATCCTTTGCCCACCGCTCTGTCAGTACACTGTGATCTCGCGCTATCCAGCACGAGATCACTGTGTGTCCCTAATGTGTTTCTATAAGTGTCCCTAAATCTAACTATAAAGATACAGACTGCCTTTGCATCGGTGGGCGCCGCCATCTTGATGACATCGCTGGAACGCACCGCGGGAAATCAGTGACATCACCAAGATGGCGACGCCCACCGGAACAGCCAGGGAACAGAGGATCAGGTAAAGTATCAGATACAAACTGCAAAGGCAGTCTGTATCTTTATAGTTAGATTTAGGGACACTTAAAGAGACACATTAGGGACAGTAGTTAGGTTCTCTTTAAGGACCCATGCCGTACCCGTACGTCATAAAGTCCGCTGGTGCTTTTGAAGTGAGCTCCCTTCAAAGCAAGTGGGGACTAGCTGCTATACTGTTAATGACCGGCCGCCATTAACCCCTGCAGTGCCGCGATTGCGAAACTTACATCTGTGGCAGGAGCCATGCGTCTGTCAATGACCAATCGGGACCCCTGCAGTGTATCTGACTGCCGGAGGTCCTTTACCTTCCTCCCGGCAGTGAGATCGGCGATCACTGTATAGAGTCTGCTCAGGCAGGCTCTATGCAATGATCGCAGATTACACTGATCATTGCTATGCTATGGCATGATCAGTGTAAGAAATCCAATGTAAAATTGTTAAAGTCCCCTAAGGGGACATAAAAAGTGTTAAAAAAAAAAAAAAAAAAAAAAAAAGCCCATTTTGGGCTCTGTCCTTTTAAAAAATACAAAAAAAAGACCCTATGCTTACTGCCCCCAGTGTGCCGCACCTGGTTCCACATGAGACTGGTTGCATTTAGCCCACTTAGCCAATCGGTGACTGCAGCGGTGTCCCGTTCCAGTCACTGACTTGTTGAGCGGGGCATCTGTCAGCCGGGTTGGGGTGTAGCTGGCAGGGAGCTTAGAAAACCGCTGGGGTCCAGGGACAGGATGCAGCTCTGCATCAGGCCAGGTGACTATATAACTTGTTTTTTATTTTCCTTCTACCCCCAGCCCGTAATGCTTTTTTACTTCCCACCCGCACTTCTCCTTTAGGGTGCCTTCACACCTGCCGGATCAAGTCCCATTAATCACTATAGAGCACATACTCGAAATGGGATTGACATCCCGCTGTGAATATGTGCGTTAACCCCCTGCAGCCCGCCGCCGAGAGCATACATTACCTGCTCGTCAACGCGGCTGCATGTCAGGCTCCCGGCTCCGGTCCTGCTCAGCCAGTCAGTGCACGGACAGTGCTAGTTACATGGAAAACTGCACATCCTTCTACAGCCGCATGCAGAAACTATCCCTGGGTATGCTTATGTAAATAGTACTGGTGTGGCAGAGAGATAATAATAAATATATTTACTCTGTGTATTGTAGGTTTGGTTTTCCTGGATTAAGAAAAAAATGAAAGGGAATTAAATAAAAAAAAATTCTTGTGAAATGTATCATTATATATTTCTTCCTCCACTTTCAGGAGCTACATTCTACATTACCCAGGGATCCTCAGAGAAGTCGGAAACAGTTGTGTGTCGTCTCTCCAATAACCACAGGTGATACATGACTTCCCAAATACATAAGTATCCTTATAGTGACTTTTGGTTTCTTCACTGTAGATTGTTAAATACATCCAAAAGAGACTCAAGAAATGAGACAAGAAAACCAGTATTTGTCAGTCCGCAAACCTGTGGAAAACAGACCGCGGACTGATTTAGTTTTTATTGGAAGCAATATAGCATAGTACAGTTTTAAAGGGGTTAGTAAATTTGTAGTAAATAAATATACAGTGTAAGCCTCTCTACTGACAGGTCTAAGTAAACCTTTTTTTAAGCTTGAGGCCTGTAATGTGCTGTATGTATATAGTGTCAGCCATCATTGAGGCCATTGTCACATGATGAACCAAATGTGCATATGGGAGCTATTACTTAAAGAAGCTGTTCACAAAATAATTTTATTTTTATTATTCCACTAGGCACTGGCATGTATACTCACCACAGGTGATCGATGTCCTCCGGCTCGGCTTCGTTCTGGTCCCGCGGCGCCGTTCAAATCCGCCACGCACTCACGTCATCCACTCCTGTCACCCCTCTTCTGTCTCCTGTGATTGAACGCCGGAAGTCACGCTTAACAATGCATTCCCAATGGGAGAACGTGACTTCCGATGTTCAATCACAGGAGACAGAAGAGGGGTCACAGCAGCGGATGACAAGGGCGCGCTCAGAGTTTGACGTGGGACACCAATCACCTGTGCTGAGTATACGTGCCAGCACCTAGTAGGGGGGGGGGGGCAATAAAAAAAAAAAATTTGTAAACTGCTTCTTTAAAGGGATTGTCCAGTTAAAAAAAAAATTCTAGCTAATTCTAGTTAATAGAAGGGACCTATTGTTCAGGATCCTCATCTGTTGTCCAAATTAGAGAGTTGCTAAGAAGAGCATTGTCATGAGGACCTGTACTGTACTGCATTAAACAACCATTGATGGGAATAGACGGAGCGTAATGCTTCATTTTAAATGTTCCTCCAACACAGATAGTAGATGAATTTGCTAGGGGTCTAAAACACACTAAGCTGTTTGATCACTGATATGCTAATGATGATATTCAATTCCTTTCCTTGTCAATTGATACAATGGATAGTGACTTTTCTGTGTTCCTGTGTAGGTATCTGTTTCTAGATGGGGAGAACCATTATGAAATTGAAGTTGCTCGAATTTCCACAGTTCAGATCCTGACAGAAGGTTTCACTCCTGGAGGTAACAACGTACTCTGGACTACATTCCTGGATACACATTAGATTACATACATATATTCTTATCTGGGCCTTGGTTTATGTTAGTACAAGGATTCGTTTACAGCAGGACTGAGTATGTGGGGTCATTTGTTAATCTGTCAGCTCTATATCATGTGCAGAGCTGACAGTACAGAGCAGTCATGGGCAAATAGCTTATAGACAGATAAAAAAGACAGCTACTAGCAAAGTTATAAAATTATGTTTTTAGAAGCTTAAGAGACATAAAGGCCAGGCTGATATGCAGCATGCATGCCTCCTCCCACCATATCCCACCTTGTCTTCCTGCCCTAAATGGTTGATGTACAGGGTTCGGCTTCCAGTGCTAAGTCTTGTGCATTAATCATACAAGGCAGGTAGGGGTGGAGGAGGGAAAAGGCGTGCATGCTGCAGCACAGCATCTATGACTCTTAACCTTTCTGGAAGGAAAAAGTGATTTAATAACTTTGCAAACAGCCATCAGCTAAGAGACAGGTATCATTTGTTTTCTCTCCCTATTTGCTGTCTGACCATGTCTGCAGCTCTAAACATAATTTACAGCTGTCAGATTTCCACATACATCTAGCACTTGCCTGTCTAAAAAAGCTTTACCAATCATATGGTCAAAGTACTCCTATATGTATTTAGTTGACATAAGGAATACAGTCCTCTCCACTTATAGATAAGGTTCAGAGCTGATAAAGTTGTGCAGTATGTGAGGCTTCTAAATGATGTCATAATAAAGGGGACTTTCCTGCAGAAATTAATTGTCTGCAGAGTTTAGGTTCCCATACACCTTAGACTTTAGATAACAGAGCCCACCGCTTGTGGTGGATTTGGTCCTCAACCTAAGGTGTATGGGGCTGTCCCAAACAACCACCAACATATGTTGGTGTTAATAGGGGTTGGCTGTGATGGAAAATCATGTCCAACTCCTTTGTTCAGGGAGAGAGAAGCCACAAGAGTGTCTTGCTGCAGCTTACCCCTCCCCGTAGACAATACAGGAACACTTCTGTGTATGGGGAGGCATAAATGACGGACAGACAATTGTTCAGCTGCCAGTTGTTGGAGTATGGCCAGCTTCAGTCCTTGCAACCCAGTAATTTATGTGATTGGTTCTTAGTGCTGCCAATTGCTGATCTCTCTCCCTATTTGAGCGGTTGCTAAAGAAGCCTGTATGGTCATTAATGACATCACTGAGCTTCCGACAGCAGAGTGTGCCAGGAGGCATGTAGAGAAGGTGTCTCCTTGCCTGTTTAAACAGATCACTGGTAGCAGAGAACTAATTGGCCATTGCTGTTATTAGTGATCTGTGATCTATGGGGGCAGCATGGAACACATAGAAAGTAAAACCAAGTTTTTCATGTGAATCCATGTGGTTTACATAGGCCTTCCAATCAAGTTTCATTAGCATAGTGACAGCATTGTTTATTATCATTAGCATTCTTCTTCTCCAGCCTCTCTTCATCCATCTTAGCACACAGCATGCATTCACATGATCTCATGTTCTGCCGTCTGCTATCATGTTCGGCGACTCATGACAATAATAACCTTCACTTTGATATTTGATCACTTGCTGTTTTCAGTGATAATGTTTCACATGCTCAGCCTGTTAATACCTTTCTTTTTCACCGCTCACGCTGCTTTGATGTGAAAAGATATTCATACATACACCAGCCTGCTGGAGAGCCAGTGCTTGATTGAAGGTCAGCAGAGGGGACGTGTGGCCCGCCATGTCTGCATGTTATGTTAGGCTTTTATGATTGGTTGTTTTCATCCTAAATCAATTAATGTTTTGAACCCATCCTTTAAATTTCACTGTCCATGCTTAGGACTTTAATCCAGTGATTTAATCTAATTTTTCAAGTACAAGAACTCCCATCATACATTGAGAGCCATTGGTGGCATACAACTACTTTTATTAATGTTTTATGCATACGTGTGACTTTTATAGACCCAAATTATACTGATCCTGTAAATGGTACTGACTGTAAACTTAAAGCTGACCATTGACGTAAACATTAAGGTCTGTAACAGTGACCCCTCATCCCCCTGGAGTCTTGTCTGGTGAAGTGGAGAGACCTTTGGACACAAAGACCTAGGAGTGATGGCTACTTCTGCACCCCTATGTCCACATGCATGTATGTTGTAGCAACAACAGGAATGATTTTCTGGGTGGAGCATTGTTCCCAGTCTTGCAAATATTTGCTTGTGGCTATTAAAAATTGGCGAGAAAAAAAAAATTTGCCAGTCAAATGTGAAACTGTTACAGTTATCCAGATCCAGCGAAAGAAATGCTGCGCTCATTTATCACTACGTCTCTGGCTACCTTTATTTCTGTACTTGAGATAAACTCGCTTGCTTTTTTCGTAAATTTATTGCATTTAAAGCCACAGCTCAGATCATATACTCCCACTGTTAGAAGGTACAGTTTATGCTGCATTATTCATTAACTAACTAATTTGACATGTCGTAGGGGACTCATTTACTCTATAGATACTAATGATCGCTGCAGGTCTCTGTGCGACCTAAACTTTTGACATGTCAAAAGTTTAGATAAGTGACATTATCCCTTTTAAATGTAGACCTCTTAGTTGCAAGTTTGACAAATCTGCGGTTGCCTGTCCACCTAAGATGATCTACGCCAGCCTACATTTCAGGGACAATTTATGACGGTGACAGTTCCTGCGCCATTTGGCCTGAGCTCTGCTCGGGTTCAACTGTAATTTCTTTTGCCACTAGAGCAAGCAGAGCTCATAAGGGGGTTAGGGTGGCCATACACATTAGATGAATGATGACAAGCCTGGCTCACAATCAGATGTCTTTAGAGGCCTCCACACTTTCTTCTGACTGCTGATGTCGGGGAAGTGAATGGTGAGAAATCTTAACATTCCTGACCCTTTTCTCAGGTAAGATAAGCTTCTACCCAATATCTATGATGCATGCTCAGCTGAACTGAGTGTGCATGTGGGGCTAAAGGAATATTTGTCAGTTATCAAGTGTATGTGGCCACCTTCAGATTTTTATCCTATTCTTGCTCTGCATAAGGCATTTATATCAGGCATTGTCAGTTTAAAACCATGGGCAAAAATATATTTTACCTTTCCTTAAATATAACTTACTATCCTGACCCTTTGTATACCTTTAATAACACACTGGAAAGAAGGTGCCATTGAGGGCTGTATGAAATTAATAAAACATTGCTGTCTTCTTTTGTCCAAAGCAACTGTTTCTTGACAAAGAGTGTTGTTCTGATCTGTGACCCTTTAAATATTATGGAGGGCAGAAGCCTCCCATAGATCTATAGTTTTCTTCCATCTCAAAGAATTGCAGCCTATAAAACCAGTGCCTATTCTATAACAGTGGGAGTATCCATAATGTCATTTCATGCAGTTGTTATATAAAGTATGAATCTCTAATCGGACAATAAAATTTAGGATTATATTGTGATATATGTACTGCCTGCTCCCCTGGATGATGGGGAGAAGTATAGGACATTCTCTCCTGGAACCAGATCCTCCATTCCTGTATCTTTCTGGATTATTGACCTTGGTGGGGAAGCTGCTTCCAGTTTTCAGATTTGCAAATGAGAAGTTTTGTAAATTAGGTGTCTGTGAAGTGAAAGGCTTAAATGATGACTCCAGGCCAGTGACCCTGATCATTACGCACTTTCCTTGTCACAGGACCCAGACTCAGGACTCCTGTAGATGTGAATGGGAAAGGACATTTCTATTTTCAAAAAAGATTTATTTTATAGTCATGTCAAAGTTGGAGTCAGGTGCAACTCAACCCTGCCAAAGTCATCATGTGTCCCTGGCCTATGGTCTCCTTCGCCCTAAATCATTGAGGTCCTGAAATTCATTTTCACCATTGCATACTGGAACATCCTACAGTAGTAGTGATAAATCTATGACATCACAATCATCTGTGTAAACAAAACATTGGCAAACATTTGATTTTCACCAGGAGTTGTAAAAATTTAACTTCTCCCCCCCCCCCCCCCCCCCCCCCCCCCCCCCAATTATTTCCTGACATGTAATATGCAGGGGGGAACAGTCGGGCAACAGGGATGCTCATTCGGTATATACCTCAAGGCTCTGAAGAACTATTACAGATGAAGTTTACAACTAGTGAAGACTTCAATAGCAACAAAAAGATGTCTGCATCTTGGCTGGCCGCAATGCACAAGGTACTGTACCTAGGGGGTGTTCTACACATGTGGCTTAAGCATAGCTGCATCTAACTTCGCTTGTATTGGTAGAATAGATGGCACGGCTGCATTTCTCAAGTTGTGCTCTAAACCGACCGTTGTGATCTAAACCCACAGCATCAATATAAGGATTACTCCCCGCCTAAAATACAAATTTCCCAGTGGCTTTTAGAATTAACTAGAGATGAGCGAACCTCGAGCATGCTTGTGTCCATCCGAACCCGAACTTTCGGCATTTGATTAGCGGGGGCTGCTGAACTTGAATAAAGCCCTAAGGTTGTCTGGAAAACGTGGACACAGCCACTGACTATATCCATGTTTTCCCACATAGCCTTGGGGCTTTATCCAACATCAGCAGCCACCGCTAATCAAATGCTGAACGATCGGGTTCGGAAGGTTCACTCATCTCTAGAATTAACTCTTATTGTTCTACATTAAAATATAACATCCACACACCAATCAAGTGAAATTAGTGCTGCAGGTTTTGAGATGACCAGAACATTCGCATGGAAGTCTGTGTGTACGGCAGGTCATAAACTGTCAATGGCTTCCAGCTAACATCTTGGCCGCTGGAGATTTTAAGGCATTGTGAAGTCAGCCTTATAGAAACTTTTGACTTTTTGCTCAGTTGACAAAGCTTTATATCGCATCAGATCTCAGTTGTTGTAACCAGGGAAATGCTTGGTAACTCGCTCCATTCCCTGGTCAACTGACTGCCCCATCCAACAGATTACAGGAGGCGGTCTCCATGGACTATAATGGATTAGAGTAGTGGAGTGAGTGCCACAGTGTAACTCACAATTGCAGCAAACCAAAGTGTCAGAGGTTTATATAAAAATGACTTATTACTTCAGAGTACCTGTCATTAAAAATTACTTATGATATCATTGGGCATGTCAAAAGTTGGGATGGCAGTGGGGCTCACTGCTGAGACCTGTCATCGGGAGATATAGCCGGGGGGAGAGAGCAGGGCAGCAGCACAATCCAGTCCCCGGCTGTATTGCCTGATCATCTTATCCCCACAATGTAAGTCTGAGGCTACATTTCAGGAATTATTGTATGGCTGGGGAGTGAATGACGCTGCTGCCGCACTCTCTTCCCAGCTCTGTCTCCTGATCACAGTGGGACTTGTCAGAAGTTACTTTTAATGACAGGTACTCTTTAATACATCACAGAACATAAAACCAACAGCTTGTTGTGTCTGGTATTGAAGCAAATGATCTGTACTAACACCATATAGCCCATGGGCAGCTGTTTTTGTAACCTTGCAATTTTTGTAGAACTACCATGGCAGGTAATTGCTCACTTACATAGACGGATAGGCAAACACACAAGGTTTATTTGTAAAATTCACGACTAAAATGTACCTGTCAAGACGGACTGTGGTTCCTGTTAATCCGGAGGTTTGGGTCTCCATAAATACAGAGACTCAATAAGACCATAATGCGTGTGATCCCCAGATGTAGCAGAGTAGAGTTTTATGGTACAAAACTTACCTGCAACAGATACTACATGCTGTAATAATATTTTACCGTCTTATTTTCATCCTAACAGGCTGCCAAGCTCTTGTATGAATCTCGGGACCAGTGATGAAGAGGAAGGATGTGTAGTGCAGAGTTTTATTCGTAATTGTCATTTCTCGATGCAATATCCTTGCTCCTTTTTCCACCCACTATGTAAGATTAAGTCCTAGCGTAAAGGCGTCTTACAGCGAGAGATCCTCACCTTTATCGTGCAATATGTATACTTATTAATGCTTCAGACTGTACGTTCACAGGCAAGGCTGGAATTTTTTTATTTTTTTTTGTTAACGGCCATCACTTAGCCATGTTTTTCAGCAGCTTTCCGTTCTTGTAGCCATTTTGACACATGTATGAGCCTCAGCTGAACGCTTCAGACATCTCAAGTCACTATTAGCGGAAGAATGAAGACTTTCTACACTAGATCTCAGGTTCTTTTTCTCTACTCTCTGAAAGCACTAATCTTCTGGGCAATACAGTGGATGTGGATGGTTTCGAAGGCATGTTTGTCTCCCACCTCTGGTGTCGTGAGCAAGGGGCACCGGTGGCAGAAATGTATGATTGTTACTCTTCAGCTCATGTATCATATGCACAGTGGGGGACAGCCATTTTTTATTTGCTTATCTATGAGCTAGTGCTATTAGTATCTGCCTCATAGGAAAGACACTAAACTTCAAAATGATATTCATTAAACTAGTGTTCTCTAACTTAAAACAAATCCCAGCATGCCCTAGCAGCAAAACTACAACAGGTGGAGTTCTTTTGGCTCTCAGGGCATGCTGGGGTTTTATTTCTGCAACACTACATTAAACTTATGGGGGTGGATTTATTATGACTGGCCTCTTAGACCTTTTGCTAAGGTGCAGAATATTGTAACATTATATTTTCCCCCCAGATATGCCAGGATGATAATAAATCCTTCCCATTAAGTTTTTAGCAAAACTATTAAAACTGCCCAGATTGTTCACCATTGTGGCTGCCCCCTCCTGTAGTACAAGGTGCATACACTCTAGACCTTTCTATTGCAAGCATTCCTGTGAATCTGCCCAGGGTGGCAGATTATCGTGATAGCACATTATATAATATGCATTTATTTAACTCTTCCTGGAATGGGACATTATTAGACAATGTCTAGGAATTCTGTCTGGCCATAAAGACAACAGCCCAATTTTTTTTATTTTTTTTTTATTTTAAATCGGTCCTAGAATTCCAGAGTGACTTCTACTCCTCATAAAGAGAGCAGCATAGTCCCGTACTTTGTAATACACAGATGTTCCTACATCTCAGTTTATACAATGATTCTTTGTACTTGTGTATTATAAGACGTTATTTTACATGAATACACAGCTATGGACCACGTAGTTAGGCTTAGGGCAATGAGCGAGTCACTGTCTCCATGTATTCAGCTACTATAGAACGACCCCAATACATTGCTGTATATTAAAATTAAACTGCTTGTGGTTCTGTAGGGACTGTGAATGACGCCTTTGTAAAGCCTAACAGGGATGGTCTATGGCTTTTGTACAGTCTGTGTTTACCTAATAAAAAGCACAACAGATGTTACTTTGGTCCTTATGGATCCCCTCCAAGTGTGACGTGAGTCTTCCAGCTTTGGTTACTATTCTCTGTCCTACTGAATAATTGATCATACAAACGGAATTGTTTAGTAATGTTTAGGACCCTTGAAGACCTGTTAGATACACTGCAAATCCGCAGTGGAAAATCTGCAGTGCAAAACCGCACCCAAACTCAGCTGCTTTCTTCTAGAAACACTGCCGCTCTTGAGCTATGTTTTTCTAAAGCTGGATGACCCCTTTAAATCAACAGTATGTCAGTTTATTTCTCCCCACAGACTTCAGTGGTGGATGTCAGTATCCTTGATGCAGATTTATTACTGCAGGTTTAAAGGGGTATTACCCCCAAGAGCTAAAAAGTTAAATGCCACCAAACTTAACTTACTCTTACCTACCAAGTCCTGCTGAGTATTTTGAGTCCTTTCCCATCTTTCTATCTCCTACTATTCCTGAGTTACAAGTTTTTCTAAAAGTCAGTCTGTATCCAAGATGGCACAGGGTGGGAAACTTTCCTAGTAGGCATTGCACCTCAGAGCCAAAGTAGCGGTTTTCTTGCTAATCCTGGATTACCCCTTTACGTTTTAGGATTTAAAGGGGAACTTCCGGTAGAGGTAAAAAAAAAAATTAACCGCCTGCAGAAGCATTATTTGCCTATCTATTCCAGTTTTGAAACTACCAAAAATTCATTTGCTTTGGGGGTCTTTGTTCTATATTGTGTGGCTGTACTTCCTGGTTGAGCAGTTGTACACAGTACTACAGGTTACATACACTGGTTTGTGTTAGATGTGAGAAATGATCTTAAAAATATGGGTTGTAGTACCAGCCTACACCACTAGATGTCACTCGTTTGAAACTACCCAAGATAAAATTGTATACAATAGAAAAAGACAATGGGCTTAGTTCATAAAAATACAGGAAATTTTTATTATATATGATGGGTACCAATACATACAAAGACTCTTACAATATTAAATGAAGTTAAAAAGTATGACCACAGTAAAAACAAATGTAAGACAGGTGTCTGCAGTAAGGTATTTTACCCACAGCAATTTTTCCATATGGGAATGTATCTATAAGGTGCACAAAATCTCATACTGCCCTAAAACTGCCTCAGTTTCATTCAACATATAGGCAACCAAAACCAAATGGCCATTATAACATTTAGAGCTTATTGCACCTACCCATATTGTCCGACACCACACAACAATGGACAATATGGGTAGGTGCAATAAGCTCTAAATGTTATAATGGCCATTTGGTTTTGGTTGCCTATATGTTGAATGAAACTGAGGCAGTATTAGGGCAGTACGAGATTTTGTGCACCTTATAGATACATTCCCATATGGAAAAATTGCTGTGGGTAAAATACCTTACTGCAGACACCTGTCTTATATTTGTTTTTACTGTGGTCATACTTTTTAACTTCATTTAATATTGTAAAAGTCTTTATATATTGGTACTCATCATATATAATAAAAATTTCCTGTATTTTTATGAACTAAGTCCATTGTCCTATTGTATACAACAGTACTACAGGTTCCAGAATGCATGGCTTTCCTTAAGCTGTTTATCACAGTCCTCCACCCTGCACATTCACTGCCCAAATCTGTTTCAGAACATCAAGGCCAGGGGTCAAAATTAAAAAATTGGACAAAGTCGCGGGCCAACCTTGATAATTTTTGAAAGGGGAATGCGGCGGTCCTGGCACTGTCAGTGGTGTGCATCTCCCAGCTCTGTACACTATGATAAATGACATGATAAATTGCTATGATATGATTAAACTCCAACCCCTGTAATAGCCAGCCCTCCCCAATAGTCTCATATAGTAGCCAGCCCTCCCCAATAGTCTCATACACTGTAGTATCCAGTCCTCCCCAATAGTCTTATATAGTAGCCAGTCCTCCCCAATAGTCTCATATAGTGATGCGCGATGCACCCTCTTCCCCCATCGGCGCCAAATTCAAATAGCCAATACATAGCTATTGCTTGTGTCGGCTATTTTACAATGTGGGTGCCGCTGTCACACTGACAGCGGCATTACCCCCCTCCTGAGCCCACTCCATATACAGCAGGGGTGTGTAGCAGACCCCGGCTGCTAATGACTGCGGGCAGAGCAGAGTCGCGGCTGGAGAAGAGCGGTGTGTCTGGCAGAAGAGGGCGGCAGGAGGAGAAGCGGCCATTACATCTGGACGGGACTATGAGGTGGGGGCGGCAGGAGTGGGAGGAGGGGTGGGAGGCCGAGGCCGGGGCCGGCAGGAAACTCCCGGAGCAGACATTAACAATGTGGGGGGTTTACAGTCGGCCTGACTGGGGGAGGGAGGGGGCTGTAACCTGCAGATTACTCTACCGCTAAATCCAGGTCACCCTGCTGGGTGAGTGGTCAACATGCCCTGACAGCAGGAATAGTGCAACTACAGCCCTCATTATCCCCCTGCTGGCTGGTGTGTGTTATATGGCTACAATGCCCATCATCCCCCTGCTGGCTGGTGTGTGTTATATGGCTACAATGCCCATCATCCCCCCCTGCTGGCTGGTGTGTGTTATATGGCTACAATGCCCATCATCCCCCTGCTGGCCGGTGTGTGTTATATGGTTTCAATGCCCATCATCCCCCCTGATAGTTGAAGTGTTACATGACTACAACCCCTATCACCCTCCGATTGTTAAAGTGTTACATGACTACAACCCCCATCCTCCCTGATAGGGGGAGGATGGGGGTTGTAGTCATGTAACACACCTGCTATTGGGGAGGATGGGGGTTGTCATGTAACACAGCTGCTATCAAGGGGAGGATGGGGGTTGTAGTCATGTAACACACACCTGCTGATCCATACTACCTGTCACCTTCCTGATCACGCACGGTAAACAGAGCAAGCAAAGAGAAACCACCCAATTCAGTACCACATAAAAACATGGGGGGAGATTTATCAAACATGGTGTAAAGTGAAACTGGCTCAGTTGCCCCTAGCAACCAATCAGATTCCACCTTTCATTTTCTAAAGAGTCTGTGAGGAATTAAAGGTGGAATCTGATTGGTTGCTAGGGGCAACTGAGACAGTTTCACTTTACACCATGTTTGATAAATCTCCCCCATGGTACTAAATAAAACTACAGATCACAGCTAGAGATGAGCGAACCTGGAGCATGCTCGAGTCGATCTGAACCCGAACTTTCGGCATTTGATTAGCGGTGGCTGCTGAAGTTGGATAAAGCCCTAAGGCTATGTGGAAAACATGGATATAGTCATTGGCTGTATCCATGTTTTCCAGACAACCTTAGAGCTTTATCCAAGTTCAGCAGCCCCAGCTAATCAAATACCGAACGTCCGGGTTCGGATCGACATGAACCCGAACCCGGTTCGCTTATCTCTAATCACAGCGCAAAAAATGCCCCCTTACCCCCCAGCCAGACAGGCTGAGAGATTAAAAAAAAAAAAAGTGAGTCAGAGTTGGGCAAGTTTTTATTTATTTTAAATAATAGGGACTTTATTTTTAAAGTAATAAAATTAGGGGAACATAAATTGGTTCGTACTGACCTGACCTGGGGGGGGGGGGGGGGTCAATTCTATTCTTGTGTTTTTTTTTGTTTTGTTTTTTAAACATAATTTATTAAGTATTGAATTGGTATTGAGCATTGAAAAAAAAAAGTTGGTATTGGTATCGAACTCAGAATTCTGGTATCGTCACATCACTAGTCTCATATAGTAGCCAGCCCTCCCCCATAGTCTCTTATATAGTAGCCAGCCCTCCCCAGTAATCTCATATAGTAGCCAGCCCTCCCTCTTAGTCACTTATATAGTATCCAGCCCTCCCCAGTAATCTCATATAATAGCCAGCCCTCCCCCACAGTCTCATATAGCAGCCAGCCCTCCCCTATAGTCTTTTATATAGTAGCCATGGTGGGCCAGATGTAATTCAAACTGAATTGCCTGGCGGGCCAAAAATAATGGCCCCTACGGGCCAGAGTTTGTCATGTTTAGGCTGTGTTCACACATTGCAGTTTTATTGTGTTACTGAATTATTTGCAGTACTTTTATCATATCATTGCAGTCCCACCCTCACAGCACACAGTTAAAACCTGTAACACCACACAGCGCTGTATTCTCTACCTGTAACACCACACAGTGCGCTGTATTCTCTACCTGTAACACCACACAGCACGCTGTATTCTCTACCTGTAACACCACACAGCACGCTGTATTCTCTACCTGTAACACCACACAGCACGCTGTATTCTCTACCTGTAACACTGATTTTGATATAAAGTATAGAACTTCTTGAATTTAATTGAAAAAAATTTTCATCTCCATGCACATATCATGATCAATCAATCAATTTTATCTTTGAAGTTGAGCCCCACAATAACAACTTTATCCGATATTATCTTACATGGGAGATACTGTGTATGCCTTGTTTTTTTCCCCAGGTGGGATTGGCAGTTCTGGCTCTGATCTTCTTTGATGTTTAGCATCATTTAATTGCATCATTTTTGTGAATATGCTATCATGTGTGAACACAGCCTTAGGGCTGTCACTGCAGACTTTTGTGCAATCACTGAAGTTGCAGCAGCTGCTTTTGGCTGGTCAGAGGTGGTGAGGATTGGGGGATCCAGCCAAGTCTCCTGGGACATAACGCCCTGCCCCCTGTCTGCATCATCAGCCTGATCTCAGCAAACACGCAATATGAGACAGAAGCATGGAATCTGTCTCCTAAGGGGGAGACAAGGGGGAGACCAGAGGGAGCAGGAGACAATGTGGATTGGCACAGAGGCCAGTTTTCTTCACTTCCTGCATGTCAATCAGCTGCTAGTGTGGCAGAACCGCACAGATATGGTAATACATTATACAGACAACCTCTATATAACTTTTATTGTACTTTTAATAGAAAACAAGTTTGTGGAGTTCCCCTTTAATTATATTTAAAGGGGTAGTCTTATCTCAACTAATAGTTATACTTGTGGACCTCATAAAGTTAAATATTTTTGCAAATACATTCATTTAAAAAACTTGTCTTCTTCTCCTGATATGCTTCTCTTTCCCTTTCCAACAGTTTGTTTTTAGATTACAGACTACCACATTAAAAGCAGTGGTTTAACAGGTGTATTCATAGCTATAATGTAGATGTATAGCATATAGTGTGTGTATATATGGTAGAATATGATATAAATAAAAGCGTATTTTATAGAAAGAGCTGGAGGCTCTTTGGGTTTGCATGCAGTCCAAAGAGGGATCTATTTTTAGGATAGGTGTTATCTATGGGCCTCCGGGGAAAACTGGGGACTATGATAACATGTTGATGGCTCATATTACTAAAAGCTCAAATCTTGCTTACTGTTAATTCGGTTTCCGCAAATCCCTCTTAACAGCACCAGAATGGAGGATGCCCCTCCCATCACTGTAGGGACAGGAGACAGAGAGTTTAAAAGGCAACCCCTCTCCAACCACCACTCGACAAAAAGGTTGTAATCTAACCTCCATGGTTTAGTGACTTCCAGGTAATGGAGTATCCTCCTCCTTGCATCCAATATGTGGAATCTGTTCTTTTTCTGAACTTGGATAAGGGCCAAAAGAGGGAAGTATAATATGGCTCCTATAAAAATCCATAAAAACTTTAGGAAAGATTTTTGCATTATGTTTTAGGATAATTCTGTCCTCCAATATCTTAAGAAATGGCTCATTTATTTATAGGGCCTGAATCTCCCCTACTTTGCGACCCAAAAATATGGCCACTAAAAATGCAGTCTTTCAAGTTAGCATTTTTATTTTAGAGGCAATATTGGGTTTAAAGGGGTCTAACATGAGACCTTATACTAAAATATTCAGCTCTCACTAGGGCGGGGGTAGGGAACCTTGGCTCTCAACTACAACTACCATTATGTATGGACAGCAAAAGTTAAAGCTTTGGAACAGCTGGAGAGCCAAGGTTCCGTACCCCTGCACTAGGGGCAAAGACGTCTAACCCTAGGCCTTATTTTCTCAACTTCTTTTAGTAAATCTCTTTACAAGGGGAAAGTCCACGAGAGAAACCTGAAAGGAACTGGATGGGGCAGAGACCTGAACTTTAATTGTACTACAGCCTAGATCTACACCTTCCTGTGAGAACCTTAGAATGGATGGAATGTTGGGGGAGTCTAGGTTTAAAAGTGAGTCTCCAAACCAGGAACAAAATTTCTCAGAAGGAATTTGTGGTAGATTTTTTTCTCTTTTTGGACGATGGATATTACTGCATCCGATAGACCATGTTGTTTCAAGATTGCAATTTCAGGATCCATGATGTAGAACAGTGATTTTCAACCAGTGTGCCACGACACATGGTTGGGTGTGCCGCGGGGAAAGTTCCCCAAACTATGGTGCCTTTGTGAAACAGGAGAAAACAATGGGGGAGAGAAACCTAGGGATGGGGGAGAAGCAGGGGGGAGAGAAGTTTGGTGGAGAGAAGCACAGGAGAGAAGCACAGGAGAAAAGCAGGGGAGAGAAGCACAGGAGAGAAGCAGGGGAGAGAAGCACAGGAGAGAAGCAGGGGGGAGAAGTATGGTGGAAAGAAGCACAGGAGAGAAGCAGGGGGGAGAAGAAAACAGGCCCAGGTTTCACACTGAGTGAGTATAAATACATTTAGAATCTATATTATTAACTATATGTATAATATGTACTGTTTTAGTGCCATTTTGGTTGGTGGTGTGCCCCGGGATTTTTTTAAGTATAAAAAGTGTGCCGCGGCTCAAAAAAGGTTGAAAATCACTGATGTAGAAGAACAGTCTCTCTGATCCCATCCCATCACCTCTGTTTTTACTAAGGTGGTTGGGAAGGGGTTGCCTTTTAAACTGTTTCCTGTCCCTACAGTGATGGGCAGGACATTCTTCATTCTGGTGCAGTCATCGGAGGGGGATGCAGAGGAAATGTAATAAAGGGGGTCATTGTAGTTATGGGTGACTTCAACATGCCGGATGTGGAGTGGAATATACCTTCTGCACTTACATGTGAAAGCAAAAATGTAACAGAGGCTCTTACAGGGGTATCTCTAAAACAGCTTGTTAGTTCACTGACCACAGGACAGAACATTCTAGATTTAGTATTTACGAATGGGGATTGGATGTCCAAAGTTAGAGTGGAAGAAAATTTAGGTTCCATTGACCACTAGTGTTTATGATTTGCCATAAAATCGACTGTGTGCAATCCTATTCTGCAATGAGTATTGAAATGTATATATAATGAATTAAAAAGGGTGGGATAAAACATTGTAAGCAAGCCTTCAGTGGGCAGTACTAAAAAAACACCTTATTAAAGGCAACCAGACTACATGTATGAGAAATAAAAGAGGCAGCCTATAGGGGGTATAAAGAGACTGGAAGTGTAGCTGACAGAGAGACATATAAAATTATACAGAAGAAGGGAAAAAAGATTATAAATGCTGCTAAAGCCTCAACAGCGGAAGAAGGAAGTGACAAGAAGAAAATAAGTAATGAGAATATTGTTGGAGATAAGGCGGTCGATGACTGAATAGCTACTTTTTAGTGTTTTCAGAAGGTGGTCTTCACAATCACAGCATGGTTGGACACAGCATTGTCTGAGTTTAACCCCAATGTTTTCAGAGGCTGAAGTTGCAGAGGAACTTGTCCATTTAAAGTTGAATAAGGCGATTGGTGCAGATGGTGTCCACCCCAAGGTTCTTAAAGGGGTTGTCCAGCAATCTTTTTCTTTCAAATCAACTTTTTACTTTTAAATTTACTTTTATTAAAAAAATCTCAATTCCTCCCATACTTATTAGCTACTATATGTCATACAGGAACTGTCCAGAGTAGGAGAGTTTTTCTATGGGGATTCATAGAAAACCGAGACAGAGTTCCTGTCTCCGCCACAGATGTCAGTAGAGAGCAATGTCAGACTGAAAATAAAACATTTCCTGCATGACATACAGCAGCTAATAAGTATGGGAAGACTTGAGATTTTTTAATACAAGTAAATTACAAGTCTAAATAACTTTCTGACACCAGTTGATTTGAAAGAAAAAGATTTTTGCTGGATAACCTCTTTAAAAAAACTCTAATCTGTGAATGCTGCCCCCCTGACATCTGTATAACCAATCCCTCCTACCAGGAGATGTTCCTGCTGATTGGAGATTGGCCAATGTTATACCCATCCACAAGAAGAGTATTAGAGAAGAGTCCAGGAACTACAGGCCAGTTAGCTTAACATCTGTAGTAGTAAAAATTATGGAAAGAAGCTAATAGATCACTTTATGGTGTGTTGTTCCCTGTTTATAGGCTGTTCCTGGCTTTGGCTTCAAAATCCTGTCAGATAAATCTCTATAAACACACCCTAACGATCAACAATTTGACAGATCCAAACTAGCATGGCTTTAAAGCAAGCAGATCATGTCACATTAATCTCATTGATTTAGAGTACAAAAGTGCTGGATGAAGGTGATGCCGTGGATATCGCCTATTTGGACTTCAGTAAAGCCTTTCATACAGTTCCCCATAAAGAGCTGACCAGGAGGTAGGGAAAGCAAATTGTATGCTGGGGTGTATAGCTAGAGGTATAAACAGTAGGAAGAGGGAGATTGTGATCCCACTGTATAGAGCTTTAGTGAGACCACATCTGGAATACTGTGTCCAGTTCTGGAGACCTCACCTAAAAAAAAGGACATTGATAAAATAGAACGGGTCCAAAGACGGGCTACAAAAATGGTGGAGGGTGTCAGGCATAAAACATATCAGGAAAGACTTAAAGGGAACCAATCACCGGAAAAACGCATATAGAGCTTTTGAAATGTGCTGTTAGAGCACACAGCACACTTGCCACACGTGTTTTCATAGCCTCCGTGCGTCCCCCGTGTAAGCCGCAAAGTAACTTTATAAAACTGGCGCCCTGTATGCTAATTACCTGAGGTAGTCACCTGGGCGGTGTTCGGCTAGCAGGTAGTCACGGTCCCCTGGGCGTTCTACCGTTGTAATCACGCCCCTCTGGGCGTGATTCAAATGGCCGAGTAGCTGTGACATTCTGATGCCGGCCGCCGCCGCACATGCGCAGTGCAGCCGCTTCCATTCCGGCAGTACTGCGTCTGTGCAGAATAGCCTCGAATAGCCTGTTAGCCGGAGTTCAAGGCTATTCTGCACAGGCGCAGTCCAACCGGAATGGAAGCGGCTGCACTGTGCATGTGCGGCGGCGTCCGGCATCAGTACGTAAGCGCACCGACGTTGGGCACGGCGCGCTCCCGAGTGACGCCACAGCCACTCTGCCATTTGAATCACGCCCAGAGGGGCATAATTACAGCGGAAGAACGCCCAGGGGACCGTGACTACCTGCTAGCCGCACACCGCCCAGATGACTACCTCAGGTAATTAGCATACAGGGCGCCAGTTTTATAAAGTTACTTTGCGGCTTACACGGGGAAGGCACGGAGGCTATGGAAACACGTGTGGCAAGTGTGCTGTGTGCTCTAACAGCACATTTCAAAAGCTCTATATGCTTTTTTCCAGTGATTGGTTCCCTTTAAGGATTTGAATCTGTATAGTCTGGAGGAAAGAAGAAAAATGAACGACCTTTAAATATGTTAAAGGACTAAAGGTTCGGGAGGAAAGTATTTTTAGAAAAAAACTGAACTCAAGAACAAGAGGACACAGTAAAAGTTTAGTTGGGGGAAAGATCATAAGCAACATGAGTAATTGCTTTACTGAAAAGAGTAGTAAATGCTTGGAACAAACTTCCAGCAGATGTGGTTGGGGAAATCTACAATAACAAAATTTAAAACCGTCTGGGATAAACATACATCTATCCTAAGGGCCCTTGCACACAGAGTAAAAAAAGGCTGAATTTAAGAGTGAATTTTGCCGGTCCTATTGCTGCAATGGGATTTCTCTTCCGCTTCTCCTCTCAAAGAATGAACATGTTCTTTGAGAGGGGAGGCCCAAGAGAAATCCCATAGGACAGGCAGAATTTCAAGTAGAATCCGCCGCGTGGACAGCCTCTTTTATTCAGTGTGCAAGGGCCCTAAATACTAAAAAGGCAGATTAAATTAACTAAATTGTCTTCTTTTGCCAACAGTCTTGTATGTTTCTGTCAGTGGTGGTCTGTAACTTAACAAAATGTCAAAAGGAGAGAGAAATAACAGCATAATAGGAGAAGGAGGCAAGTTTGCTAAACTAATGTATTTGCAAAAATACTTAACTAGACAAGTCCTACCTCTTTTATATATTTCCTGTCCCTTGTAAAAGGGCTCAAGCACGGAGTCCGCATTACAGATGCAATGAGGTGCCGTGCTAAAAACTGTTTTGCAGGACATCTGTTTGTAGTTAGATTCACACATGTAGGTAGTACATTGTAGGTATAAGGGTCCATTTACACAGAAAGATTATCTGCCAAAGGTTTGAAGACAAAGCCAGGAATGGATATGAAAAAAGAGGAGAAATTTCAGGCTTTCCTTTATGACTTGATGTCTGTTTATAGTCTGTTTCTGGCTTTGGCTTCAAATATTTGGCAGATAATCTGTCGGATAATCTTTCTGTGTAAATAGACCCCAAGTCCGGATACTGGACGAAAGGTTTGCTGGCACATAGAGCTGTGTACCCATTCGCTTGTGTGCATTTTCTGAGAATGAAAAGCACAGATAAGCAGACTTTTGAGCCCTGCAAAATAAACTATAAAGTTGGAGAATGAACTTTGTCACCAGTAGACTACAATTGGTTCTTTAAAGCGAATGAATATGTTGTGTCTATATGCCAGTATCCTGCCATATACCTCCATAATACTTAACCAAAAAAACAAGAAACCCTTGAATTATTTGAATAAAGAAATATAACCAAAGTTCTATAGCCAAAACACTGATTCTGATTCACCACTCCTTGATAAAGGTCTACAAAACGTGTTGGAGGGTGAGGTGCAGGGGATGCATTAAGTGGGTAATGGGATCCTTATGGGTGGCAATCTAGCCATTTGATTGTATTATTACAACACTCTGTACCACATGTTTACAATTGTATATGTACATTGCACTTTATGGTATATTGATTGAACATCTGGATCCCAGTTATTGATTATATATAGTTGTTTCCCCCATATATAGTTTAATCTGGCTGTGTGGGTATTTTGCTATGGTCCCCTGCACCTGGTTTTTAAATGTCCTATGAGTGTATGTTGCTGTTTGGGGATTTATGAAATAATAAAGAATCAGTGTTTTGGCTATAGAACTTTGGTTATACTTCTTTATTCAAATAATTCAAGGGTTTCTTGTTTTTTGGTTGTGCATATATGAGTTGAACCCTTATATGTTGATAAATGGTCAGAGGCCCTAATATAGGTTTTGTACCTCCATAATACTGCCTGACCACAATGTGACCCCAGCCATTTGTGGATACGGCCCTTCTCAGACAGATTTGTACGGCTTTCCCTCCAGAATAAATAGACGTCAGACACAGCGTTGGAACATGCTTTAGCATTTTATTGATAATTTACAACGGGTTTTCTTTCTGAAATCTATCCTCTAGATCTCTTCAGAAACAAACTTCAGTAGTAGCAAATAAATTTTAACAAATAACCTTAGATTTTTTATTATTTTTTTTATTTATTTCCACCATCACCACGATATATACACTGAATGCAAACATCTTTAAGAGCATATTCAGCACTGCATTATGTGAGAACAGAAATGACACGTATTTGTGTTAAGAGCTGTGTGCACCTCAAGGAGAAGAGTTTAACACCGCCTAAAACTTAAGGAAAATACTTCTGGTATTAAAGCATGTACAAGTGAGTTCCAGTGAAATTTGTTTTATATTTATATATACTTCACAATACAGTGTATAGCTTATTGCATACCTTCCCAAAAAAAAAAAATCCAGCTCTCACACATGGCAATCCGCACTCAAACCAGTCTCTCCTAATCCACTTACTGTCACAGTTTAAAACTGTGGCCTCTACCCTGTGTTTTTCCAGCGTTTTTCCAGCTGTTGCAGAACTACAGCTCCCAGCCTTTAGCTTTCAGGGCATGCTGGGAGTTATACTTATACTGCAACAGCTAGAGAGCCACAGGGTAGGGGCCACTCATTTGAAGGGCTACGTTCTGACTTCTATATATTTTAAAGCTTCATCAATGGGTGGTAGTAGGTGCAAACAATGGCATCATAGATATTTCTGACCCATAAAGTGTCTAATGTTTACAGTCCAGTGGACGTTTGCCCTTGTGTCTGTTCTTTGGCACTCCAGCTGTTACCCTAAACATCCCAGCAAGGCTGAGTCTTGTAGTTAAATAATATATAGCAGCTACATCCACAAGCTTTAGATTTAAAGGGTTGTATAAGATTACAAAAATAAACTGCTTCCTTCTAGCAACAGCAGCCCCACCTGTTAGTAAGGTGATATTGCAGCTTAGCTCAAGTCACTTCAACAGAGCTAAGCTGTAATACCAAACACAATCCACAGACCACATACTGTTGCAAAACTACAATTCCAATTATGCCTTGACAGCTAAGGCTTTGGCTGTTCAGGCATGATGGGAATTGTAGTTTTACAATAGCTGGAGAGCCACAAGTTTGACAAGTGGCAATGTTTCTGGAAGAAAGCAGCTATGTTATTCTAATCTCATACAGCCCTACTAACGTTACCTTTTCACGTCATACATTTTCACCTTCAGTGTCCAAATCCTGCATCAAACCTAACAAACCTGTGAACAACGAAGAACTAGAACTGTCTAGAAGTGAGATCTCCCAATTCTGACAAGCATCCAATGGGGTTCCTTACTGGTTAAACCCTTACCAGAGCAACGAATGGTCTGGTGACCTGGTCTCTAAGGAGTAACCATTGGCTTATAAAAACATGGCTCACACATTGTAGGTTATAAGCAATGGAGCTATATTACCTGCCAGCTAGGGATTCGATGTACTATGGTATGACTAGTGTTGCTTATGTAGATGTGGAAATGGCTCAAAGTGCAAATAGTGTTCTGCCCCTACCCCACTTACAGATCCCATCAACAACATAGAAAACATGGTGGCCCAAACCCCTCCTTACCATACACTTCTCTTACATCTTCCACAACACCTGCATTTGATGCTTGCCTCCCTACTCATTCTGCTGCAGTCATTCATCTACATACCGATCCATCCTCTTCCATATCCTTCTCTGTGTTCAGAAGTGGTAAAATAAAAAAAAAAATTTGAGCACTCTCAATTGGCAAATATAAGGACCCCCAACTCTAAATGAAGATCAAAAGGCAAGTGAATCTAATGCAGCGCCCATGATGAGGGTGGGATGCAAGGGGTCCACCCGATACTATAAGCACAGGCACTAAAACATTGGCGAAAAGCAGGCCGAAGGAGCAAAATGTGTGAAGTCAAAATATATCTACACCGGAGACATCTCTGTGGTACCAAAGAACAGTGCACTAGAGTGTGGTGACACGGTTCCTGCAGATGTCCTATGGCGTTGCTGTGTAGCGTTTGCAAACACTTGCCTTGTATTACAACCATGAAGGGGGAAAGGGGGCATTATAGTACAACTTGGGTCAAGATACTTCATCTTCTCTCCATTATTTAAAGCGAGATGTACTGAATGTGAAATGTTGTCCTCCGAATATGACTGCAGCTGTGTCCTGATGAAATGTTTCCAGCATGTGATCTTCCAGGGTGAACATGGGATGGGTTCTATACAACTCAAGCTAGAGTTCGCTGCCTGGGCTTTATACGGGGGTAAAGCTGCAAAAATATGTAATAAGGGGGATTAAACACCAGAATTTACATCTCAACAGGCTCAAACCAACTTTTCTCATTGCATTGTCTACATATAACATGCAAGGAGCTTTAAAGAGATCTTATGACATGATGGCTTACCACTTGTATGTGCCATCACTTTATGATCAGTGAGGCTCTCACTGGTCAAAAAAGAGGGACTATGTCCACTTCGCTGTTTCCCCTGCACAGCTTCATTCAATTAAATGGCAGAGGCTGAAGCTCCAAAAGTGGGGCTTGGTGCCATGTTACAGGAAAGCACTAAGTACCACACCAGTACTACATCCCCTTTGTTCTCAGGATTGGCATCTCAGTGGTTCAATCAGTCTAAACTAAAAGTGATGGCATGATCTAGTTATTTAATAATCCGGTATTCTGATGTCAAAACACTTAAGGTGCTGGGATATGAAGAAGAAGTGGATCATGGTCTCGTCCTGACATCAGAATGCACTGGACAGACATTTTCAAAGATTGCAGTGTAATACTAAGAACTTGATTTAGAAGTCTTACCCCCAACAGGTTCTTAGGCACATATCCTTCCTTGTCATTCAGACGTGCCCACCACCAGTCCGTCTCTACATCATCTTTGCGCCTTAGGATTGTAATGGCGTCACCTTCTCGGAATGAGAGCTCATCAGCGTTCTGTGCTTCGTAATCCCACAGGCCGTACACCAGACCTTTATTCATGACGCCAAGCTTCTCCTGAACACCTGTGGGTAGTAAGGAGGTCTGTAGTTATCATGATAGTGAAAACAACTCACCGCCTCCATAAGGATAAACCTGTGCACGGACTACACTAAGGGTCCTATTCTAAGGGCCGACCAGGGTCCGATCAACAATGTAAACAAGTGCCGATCTGCTAGATCATCGCTCGTTTACAGGGCCTATTCCATGGCCCGATAATCGTTTAGTGAGGGCTGCAGGGACATCGCTCCTTCTCTCCGGGTCCCACGCGTAGCAGCGGCTTTGGATCGGCCAGCTCAGACAGGTCACTCCGAAGCTGCTGCTGCACGCGGGACCTGGGGAGAAGGAGCGCAGGAGAAGACTTGCAGCCTCGACAGGTAAAGTATGAGGTTTTTAATTTGTCAATTGCCCGCCGCGCACCGCTTTTCCACGTAGCAATGCGCGGGTGGTGACCGATGATTTTAGGTTGGAACCTAAAAGAACGATCAGCTGATGACACGATCGGCTGATAGTTCTCTCTATTCCACAGAGCGATAATTGGCCCGATTCGGCCGATTATTGCTCTGTGAATAGGCCCCTAAGAGATGGATCAAGCAACAAGATGTCCACTGCAAATCTTCTTTATTATGAAATCCAAGTACACATGTAAAAGAAAGCCAACACATTTCGGGTGTCTAACCCTTAATTATGCGATGATAAAAGGTTTGACACCCAAAACGAGTTGGTTTTGTTGTACATGTGGACTGTGATCTTATAATAAAGAAGATTTGCACTGGACATCACCTTGTTGCTGGATCCATGTCTTTGTTTTGTCTGTGGTTATCATAGGTCACTAATGGGCGTCTTGTTCATATTATATTAAAAGGATTGCTTGGTGTACTGAACTCATTTACAAGCATTGTATCAGAGAATTCAGGGTCTCCACAAGTGGCTAGAATGACAAGGCCACATTCAATCAACTATGGGAATCTGCAGACACAGTGATGATCAAGCTAAAAGCTGAGGAGATGCAGTGCTCTTCAGCAGAGCGTTACTGGGGGTCTGATAAATCCACCACCTCCCAGTTTGTTTGAAAACAACCTCAGAAGACATATTTGTCAGAAAATATCCTAAGAAAGTCACTGTCATCAAAAATAACTTTTGTTATTAGACATGTGAAAAGTTACTGATCACAGCGGGTGTAACTGCTGACACCCGCTCAGACCAAGAGCAATAGCTGGGGAAAGACTGCGAGACCCAATGGGATCAATAACTTTCGTCATGTCACAAGTTATTTTTAGTGACAGGTACTCTTTAACACTTAAATATGTGACAGGATATCCAATAAAATTTGTATATTTTATGCACAGAAAAATTGTAACCTGTATAAAATAAAAGTTACCATAAAGAAACTGAGAACACTGAATATATCCTTCTTCCATCTCTTCACATTTGTCTGCAGCGGTCTCAATATCACTAATTGTTGTAGCAAAGATGGCTGCTCCACATTCTACCAGCATCTTGCAGAGGTGGACGCTGTTACAAGATGCTGCACAGTGCAGAGGAGTCCTAAAAGGAGGGAACAAGACAATCATAAATGACAGTGTGCTGTGCAATTCTGCCACATTGCCCTAGGATTCTGACTATGCCAGGGCATTGAAGGTAGAGTAGTAGCCAGTATATAACTCCGGTATTCCTGCACAATACCTGGAGGTATTCCTATCTCAAAAAGTGATGGGATCTTTTAGTATATGCAAACCACTTGATCATGGGGGAGGGTCAAATCTCGAGGATTCCCACTGATCATGAGGAAGATGGGTCTGCAGTGTTTTTCCCTGGGCACTAGCATCCGTGCCACCTAGCTGTGCTTAAACCGCAGGCGACCCCCTTCAACTGAGCTGTAGTTCCTTGTACCAAATCCATACTGCAGCCCAGGCTTTTCTGGAATCATTGGAGATCCCAGAAGTCAGATCCACTGTGATCAAGAAGCAATGCAGTATACTACAATATGGCATCACTTTAAGGCTATGTTCACACTACGTAAAACTACGTAGTTTTTGCGGGGAGGAACAATGCCTTAGTTTCAATGGGATCCCGGACGGAGCGTATACACATCATATACGCTCTGGCCGGGATCCCGTGCTGCCCCACAAATAACTGACATGTCAGTTTTCTGCGGCCGCAATTCAATGAATTGCAGCTGTAGGAAACCCTGTCAGTTCACACCATGAAGCGAGCCGCTCCGGCCGCTCGCTCGCTCCATAGTGTGCAGGGGGAAGCTCTGATGCGGGCGCGCGCTGATGTTCCCGCATCAGAGCTCTGCGGCCGGACAGATCATCTGGCCGGTACTTAAGTACCAGCCGCAATGATCCGGGCAGAGACCGGCTGTTCCGTGACCTGGCCGGGGTCACGGAACGGCCGGCCTCTCACGCCGTGTGAACATAGCCTAAAAGACGAGAATACTCCTTTACATGCGACATACGCTTAACAAAACAGTCCAGAAGCATACGGTGTATATTGAGGTCTACAGTTCTACAAATGTATAACTGGGTGTAAGGGGCTTAGTGGGTGAAATGACAACGGGCTAGGAAGGTTAATATTGTCTGCTTGCCCTTAGGTCATTCAGCACAGGCCGTGTTCTCAAAGAGCATCAGTTTTGCACAATGTTAAAGTGCAATTTAACATTTAAAACATCATTTTAACATGTCGCAGAGACTTTAGAAGTTTTAATTAGTCGAGTTTTGGTGACGATATCCCCACCGACTACTAGAATGAGTGTGGAGGAGTACTCAGCTTAGCACTGGGTTTCCCTGACATGTTCTCACTGCAGGAGATGGGCTTCATAGACATCTTATACAATTTAAGGAGATGGCAGGGAAAATAAGTGCTTAGCTGAGTTCTAGGAATCAATGGGGGACTCAGACATACCAAAACTTTTAACATGTGTCTATGACTGAAAAAGTTGACTGTGTGCCCCAACCCTAGTTTATTCAGACCCACCTATACTGGAATTCAGGTCACGTAGATTTAGAATACAGCAGAATTGTAGATATATACAGCACTTACCACCCATCACTGTCAGCTGCATTCACATTCACACCAAAGTCCAATAAGAACTTCACGATGTGGTGGTGCCCAGCACACACAGCATTGTGTAGAGGTGTGATTCCTTCATCATTTGGTTTGCTGGGATCCTCCACCTGTAGAGGGCAGAGTTGATCAACACTAAGAAACAACTAGGAAGAAAGTTCTGACAAAACTGACTACAACCTAGTTGGTTGCTGGTAAATCAGACTGATCAAGGTGTTTGCTGCTATATTTGGGGTCAGATCAAGCAATGGTTATTAATGTCTCTGATCATTACAGTATACTAAGCTGTAGGGGAAGGACCCATACCTCATAGATAATCCTCTGAACTAGGTCGAACTCTCCTTCTAGAGACGCATCCAGCAGCAGAGCCAGGGGGTTGAACTTCACTCTGAGTCCATGTCCAGTCCTATCAGAGTTCGGTTTCTTCAGATTTGTGCGTTTCACCTACAATAATTAAAAATGGTTATAAACTCAATTCAGACCGGAAGAATACAGATATGTCAGTGTTACTGCACAGAAAATTGTGTGAAAATTCCAGTTTGCAGCATATTTTTTGTGTGTCTTTACAAAAAGTGTGTCTTTACAAAAAGTACAACTGTTTCAGAAAAAAAAACCACTTATACAGCAAGCAGTGGAGTGTTGGGGGGTGTAGGCAGGTAAGCATGGTCTATTTCTTATTTTTTAACATCACAGCAGCTAAATATGTACGTTTTATAAGGCTGTGGCACTATAGGATGAAAATCCACCATGAGAATGAAGTGCCATAGACTTTAATAGTAATCAGTTTTCCAGCAGTATTTTACTGCAAGAAACTTGCTAAGTGAAATCTGCCTGCAATACGGTACATGTGAACATACCCTAATCGTACAGGAATCTGCAACAGATTCCAATGCAGGTGTGAACAGAGCCTTAGATGTAACATCTGAGTCACTTATGTGCAAGTGTCTCCACCTGTCAATTTCTTGCCGCTGGACAAGTTAGTCAGGACCGCCATCACTGCAATAAAATCTCTGCGTAATATGCAGTGTGTCTGACAGATCAAGAACATCTGTTTTACCAGATGATACATACCGACACTAATCTTTAGTGATCTGCTAGACAAGGCCTGTGCTGCTACCGGCCCACTGTGTTACATCATCTGATCTTTCCAAGCTTTCATACAAGTAACAAGTTTACAGTGCAGTCACTGGTGCCTGGTAAAGATGCCTAACAGTAGTGGATCAGGTGTGCAAAAAGATCCCTTTAAAAGAGTACCTGTCAATAATAAAAACTTTTGACATGTCAGAGACACATATCTTAAGTTTTTATCGGTCACGGTCTGAGGGTTCAGACCCTACCGGCCCACTGTGTTACATCATCTGATCTTTCCAAGCTTTCATACAAGTAACAAGTTTACAGTGCAGTCACTGGTGCCTGGTAAAGATGCCTAACAGTAGTGGATCAGGTGTGCAAAAAGATCCCTTTAAAAGAGTACCTGTCAATAATAAAAACTTTTGACATGTCAGAGACACATATCTTAAGTTTTTATCGGTCACGGTCTGAGGGTTCAGACCCTACCGGCCCACTGTGTTACATCATCTGATCTTTCCAAGCTTTCATACAAGTAACAAGTTTACAGTGCAGTCACTGGTGCCTGGTAAAGATGCCTAACAGTAGTGGATCAGGTGTGCAAAAAGATCCCTTTAAAAGAGTACCTGTCAATAATAAAAACTTTTGACATGTCAGAGACACATATCTTAAGTTTTTATCGGTCACGGTCTGAGGGTTCAGACCCTACCGGCCCACTGTGTTACATCATCTGATCTTTCCAAGCTTTCATACAAGTAACAAGTTTACAGTGCAGTCACTGGTGCCTGGTAAAGATGCCTAACAGTAGTGGATCAGGTGTGCAAAAAGATCCCTTTAAAAGAGTACCTGTCAATAATAAAAACTTTTGACATGTCAGAGACACATATCTTAAGTTTTTATCGGTCACGGTCTGAGGGTTCAGACCCTTACTGATCAGTAGAACGAGTCGGGTGACAACTGCCCCTTACGTTATTACCCATCCATAATAGTAGTATTGCCATTATAAATAGCTTCCATGACTACTTACAGCAGCGGCCTGTGAAGGGACACTAGCTGGTGAGGGGACTTCCTCTTTCACCGGAGATGCTACTTCAAGTACAGGACTAGGCGTCTTCTCCACAGAAGGGACTATGGCTGGATTATTATTGTTGTTGTCTTCTGTCGTTTCTGAGATCTGGTTTATAATCTCACTGCTCATAACTTCCTCTGTGATGGGTGAACAAACTTTATTGTCATTATCGTCTGCCGAGACCTGTGGTTCTGGTAGTGGTGGTGGGAGCTGGGGGAGAGGAGGGGTAGATGGGACAGCAGCTGGCTGCAGAGAACCCGCCTCTTCTACGTTACCATTAGTGCCAGTGTTACCATTGTCCACATCGGCCAATATGCCGAAGTCCTGTGTATTGCACTGTTGGTAAAAAGGTGCACCCTCCATTCCTCCAGCCAGAGTATTGAAACGCTGATAGAGAAGCTTCTGGATGTTGGGTCCGCTGGGACCTTCGGGCTCAGTTATAGAACTCCGCTTCTTCAATGGTCTTGGAGCATTGGCAAGCTTTCTCCTGAGGGCTTCTAGGTCAGCGTCACTTTGATATCTAAGGGGTGAATGCACTATGGGGGTCAACTTGGTGGGGCTCAGGGGACGGGCTATGTTTTCCACACCACTGTTTTCAGCTGCAGCAGGAGCAGCATCTCCTTCTTTGTCACCATTAGGAGGAGGAGGTCCAGAATGTAAGAAAGGAAGGGGAGAGGAGTTGGAGGAGCCAGATTGGACAACTGGTTTTCCGTACACTGAAACACATGGATACAACACATTAGTACAGAAGGACGACCCTTCTATCTGATGTCTTACATCATTATAGCACCTTTTCAAGCAGACAAAATCATAAAAGTAAAATCACGTTTTTTCCCATCATCCTGCACTCAATACTCAATAGTGAAAGACATTAGTATTCAGACCCCAGGCTGTGTTCACATACGGCAATGTTGGTGTGTCTTTGTTATGATTTTTCTGCTAATTACACATTTTTGGTAAAATATCAGCCCCACCATACTAAGTAATCAGGGGAGAAGAGCGCTGGTAAGAGATGTGACCAAGAACCCAATGGTCATTCTGAGTGACCTTTACAGATGCTGTGTGAACATTGGAGAAATCTACAAAAAGGAATCATTGCAACCACCACCAATATGGGCTTTATGGCAGAGTGGCCAGAAAGAATCTTCTCCTTAGTAAAATATGCATAAAAGTCACCTGGAGTTTGCAGAAAAGCGCCTAAAGGACTCTCAGATTGTGAGATACAAGATTCTCTGGTCTGATAAAACCAAGACTGAACTCTTTGGCCTCAATTGTAAGTGTTATGTTGGGACGATCAGGAACCGATGGACATGGTGTGTGGAAAACCCAACAGCCTGGAGTTACCGGGCTAGTGGAGTATTCAGCTCCAGTAGGTTTCCCATAAATCAGAATAGGGAATAGCTTTTCAAGTTGGTCATACTGCTTTAAAGGAGGCCTGTGAGTATACAGCTATATCATACAAAATATATTACAAAACTCATTGTTACCTGCTTTGACAGATTTGTTCAGGGTGTTATATACAGCTTGCTGATAGTTCTTTGGTGGAGTGGACTGTTGAAGATACATAGAATAAATAGAGCTGGAGTTCACTGTCTGGGGCCCTTTCCTTGGGGACTGAGGCCTTGAACCTTTTTCGGCCAGGAAAGGTCGTATAGCTACAGTTAGAGGAGGGTCAGGTCTAGCGTCTGTTCCAGGGAACAAAGGAGAAGAGGATGGCGGGTAAGTAGGGCTCGGGGGCACAGAGATTCTTTGTTGAATTTGCTGTGAGGAACCCGGAGGGTGGACGTTGGTTGTTGGTAGTGGAAGGGGCCGTGTCCGGGTGGTGGATCCAGATCCAGGTCTTGGCAGACTTCCATCCTTCCTCCTTTCCAAAGAATTTGTAGCGCTCAGTGGAAGAGGACCCTGATACATGCCATAATTATGGGGCAGAGATTTACTCAACCCAGGCATTGGAGAGGGTAGCTTCCCGGCATCACCAGACTAAAACGAAGAAAAAGAAAAGAAAAACATATGATAAAAGAATGTCTATGTATACTCTTACATCACTAAGACACCAGTAGAGAGTTACAATTCCTTATAGTCCTTATTGTGGTATTGGGTGCTATTCCTGAAAAATACATGAGGGGAAAAAAAAGATGCCAGGGATACCCAGAGAACAAAGCTCTAAAGTGATCTATTGTTAGATACTGTTTTATACACACTTTTTTTTTTTTTTTTTTAAATCAGGAACTAAAGAAGTTAACTCAAGAATAAATATGCTAGCTGATCTATGCTAGTGTTATGCAGTTTCAACTGACACTTCATTCACTGTCTATGGGACGTGCAAACATAGCTGTGATCAGTACGCAGCAATGTTTGGAAATCCCAGCAATCCTGTTAGGGATAACTTTTAGAAGCCTAGGCCTAGCTCTAGTAAACAGCACTGGATTCTGGATTTCAATATACTCATTCTTTCAATAGTATGGTAATGGAGGATCAGATACCTACCAACTTCTCAGTGGGTCCTACAGCAGCAGAAGGTAAGGGCTGGCTGGATATAGGTGCAGTCTTGAAGCCAGGCTCCATACCCGATTCGTTCCAGTCGGAGGTGCTGAGCGGAGGCGTCTTCACCACGGACATTGTGCTTTGTTTCAGAGTTGGCCAGCTTGTGTCATTACCTGGAAAGTCAGGATTGTAAGAAAGCACAGAAATGGCAAAAAATGGCATTGTTCAAATTATCCATCAAAAAAATCATAACCCGCATCGAATTACAGGTGAATTACATTTGGGGCAATGTGATTGTAGAAGCTTTGTTATCAGGCGTGAATTATTAGTGATTAGATCTTGACATCCTACATTTCTATGTGTAGGTGACACTGGTGCAACATACAGACTTACTAGATAAGGGACATTCATGACTGAATGTAACTAAATTCATGACTGTATGTAACATAGCAATATGCCTGCTGGTTCCTATCAGTTATAAGGATGTATTCAGTGAGCTGATCCCTTGCACAAGGGTTGCTAGGACTGGTTGCTAGGGATTTTCGGCCTACAGCCTCAATCTTTTTAATAGTATTGTTAGGCAGCTAGTCCCTAGCAACCAGTCTAGCACTGCTAAATTTCTTAATTCAAATCCAAGAGAAGGGCGAGGACTAAAGCAAAATCCTTCCCTCCTCCAACATCTGCCATTGTGGGGAAGTCATGAGGCTGCCATATATATGCACCATAGGGTCAGTTGGCAGGAGCAGCCAACGCAAAGGTGTACTGTCACAATTTTCGATGTTTTGCCCTGCATTGTTCTACATAGGGTGATGCTTGAATTTCTTGAATTGACAACCAGCGTGCACATTGGTTACGGCGTATACAACGTTTCCATGTAGTTAATCCCTGTGTCCCTGGTGGCCGAACACAAAAGCGGCTTCTAGCTGCCCCACTTTTCACTTCTATTAACAGTGAACCAGGGAGCGTCAAAACAATTAACCTGTATCATCTCATTACAAATCATGTCTCTAGACACTGCGGAAAGTAAGAAACCTGTGACTTTGAAAGAAACTACAGGACTACATGTACCAGTGGTTCTATATAACAATGTGCAGTCTACAATAATGGATTTACAAATTTGCAATAAGTAAAACTCTGTTCACACCAGATGATCCATCACGGCTATGATGCATAGGAGCCCCATTGGGTACACCAGGTGCTTCTACAATTTCAATCTGCGTCATTCTGACCAACAAAAGGAAAATAACACAGCTATGAACAGAGAGGGTAAAAGAGGCCCATAAATACCAGAGCAATGTTAGTTAGGTGTCCCAATCAAAAAAAGTGGGTCTAACAATCATGTGGATGTGGGAAGGGGCCTAATTTATCCCTAATGGCAGATGCTGGGTTCATCCTTTCCACCACCTTGGCCGTGTGTAGGTGTATAAAATGGTCATGAAAAATAGCCATCTCCTAGTGAAGCTGTACGGGCCAGTTTGACCGTAAAAGCTATGCTTGGGGTCCTTACAGTAAACATGTTTCAGACCATAGTAGCAGTACAAGAAAGAAGTTGGTGGAATTTGCTTGGCGCAAACCCCCTTCTGGAACACCGGACACTTTCCCCTGTGCTTTATCTAAATGGAAAGAACTCCTGGCACTGGTTTAGAATCAAGTTTAGGCTTTTATTCAATGCAACGGGTTTCAAGGGTACAGTCCCCTCTTCATCAGGCATCTCTGCATGATGAAGAGGGGATTGTACCCTTGAAAAGCATCACATTGAATAAAAGCCTAAACTTGCAGGCATGCTCTCTTTACTGTTTGTGAGACTTCCAAAAAGTGTACAATCTTCTAGAGAATAAATGGAGCAACTTTACCACTCCATTCATATGGGGGGGCAACTGATCTCTGTGATCTAAAAGGGTCCCAGTCACTGGACCCCCACCGATTAGATAGTTATGCAACAACTGTGTAGCAGACACACAAGGCTGGGTGTCACAATGCAACCACAGACCAGTATTAGATGCAAAATCACAATGCAATATTACAATCTTCAAACCGTGTGGCTCTAGCCTTACTACTATACAATCTTCATTAAAGCCTACAAAAAAATGTTTATTCCAAATCTAGTAAAAGTCAACAAAAATGAAAAATATAAACTATAAGGTCTCAGCATGTTAAGCGGTGTAAGGGTAGCTTAGCTCACTCCAGAACAGGACGCATGTGAACATATAGCACATAGGAAGATTAAGGGGAGAAGATCTGGTGCGATTGGCAAGCAAACAGTAAGAAATCCTGCGGAGTAGACTCACTGTGCAGTGTGTCAGAGAGGCCAGGAGCCTGATGGAAGACACTGTGGTCAGAAGACTGGAGACAGGAGGTGGAAGATGACCGCACAGGATCCACCAGAATGTCTAAATCTGAAACCTTCCAGGGACCTGGAGATTTTTTCACATACTCACTATCTCCCTCTATAGGAGGACAACAGGTAGAACAAGGCGGCCACCCCGATGTCAGGAGAAAAAAAACATCACGGAAAGAGGGGAGGGGAGAAGGAGAAGAGCACAAAGACCGAGAGGAGATACAAGACACAGGACAAGACATTAGGATGCAAAAAGAATAGTGATGTGAGAAACAAGCACACAAAAACAGGCGAGAAAAGTACAAGAAATAAATGAATAACTGCAGCAGTAATGATATGGCGTCAGATCTGTAAAAACGCTTAAAAGGGAGATATCAGATCCTGGAATCTAGCTTATAGTTTGTATAGCTTATATGAAGTGACATTATCTCTGACTCGTTGAACTCAATGATGTAGACGTTTTGAAGGATGACCTGGGCATACAGAGCCTGGCTGTAACCCTTATTATTGGCTGATCTCAATAGCAAAGAGTGCCTACTACTAGTATAATGGGTAAATATGCCCAATTTAAAAATACATGGCTTCTTTCTTTCAAAAAGGGACCCCAAACTTACCTACAGGTTGTGCCTTATAAAGACAGATAAACCCCATTTACTTTATTTGAGCAGAATTGCAATACTGGCCACTACTTATTATGGCACTGTGGAAGAAGCAGCTAGGTTTCTACAATCTTTTGGGATATGCCCATATTAGGGCATCAAATAGAGTAAACTGGTAAAAACTTTTACTGCATTTACAATTCTGCGGAAAGTTGATAGAAACAGTCAACAGGTTTGTTTACAAAAACACCTCTAACAGCTTGGGCTACGTTCACAAGCTGACATGTTGTGTCAGTACAGTAGCGTGAACAGTTCAGCGCTCACTGCATTATATTGAATGATTATTCAATATCCTGATGTCCGCAGTCCGTGCACAGACTGTATTGCAAATGTGCGAATGGCTCCTAAGGATTACAAAATTTCCCCCTGGGTATTTTCCAGGTGAGCAATAATCCTGTAGCAATCCTACTGCTGGCAATCTTACCAGTCAGTAAGACAATGCCATACTGGACCTGTACTTCCCCTTTAAATAAAACATGACAGTAATACACATAGTAGGATGATGGTTTACATAAAGATGATTGTTAAGGAGAAGATAGACGTCTTGTAAGTACACAAATCTTATGTATTCACTTTTGCTGCTTATTCTCTATGACCAATATATAACTACCTGGGCTCTTAGTGGGGGTGACGATCAGGGCCCCACTATATTGGCCACAGGGAAGAGCTGCTACTGACTTAGATGCCCATTAATATATCGAGCATGAATGGTGTAAATGTTGTTTTCCACTGTGGGTAATCAAGGGGCGTATCAGTGGTACAATCCCCACTATGAACTTAGTTCCAGAGACTAGCCTATATAGCCACAGTTTGGAGACAAAAACTTACCAGACTTGGAGCGGGGCTGCGTGCCGCTAGCAGAAAGAGACAGGGACTGAGGTTTGACTGGATCAGCGGGCAGCGGGTAGTTCACTGTGCTTGGTATTTGGATGTACGGGCCCACTGCCGCTACTCGCCCTGATGCCGATAGCGTAGACTGAGGGGATGGTGTCCCATTGATACGATTCAGCTGTAATGTTAAGATCAATATAAGTTAGTAATGTGTAAACTTGCAACCAATGGATTAAACATTACAATGGTAACACAACTCAATGATAAAATGTTGCATATTGATAAGCAAAGCTGCCTTGTTAATGGCAAATCTTACGGGAATGTTTTCTTTTTGACGTGCCTCAACTTTCTTCTTGTACAGACGCTCGCGCAACTCGTTGATCCGCTTGTCCATGATGGCCACCTCCATGTTGCGCTTGTTCAGCAGCTCCTTCTGCTGCTGGAGCTTTGTGTTCTGCTCCTGGTTGAGACGATTTCTGATCTAGAAGACATATAAAATCTTCACTGGTTACAAAGGAGCTATTCTGTTTCATAACATTGATTACATCAATGCCACCCGGGAACAAGCATGGTCATAAAGTGCCCAGGAACTCTACTCATTCTCTTGGAAGCATGGCAGAAAAACCTGTCTGGGAGAGATTCAAGTGTCTTCATTGGTTGTGTCATGCCCCAGATGAGAATTACGTCTATGACACTCGTGTACAGACAGTACTTATGCCAGTGCGCACACCTTACAGAGATGAGGACCAGCTGGGCCGATGACTCACCTGCAGCTCCTGATACAGTTTCTTCAGCTCCAGTGCGGCAGGACCTGTCATCTGTCCATAAGCCTGGAAACCATTTAACTTCCCCTTGCGCAGGTCCTCCAGCTGCTGCGTCAGCTGCTCCACCTTTAACACGGCCGCCTGTAACTCCTGCTGCTTCTCCTGAAACATGTCGCTGATGTGCTCGATTTCTGTAGCTGGCATGTAATACAAATGGCATTAGTAAGGATCTCCAGCAACAGATGACATTTATACAAGGGGAACGCTTACTACTCTACTGATAACCATTAGAAGGGAAGGGCCAGCCGAGGTTGGATTGGTGCTCGGGAAAGGTTGCCCAGTGTTCCAAATGGCCTTATTAGACGCTGGCTTAAACTACAAACTGCACGGAAATGATGCTGGGGATCACGGTAAGTGGGTTAGATTTGTCTAACCTGCTGATAGTTTCCCTTTAAGCACCAATTAAAGTGTTTTTTTTTTCCTATCTTCCCCACCAACCCTGCTGGATTAGCATTGCATCCCATTCTACAGGGAACTACAGAGCAGCCCTATTCAAGTAAATAGGACTGCCTGCTTTCTAAGGGTTCCCTGCCCAGTGAAGCTCCTTGCGATCCCCAACTACAACTCCCATTATTTCCTAACAAATTAAGCTGATGCAAAACTACAACTTCTGTGGTTTGCTGTCTCTCTAAACTACACAGAAGAGAACTAAACGGAAGAGGTAGTTATGGAACAATAACCTAGAACCTAATTCTATAAGAGTAAGTGTTTACATCATACTGAATGCAAATATTCAGAATACACAACGAGATGTCCAATTCCTGGTACTTGTATAACAGGAGGAAACCAGGCCTCTCGAAATCTGCACATGTAGTGTACACTAAAATGGCAATTATCATAACATTAAGCCATATTTGCAGAACATGATGGGAAGTTGCTACCAACACCCTTATAATTAAAACCTATTTTTATTGCTTTTAATTTTTTAATTATGCAAAGTAATATTATAATAGAGTTTATAAAGACGTGTTTGTCATTCTCTTGAGCTATAGGTTGCAAGGGTTTTTTCAGCCCAGGTCCTCATGAAAGATAACTTAATAGCAACATCACACATACACAAGTAACCACTTTATCAGAGCCCTCCATTTACTAGCAGCCCTTTTTGCCCTTCAGAACAGCATCTTTGTGGCACTGACTCCACTCAGTAATGGGTTTGTTCTGTAGGACTACTGGACACTGTCACTTCCCACAGTTGCCGCAAAATTAGGTGGAGGTACCAATATGATTTGAACCATTCTACCTCGACCCAGAGATGCTTTATAGGATTAAGATCTGGGGATGGTGAAGGGCAGGGAAGCAAGGAAATGTTGCTTATGCTTCTGGACCCAACCTATGATGGTACTGTCATCCAGGTTGTGTGTGGTACTCAATTCACTTCTATGGAACTGAGCGGCATGTCTCAAAATGAGGACAAGAGTGGTGCTGTTCCTGGAAGAAAGCAGCCATGTCATTCTGTAAGTCTAGATAACCACTAGGCCTTGCAGCTCTGATACAGTGATGATGATGGGATGTTCAGTGATGACCATGTCTCCAGAAAAACAGAGCTGATCAATGAAGGTCATAACAGGTGGACCACAACCACTTGCACACTGATAGCATATTGTAGCAATATACCATATATATAATGAATAAGCTAAGACAACCCTCTTAGTCTTGAATAAGAAAAACCTACACAAGTTTCCATTCATGACTTTGCTGTAGTCCACTTGTCCTCTCATGGCCCGAATCTTTTTGAGTTTGTTCTCCTGGGTCTCTACTCGCTCTTTCAGCTTCTGAAGTTTTTCAGTCTCTGAGACATTCTGCAGCTGGCGACGCTCCTGTTGCTTCAGATAGCGCAGACGCTGTTCCTGTCGGTGGAGATAAAGGAACAAGGTTTAGGAAAGGAAGGTGATGACAGAACAAAAAAAAAAAAAAAATCAAGCAAAACTGTGGCTCCTGGATAAAGACAATAGGGTAGGTAAACATGGATTCCCATGCATCTGTGTGTCTTCCTCCGCTGGTCATTTCCTGAGATCTGTAGACTTCTTCCTGTAGCAACAAAATGGCTCCCTTATGTCTCGTAAACTAAAGATAAGTAGCTGAAGGTTCTATGTGATGAGCAGAAGAAATTCAGAGATAGCACCAGACACCAGCCGTACCTCTGAAAGGTCATGGAATAATAATCTGTGTCAGGGCTACTGGCACGACTTATTCTGCACAGTGAGTCATCCAGAAAACACAAAGGACCTCGAACGCTAAAGAGAACACTAAACGCTGCATTATATAAAAAGCAGTTATGCCAGACTGAAAATATACAGGGATACGGTCTATGGGTCCAAAGACTGGGCTGTACAGATGTGCAAAATGTGAATAAGCACGGCATCCATACAGCCAAGTCTTCGAAGCTCAAGAAACACGTTGCATGCATTCTGCAAAGTGTAGACAACTGTAAAAACTACACAAAATGCAAACAAACTCCTTTGTAAATGGATTATGCAATGTCTTTCATGCAATACTTGGGAGGCTGGTGCATAGCAAAAGCAAGGAGGTGCTGCACATCTTTTTGTCTACAGGATTATGTAAAGAAAGACAGTACTGTACTGCCTCCCCATCTCTCCATGTTAAATAAATTAGTACAGATATTACTGATCTTAGTTGAAAATACTAATACATAATAATGCCCCCTTGACTTTCCCTATGAATGACTGAATGACACAGGTACAGACAATACTGTTCCCATGTGAATCTTTGTAAGTGATATTAGTACAGATAGTACTGTCTCCCCATCTTTCTCTGAAAATGAAACTGGTATAGATACTACTGCCTTCCCGGCCTAGACATGTAAATTATATAGTATTTGGTACACACAATACTGTTTCCTCATCTCTCCTTTTAAATGGTGGTGGTGAGAGGGCTCACACGTCAAGATATGGCTTAAGAAAAACTGTTGTCATTTATTGAGGATCCTTAGTTGGATGGACTAGCCCGTGTTCTGCTTCCCCAAGCAAACTGAACTCAAACGTCTTGCAACGTATGAAAGGGAACCAATCAGTACATTTGTGCTGATTGGGCTCCCAGAACTGCTGCACGCACCTCGTAGCCCGGTCTCCTGTGGTGTCGGGGGTTACGGGCTCCGTGGTGTTCATGTCCAGTTAAATGCATATTAGTCCCTTGCACGGGGCAGGGGGAGAGACGTAAACTAGTCATCTGGGCTTTGACTAGTCACTGCTCTGTCCTGCTCGCTCTGCGGGATGATTAAATGCAAGGAGGCCCATTAGCCCATGAATAGTCTCAGCCCAGATGACTAGTTCATGGCTCTCCCCCTGCCTCGCGCAGGATTAAAATGCATTTTTTTTTTTTACTGTACATGAAGACCACGGAGCCCTTGACACCACCAGAGACGCGTCTGGGAGCCAATCTACAAATGTGCTGATTGATTCCCTCTGTTTTTATCACTTTTATTTCATAAACTTATTTTATTGTATATGTTTTTACAGTTTGCACTCTATATTCTCTTTTGATAACCCTATTCTTTGTCTTTTTGTATGATATTAAAACTGACCTTAGAAGAAGCATTACCTGTAGAACTAATTATAAAATGAATGCTAAACTGTTGACAGAGGAAGGCCCATTGTGACCCTGAAAGCTCTCATCCAGAATCCAGTCCTATTAGGCACCATTTACACATATTAAAATTGGCAGAATTCCGCCAGCCTCCGTGTCATACTGGGAGTCTATGGGAGGCTTGCGCGCCACCTCTCTCCGCGCTGAAGAATAGACAAGTCAATTCTTCAGCGCGGAGAGAGGCGCACAAGCCTCCAATAGACTTCCAGTATGACACAGAAGCTGGTGGAATTCCGCTGCGGAATTCCACCAGTTTTACTCCGTGTGAACGGAGCCTTAGACAAAGGGGGAGATTTATCAAAGTGGTGTAAAGTGAATTGTATTAGTTGTCCCTAACAACCAATCAGCTTCCACCTTTTATTTTTCAAAGAATCTGTGAGGATTGAAAAGTGGAATCTGAATGGTTGATAGAAGCAACTAAGACAATACGTTTTTACACCATTTTGATAAAACCACCCCAAAGTGATTTTTTGTTTTAACCAATTAACGATGAACGATTGCAAACAAGCGTTTTTGGAAACAACCTAAAATTGTTCACCATAATACATGGATTGATAACAAAGATATGCTTGACGAAAAACAAACAAATTTTAGTTAGTTGTTTAAACATCTGCATGCACACAAAGATTATTGATAAAATTTGGACGGTATAATATTTTTCACACAATAATCTTTCCGTATACTAGAGCCCTAAGTACAGGCATCTTGGGATCCTTGACAGAACTGAAGGGACACCTATTTTACTTATTCATTACCAATGGGCTTACATCCAATACCGTAATATCAGATAGCCCTCTCATTTATTCTGGACTGTATTAGAAACCCTACAACATCTAGTAATTATAAAATGTCTGAAAATGATGTCTGACCTGAAACCTTTATGTTATTCTGCAGGTTGCTACAATAACCTACTTAGCATCAGGCTCTTAGAATTAAAGATGGTGCTGGCACTCAATTAGAATGTAAATTATTGTTGTGTAAAATTAAATTACAGGGCTCATGGTACAGACATAAGCAAAGTTAATTTTACGTAGACAAAATACTCGGACATACACACAACTTTTTTTTATACATCTAAACAGTAAAAAACCATCTCTGGGACTGTGTAATTACACACATTATGTGTGGTGGATCCTTACTTTCAGAATGGTTCCCCAATGCTAAAATGATATAATGTGTACTGGGCTACCAGCAAATAGCTGTAATCTGATAGAAAACCTGGCAGTAAGTGTTCATTTTCTCTGCAGCTCCCCCATGGGTAAAATTAAGCATCACCAATTTTATTCAATGGTCTGTTTATTGAATGCCCGCACAAGTGGGGTCCTTCACAGCAATAAATCTTTTTTGCTGACACTCTCATCTGGCTAATAGATAAAGACCCTAGAGATGAGCAAATCTCGAGCATGTTCGAGTCCATCCGAACCCGAACTTTCGGCATTTGATTAGTGGTGGCTGCTGAAGTTGGATAAAGCCATAAGGCTATGTGGAAAACATGGATACAGTCATTGGCTGTATCCATGTTTTCCAGACAACGTTAGAGCTTTATCCAAGTTCAGCAGCCCCAGCTAATCAAATGCCGAACGATCGGGTTCGGATGGACTCGAACCCGAACCCGGTTCGCTCATCTCTAGTCCCTTTAAATAATTCCCAAACAGTGCATAGATTTTCTACACCAACCCCTTTAACTTATCACATGATTCTATGGTACCCACCTTTGCCACCAACATCTGTTGCTGGTTCTCGATCTGCTGCTGTTGGCGAGAGGCCATATCCTGCAGCTCCGAAAGAGTTAGCTCCACTCTTGGGTTGCCCACCTATGTACGGGTGAAAACAGGATAATTAAAACTAAAGCCTTGATAATGGTGGAGTTACCAATAATGGTTTTATACCCACATCAAAAAATTAGCAAATGTCGGTTTGCAAGCACAATATATCTCACGGAAAAGAGTTGTACCAAAACTGCAACTCCCATAATCCTCCTAGTTTTGCAAAAGCATAGAGAGGTTGGGGAACATATCCATTTCTATAACCACCCCATCTTTTGCAACCACTGCCTGCTGGATCGAAACACATATTTACTATGGCATGGGTCCCTTTAATTCTAATTTTGACAGCGTTTCTAAAATAGGATGACACAATAATAATCCAGTAAAGTGAAATGAAGAAAAGGATTTCCTTATTAAGATAAGGAGTAAGGTAAAGAGGAAATCTCTACAACATCCCAAGGAACCTAGATCCTTTTATAGTATCTACAAAGTATACAGCAAACCAGAGCAACCTCAAAGAGTACTAATATCTCTGTCATCTGTGGGGTGAAAAGAGGCATGCTGGGACGTCTGGTGCAACTTTGGAGCTACAGGCTCACAGATATATCCGGCAGTGTACTGCAATTATTTTACAATTGGCTATGAGTTTACAATGTCTCCAGTATAAAATAAGAAAAGATTATTAAGCCATGATAGAACAAAGGCTTTATGGCTCTGTGCTACAAAGCAGTAGGCAGTTCATTTGCCTCTATATGCATCCAATTTACCACAGACATAATATAAATGTCAAACGTAACATGGGGTAAATTTATACAGGATCCAATAGAATATATAGACCACTTATACCTGGGCTTATGATAGTACAGAGGCTGTTAGAGACAGTGTATTACTTCTCCATACAACAAGCTGTTGCAAAACTACAACTACCACCACCCAGTATGCCCTGAAAGCCTTTGACTGTCAATGCATGCTGGGAGTGGTAGTGTTGTAGCAGGTGGAGAGCTATAGGTTGGAAAAACTGGACTATTGGCTTGTATACTGTCAATGCCATAGCCAGATATATTTTTGACCCTTTTTCTGCATTTAAAGTGAGCAAAAAAGAATTTTGATGAAAATATCATAAATAAAACCAATCCCTATATGTCCATGTTGAGTTCCAGATATTTGTTTGGATAAAAAAAAAAAACTGCAAACAAGAGCAGAATGTTAATGTACACAAGTAAAGCGAATTGTAGCGAAAATCTGCTAAATTTAAACCTCTATTATAACGCATGGAATGCAGCGCACAATGCAACATTCTTCTGTTTAACCCCTTGGGAGCCATAACCAGCCTTCTAAACACCTCAAATTCCCTACACGATTCATGTTCTCACCCCTGAAGCACGTTTGACATCCTCCCTGGAAGTCGAGGGGTTACAGAAGAGAGCGCAAATCCTGAAGCGCAATTAGTATAAGAGCCAGCAGGAAATCCTCTTAATTCATTCAGCATTAGAGGAGCTGGAACAATGCGCAGCCACCCACTCTACAGCCCGAAGGAAAGGAGCAGAAAAGCAATGACGATTTAAGGGGAAGGGGGGTAAAAGAAACATGGATGAACCTGTAGCTTGATGTGCTGCGCTTTCCTCCTCGCCCACATGGTGATATGATATCTACGGCAGACAAGGGTCTTGCAGGGTGACTTGCAGGCGTAGAGGCAGGTGTTACTCTCTGAAGGAGGTGAGGAGTGTGCGCATGAGTGACAGGCCACAGGTACGTGCCTAGGAGCGTCTCACGTACCAATGAAAGAGCATCTCCACTTTCAAGGAGGACAAACACTGTCTCGTATAATCCTACACATTCCGACAGCTTAATACCAGGCCCTGAACATTAGATCCTCCCTTTCCAAAGCCACAAAAATAACAAGCAGCAGGCTTAGACAGCCAATGTGCAGGTCATATACACAGGATACACGGAAGAGTGAAATATAATATTATGCAGGCTCGGAAGATAACATGTAATACTGTACATTAGGCACCATTACACAGTATATAAAAAGCTTTTTAAAAAAAAACTATAATATACAAACCAATCTGCAGAATGTATTGTGTATATGCAACTAGACAGGGGGCTTGGTGTTGGGCATCAAGGTCACCATCTGTACCAGCTGGATGCCAATGATGATCTAAATCTTTACCAGCTGAAGGGTATCAGACAGACCAAGAGGGCTCTATATGGGTCACTGGCGAACACTATCATTACCCTATTTGAAGGATTGGGGGCTATAAGATCCCATACACAAATTAAATTTGTCGCACAAGAAAAAAAAAAAAAAAGTTTGATAATGTGGGTCTATGGGACCATCTCGCTCACTGAGTGGAGAGAGGGGAGTGCGGCAGCTTGTTCTCCTGATCAGTCACACTCTGAACACTCAGACCTCGATGGACAAAAACTTTTAACAAGTCTCATGGATTTTTCTGGCAATCGGTAAACTTTCATTTTTGGTGTTTGAGTAGATAACTGGATTTAACTGTCTTTATCACAGAAACAGCACCTCTCCTGTGTGGATGTGGGTTTTGCAGCTCCGTTCCATTAAAGTGAATGGAGCTGAATTGTAATACCACACAACCTGGGACAGGGGTGGTGCTGTTTTTGCAAAAAAGTAGCTGTGCCTTTTCTATTCCTGGACAACCCCTTTAAGCCTAGAATGAGCAGATGATAAGATGAATAAATTGCTAGCTGTGAGGAATCTTTTCCCTCAAACATGTATATCAATCTCATTGGCCCTACAAATTGGACTACATTTTCAACATGATAGGTTTTCCAGAAATCCACATGAAATCTGCAGGTGACCCATACTGTCACAACTGGAGTGGAAATAAGTTTCCCTTTCTGGATACTTTCAAGGATACTATGAACCTTCGTTTCCCAAAGCCCATTTTAGGTCTATGATTAGCTAAAACGAACACGTCTGCAAAAATAGTACAATGTGATGAACAAATCTAGAGTAAGATTTTTCAAATAAAAAATTGTTTAGTTTTAAAGTATTTCCACTTGGCAAATTCCACCACATCTTTGATGTGACAGTCCTAAGAGCCCTCAAAGTCTTATACCAGACTTCTTGAAGTCAAAACATGCAACACTAAGTAATTTGATGGCCAATTTATTAGATTACGATTTAGCAAAACTTTACTTTAGATTCTCTCATCTCCAACACCAAGATTCCAATGTCAATTTAAAGGGGGGTTTTCAGGCAACTTATATTGATAAGATATCCATGGGATAGCTCATCGGTCATCACTATTTGGTGCCTGCACTACACAACGAATGGGGCTGGAACCAGTTTGTCTCCATTTACTGTATAGTGCTGGTCACATGCGATTGCAGCTCAGCTCCCATTCAAGTGAATAGCAGATAAGCTGCAGTAACCAGGTACGGCCACTACATAGACAGACAACTGCTCCTAGCAGGGCTGTGGAGTCGGTAAGCCGCAGCTCCGACTTAGACTCCAACTCCTGAATTTTATCAGGACCGACTACGACTCCTGCTCCTTCATAAATGGCCAGTCATATACCAGGCGAGTTATTTATCACACTGGCTCAGCAGCTTCTCCCTAATGTCCTACATGATCCTGGGGCGACTTCTGAAGGAATAAGGAAACATATAAAGCAGATTCTCCTGTGTGTGCAGTGGATGCAGCCAGTCTCCAGCCTCCATGTCCTGAATAACCGAGAACTAGACTAGATAGAGCAGGGGGTCTTTTCCTGATGACAATCTTCTATGTTTCTAACTAAATATTCACCATACACACAGAAACACTGCTAACAATGCCAGATCCCTGTAGTATAGAGGTCAGCCATAGTGATATAGAGGGGTCACTGTGGGTGTTGGGGCACGCCATAGCGCACACACAGCCTGCTGCAGCCATAGTATATACACACACACACACACACACCTTGCTGCAGCCATAGCATACACACAGCCTGCTGCAGCCATAACACACACACACACACACACACAGCCTGCTGCAGCCATAGCAAACACACACACACACACACACAACTGCAGCCATAGCATACACACACAGCCTGCTGCAGCCATAGCACACACACACACACACACACACAGCCTGCTGCAGCCATAGCATACACCACAGCTGCAGCCATAGAAAACTGAAGAAAAACACCACATTAAGAACAGAGGTTACTGCTGCACTACTTATGTCTTCTCCTCCTCCTCTATATTACACATGATATCTTCATATTACACTGCTGTTTATATACAGTCATCCAGCATCCAGGGAGAGAACAGCACAGATCTCCCCCCACACAATGGACTCTTCCAGCTCAGTAACAAACTGCCAAATAGTAGTCGACAACTTTGCCTTGACCCCCCTTATCTAATAGGGACAGTGTCCTATTAGAATGTTGCTCATAATATATATTGATGAGCAAAACTTAGAACAATTTAGAATTGAGTTTTGATATGAATTTTATAAGATTTTATTTAAAGCTGGAGTTGGATTCGGTACATTTTTTCTGACTCCAGCCAAAACTAGCTCCGACTCTGACTCCACAACTCCGACTCCACTGCCCTGGCTCCTAGCCCTGTTTACGGTGTAGTGCAAGTGTAGCGTAGTCCTGTGGATAGGTCATCAGATTAATGATTCAGCCATCAATTTGTTTTGTCTTGAAAAAGTCTAGGATTTTTAAGTGTTTCAATGAGAGGTATAGGACTAGGAGTACTCCTAGTACTGCTTTATAATAAACTCCTCTGGGGAACTGAAAAGTAGGAGGACTTTTTCAAGACTAAACAAATCGATGGCTGATTCAGAGAAGCTCAGGTTTACCGCCAACAAACGGTAGTATAGGTCCTGGCTGCAGGTTCTAGACACAGATTTAGTATCATTCAATGTGGCTAATCCACGTGCTGGCTGCCTGAGGCTGTTTTTGTATGGCAACATGAGGGTAAAGTCACAGTATTTTTCCATATTGTAGTCCTGAAACTTGATGGCAACAAAAATATGTATTGTTAAAAATGAGACAAATTTTAGGGTTAGAATTGGGGCATTTTAAGTGAAAATGCATTGCGAGAACGGTGATCATGTGTGTACAAAACACAGTAAGATCAAAGTTCTGATCACAGAAGACAAGACACATATACCCCAAAGTGATAGCCTGCACTCGCTATCTATTGGTATTGTCACTGAAATTAATCAGATCACGGGGCCTGTTTCTCGTACTTCAGCCATATGCCTCCCACCAGCCTCACTGGCCTCCCAATGTCAGACTCATAGGAGTTATAAAGGAAGCCATGTACATTGTGATACAACCAGTAAAAAGAAGAGGAGAAGTCGGAACTTCTCAGAAACATAGCGTGTAAAGCCAGACCGCAGCATAATGGAAAATACAGACACACCCTTCATTCATCTTTGTATGGGGTCGTCATAAGACCACAGAAACATTCACATGCGAGCCAATTTTTAACCAGTTCCATCCACACAGCATATAAAAATAGTTTAGCTCAAAATGTTATACGAGAACTTAAAGAGTAGGGTCGTTTTATTTTTTCAAAGCCAATATTAAAAAAATTGTTAAATCTATTGTTTTGTGTTTATAGCTACTATTCAGGCCTATTCGGGCTCCCAACAAATGCTGATTCTGCAGTTATACTTTCACCTTTTCCCCACCTTATGGATAACACAGGTTAACAGAGGTGAGCAAACTAACAGTAAATTTAGCCAAACCTGATGGCATGTTGATTAATGCTGCCTGGAAAAGACATATTCAGCCCTAGGACACCTATGACAGTCATCCATTATAGGCTGCACACTAAAGTAATTAACAGCTGAGCGATCAGGTTTGGGAAAATTTACTGTAGGTTAGCTTATCTCTATAGGTTAGCTTATCTCTATTTTTCCAAAGCTTTTCAGTTGCGCTGCAACAATGAAGAATTAAGGTACCCAAGCACATACCATAGCTGTCGGCCAAACGCTTGTTCATTCAAAAGTTCTCTCTAAATACATAAACGCTCAAGCACAGAGAGCCAAAGGATTAGGCACTAAAGTTTAACATGACCGAGTCATCTCTCCCATACTGTCAAGAGTGGGTTCAAATAACTTCTCTAATATGTAAGGGGTCCTAAAGTACTATATACAACAGTTCCCTATCACATACATATTGGTTTTCACTCATGATTGGCAGTGGCAGTTCCTATAACAGCACAAAGCTGCAATATGCAATGAAATACCATGTTGTTGTTCCTTATTAGAACCCACCCTATTGGTATTCCATCTTTCCCTTTGCTTCTTCTATATTGTGTAATGCATTATATCACTACGCCTAGTGTTTACAGGGTTAAGAGCGGTATATGTGTTGGCTTTTGTCCTTTGCATAAGATCACCTTCAGTAGTTCTGGGTGTGTATGTGTGGGTGGGTGGGTGGGTGGGTGGGTGTACGGCGTTCCTTCCCTTTGTTAGGAAGACTCTGGGTATTAGAATATTAGTATATGTCATTGTGTTTATTACAGTCATTCCAGAAATGTGGGCAGTGCCACCTCCTACTGACAGGACTCTCTAATCTGAGACATCCTTCACATCTGGAGAGCCACATGTGGCCTAAAGGATGGGCTACAAAAACAAGACACATCCCGGGAACAGTCACTGAGCATAATACAAACAAAGAAAGTGAATATTAAACAATGGGCCACAAAAGGGGGGCTTAGTACTATGTATAGGAGTCAATAACCCACCGTGCCCTTAAAATGCTTGTATGTCATTGACTGCCTGGAGCCTGTGCCAGGAAATTAATTTGCAATACTGAGTGATTGAACCAGATCACTGCGGGCATAGTAATCACCACCCATAAAATGCCCACAGAGCAAATGCTAAACTATGTATTACATAACTAGCCGGGATTGTTTCTAATTTCAGCAACTCAGCAGCACCCATGGGTCCAGAAAGTTTCTTCTAAAGGGTTCAGAATAAACATGCATGCCTCGCAGCTTTTTGCAGTGGGGATTTGCATTTCAGGGGCCCTACCCCGTGGATACTGTTATAATGACTTAAAAATATAACTGTTAGAATAGCTTATACACCCCCTGATCTCTCAGTTATGCTCTATCCAGTACATAACGTTATTATAGCTTATAAGCTCTGCAGCCAACCAGAAACACGTTCTTCATTCCTGGCTAAAGTAAAGGTCTTCTCCATAAAGGTCATCCAGGATGGAAGTTTACATGGGAAGTCCGGGCAGTCCATCATCTGGTGGGCCTCGGCTGTTTATACAAGGACTAATATGCTGAATGCGACATTTTTGTGCTGCTGACTAAGAGTTAAAAGCTTATTAACATCCCATGGCGGTGTGAGGGAGGTCAGGAGAAGAATGACCCAGAAGCCTGGAGAGGAGATCTCCTCATATACCAGGCACGTGTGCAGGGATTTTGCGGATTACGTGCTTTCAGAAACTGATTCAAATGTTACGGGTTACTGTGAATCATGGGGTCATGCGGTTATTCATACAGGCAGGGTATCATTAAGCTGGGAATATTCTAGTTATCAATAGCCCAACAGTTCACGTAGTAAACTGGCGGCATCCCCCACATCTAATCCATATGGCCAAGATGCCACAACACTGTATGCATATAATGTTGTGTAAAAGTTCAACTTGTTACACCGGCCTCTGATCACCTAAGCATTCTTCCCACTAAAACATTAGATGGGATATGATCAAGTGGATCTGCATTCATTAAACCATAAGAACACTGCTTGAACACGAATGTTGGGCCCAGCCTTAAACTGGTGTTCTACTTCTGTGCAACAGGTTTAAGGCCTATAAGTAGAGATGAGCGAACCGGGTTCGGGTTCGAGTCGATCCAAACCCGAACGTTCGGTATTTGATTAGCTGGAGCTGCTGAACTTGGATAAAGCTCTAAGGTTGTCTGGAAAACATGGATACAGCCAATGACTATATACATGATTTCCACATAGCCTTTTCCAAGGGCTTTATCCAAGTTCAGCAGCCACCGCTAATCAAATGCCGAAAATTTGGGTTCGGATCGACTCAAGCATGTTTGAGGTTCGCTCATCTCTACCTATAAGCTGATGAAGTACTTCCATACTAAACCACTTTTAGTGGACCTTATTTTGGGCCTTGTCGAAAAATTATATAGCAAAAAGGGTCATAGATCTCTATCGAATTGCCTGCCCCAGTCTTAGTGGTGTGCTTGGCATTGCAGAGGCTCAGGTTGTGCTATTTACGCAAACCCAGGAAACTTCAGGAGACTAAAGGGCCTTTTTTAACGGCCGATTTTTGTCCAGGAGCATTGAATGAAACCCTCCATCCACCAATAATCAGCCCATGTAAAAGTCACAGCCTTCAGCCGAATCTTCCTGTGTAAAGGGATGTGTGGCTGATGACCACAAAGGGAAACTGACAGCACACTGATACACATATATCCGTGCTGTCAGTCTCCATAATTACACAGCAGTAAATACGCACCAGCAGTGGTAATCCAGCATCCTATTTTCTGTCTCTTTTGTCCAGCCGCTGTGTTTTCAGGCCCTGCCATATCCGGCTGTCAATCATTCTGGAGTAGGCAGGGCCTGAAGACACAGCGGCTGGGCAAAAGAACCAGAGAATAGGATGCTATTAAAAACCAAGATGGGAAGCCTCTCAGAGTAAGGGTGGTAATAACACGGGCCGAGCAGGGCCCAATAATACCTGTAAACGAGCAGTGATCTGCTAGATCGCCGATCATTTACTGGACCTATTACACGGCCGATAATCGTTAAACAAGGGCTGCAAGGACATCGTTACCGATGTCCTTGCAGCCCTTGCATAACTATATACATTACCCATCCACGTTCCAGGGCTGCTGCTGCAGTCTTCTTCTCCCCGGGTCCCGTGCGCTCTTACGTCAGAGTGGCCTGTCAGCTGACAGGCCACTCGGCCAATCACAGGCCGGGACCGCCGCAGCCTGTGATTGGCCGGACGGCCTGTCAGCTGACACGCCACTGACGTTACAGCGCGCGGTACTCGGGGAGAAGACCGCAGCAGCAGCCCTGGAACGTGGATGGGTAATGTATATTGTTAGTCGGCGTCCGCGCACCGCTATTACACGTAGCGGTGCGTGGTCAGCGCCCGACAAAAATAGGTTAAAACCTATATCAACTATCAGCCGATGATCGTTGTCAACGGCTGATCGTTGTATTTATTACATGGAACGATAATCGGTCGTATCGGGCTGATTCGGCCGATTATCGTTCCATATAATAGTACCCTAAGGCTAGGTTCACACTGCGTTTTTGCAATGTTTGTGTGCATCCGTTTTTCCATTGACTTCCATTGTAAAAAAAAAAAAAAAAAAAAAAAAAAAAAACACGGATCAAAACGGATCCGTTTTTTTTTTTTTTTTTTACAATGGAAGTCAATGGAAAAAACGGATCAAAACAGATGCACACAAATGCATCCGTTTTTTCATATGTCTTTTGCAAAAAAACGGATTGCAAAAACGCAGTGTGAACCTAGCCTAATATGCAAAAGTATCCAAATTTTTTTATAATGCACAACCAATTAAAGGAGAAGTCTAGTGAAAATCTATTAAAGTACTGTATTACCCCCCAAAAGTTATACAAATCCCCAATATACACTTATTACCGGAAATGCTTATAAAGTGCTTTTTACCCTGCACTTACTACTGCATCAAGGCTTCACTTCCTGGATAAAATCATGATGTCACGACCCGACTCCCAGAGCTGTGCGGGCTGTGGCTGCTGGGGAGGATAATGGCAGAGGGATGTTCAGTGTCCCTCCAGTGTCCTGTGTCCCTCAGTGTCCCCCTGCCATCATCCTCTCCAGCAGCCACAGCCCGCAAAGCTCTGGGAGTCTGTGACATCACTATTTTATCCAGGAAGTGAAGCCTTGATCCAGTAGTAAGTGCAGGGAAAAAAAGCACTTTATGTGCATTTCCAGTAATAAGTGTATATTGGTGATTTGTATAACTTTTGGGGGTCAATACAATACTCTAATAAAAAAATTTCGCCGGACTTCTCCTTTAAAACCAAAGACAATGCACACACATAGAACCTTATAAGGTTCTATGTGAACCCATCCACCCTATTGTGTAATGGATGATGAGAGCAGTAAAATAAACTGATATTAATCCTGATGAGTAAATGGTGCAATATCAATAAAAAAATAAGATGTCCGAGATGTGGAATGAGTGGTGTAGATTATATACATAGGATGTGGGTCTGTGAAAAGGTTTTTCAATTCTGGTCCTCTATTCTACAGAGAGTGGAGAGGGAAGTAGGTGTGAAAATCCCGAGAACGGTCCAGTTCGTTCTCATGGGGGACACGGGTAGCATTAAATTGCGAAAAGAGCAGAGACAGATCATAGTGAGACTCATTTTTTATGCTAGGTTGGTGTTGGTAAGGAACTGGGCAGCAAAAGAAGCACCAAAAGTGGGAGACTGGGAAAGATGTGTCATTTTGTATGAAAAACACTTTGGTTGAAAAGGCTTATGGTTTTTTTTTTTTTCTTCTCCCTTTTCTTTTTTCTTCTCTATTTTCGTTTAAAATTTATTTTTTTTTTTTATTTTTTTTCTTTCTCTTCTCTTTATTTCTCTCTCAGCGGACGGGGAGGGGGGTGGGGGGGTAAGGGGATATAAGTTTGTTTTATAAGTTGTGATTTCTAATTTATACTTGGATGTGGATATGTGTTTTTTTTTTTTTTTTGTTACTAATTGATGGAAAACAGAAATAAAATAATTTAATAAAAAAAAAAAAAAAATAAGGCACCTCAATACCACAAATGTGCAAAATATCACAAAGTGCATGTAACAATAAACATGAAAAGGAGCGCCAGTGATAAGCAAATAATGATATAATAAAAAGAAAACGAAAAATATCACATATTGCTGCTGTCAAAAGGGTGGATGGAACTAGGCTCCCCACGCGTTCCGTCCACACTTCATTAGAGGTGAATGATTAGCTCTGAATGCTCCATATTTATACAACATATACAACACACAGGTTATGCAATCAGTGTTCAGCACTGGATTGAATGGGTGATACATATGACACAAAACAGTATTAGAATGTCATTACCTCTCCATGCTCCCACTCCCCAGCATCGCTAATCCCACCTTTAAAAGTCACTGGTGATTTGAGTCTGTGCCAATTTACATTTGAAGATGAGCATCCTAGCATGTTTAAAGCTTATATGTTAAGTTGGGTGTAGGATTCACTATTTTGGTGGTAAAAAATGTTTTAAGCAAATCCTACCTTTCCATAAGTCAATTTATTGTGAGGATAGTCTATATACAGTATGGTGCACTGAAAGAGTACCAACCATTGATGCAAGCTCTGTAAGGACAGCACAGACCTCCCTCATGACTCTAAAAAGAGAGTCCCGGAGGTGGCACGGTTGCAACAGTAGTATCAGTTTGAAGACCCACTAATCTTCACTGCAGCTACCCAATTAGGACAGCATGACTGTCCACAGCAGTTTACCATATTTAAAAAAAAAAATTATAAACATTTTACCCCAAATCAAAAATATTTTGCTCAAAATACCACATAATTGTTGCTTCTGCTTTCTAATACAAAGTTATCAGCTACAACAACGTAAGATACAATTTTAAGCCTTAAGCTTCTTAAGAAGTTACTTAGAGCAAAAAAGTGTTTGCTTGGCAGACAAGAAATTACGGGTTATGTTCAAATGTTTTCACTCTCTGCCTGGAAGAAGCATTAGGTATAAGACGATATCCGAGAAGGGGATTAATGTACTGTATTCAACAGCGAGCACTCTACTACATGGTGGTCTGTAATCTTCTCCATAGACAAAGAACAGGAATGGATCTCAACAATGCGAAATAAAGAAATCTTGCCATTTCTGCACCACAACCGCCCCACCCCCAACCATCGTTCTCCTCCTGTTGCAACAAACAATACCATAAACAGTATACTATGTTGGTTCAATGTATTTTTCCATGTCTGCCATTATTACCACTATATTACAAGTCAATAGCTCCAGCCAAAGGTAAAGGAAATGGAGGCTTTATTACTCTGCTTCCATAAATTGTTACAGTGTCTATCAATGTAACACGGTTAGTTCCTCTACAAGAAGAGGAATAAGAGAAGATTGTATACAGTACAGGCTTCAGTGTTACACACAGAATTTAAAGAAACGGCAACAGAGGAATTGTTCTAACTGATCAGGTCACCGATGGGAATTATATATAAAAATAATAATAATAATAATAATAATAATAATAATAATAATAATAATAATAATAATAATATATATATATATATATATATATATATATATATATATATATATATATATCTGCATGGAACTATTTATTTGTATGCATGCTGCTTTAACTTAATTGTGTAAAAATTGCAGGATGATTCTTTTGATAAACAAAAGCACACTCACATGTCCATAGTCAGAGCCCTCTATAATTAAACATCTGGTATTATAGCCATACAAACATACGTTAAAAAAAAAAACAAAAAAAAACAAAAAAAAAAACACACAGACAGATGCACTGTACTCAACTGACTTCCCATCAAAAAACTATTAAACCTACTGTATTTACAAATAGTCTACAAATAGAGGGATAATAGAAAAGTAAAAAAAGAGTGAGAAAATGGAGAGCCAAAAGGGATTATAAGAGTTGTAGAGGTCAATAAAGAGAATGCTAAATCAGGAGCACTAGGGAGCTAGAGAAATCGCTAGAGTTAGTGAGAGCAGGGAGAACTATAGACAGAGTATAGAGATGAGCGCAAATCGAGCATGCTCAAGTCCGATCGTTCGGCATTTGAGTACCGATGGCTGAAGAAGATGGATGCATCCCTAGGGAGTCAGGGAAAGAAGCGATACAGCCTATGACTGTATCCATGTTTTCCAGGCAGCCTTAGGGCTGCATCCAACTTCTTCAGCCATTGGTACTCAAATGCCGAACAATCGGACTTGAGCATGCTCAATTTGCGCTCATCTCTATTAGAATACTACAGACGGCTAAAGAGTATGAGCCAAAGAGACAGCTAAGGGGATCTATAGAGAGGAAGAAAGGTACAGTAAGCGAAAGACAGCTAAAAAGAGAATAGAAAAACAAAGGAAAATGCTAGTGCTTAAGAGAGAAAGCTAAGAAGCTAGAAAATAACTAAAGAGAGAAATAAACTAGGAAAAAAGTAACAAGAAAGTAGAAGAGTGATCCACAGAGACACAGCTACATTTCTCATTCAGATCTGCAGAAAAATTAAGCAGTAAAATTATATATATATATATATATATATATATATATATATATATATATATATATATATATACACACACACACACACACATTATATATTACACACACACATACATGTATGCACATGAACACACACTTATCAAATTCCAAAAATATATTTTATCAACATCGGTGAGCACATGGATTTCCATAACCTTCAAATAATTTTTCATTGTAAGTTTATATATAGATACACGCATAGAAGGCAAATAATTAAATCCATGAAGATTAGACGTAATGTAGATGCCATAACATAGTACAATATTACTAGGAAACACAATATGAATATATATCTCCATAGTAATGAGACTTCTATCTGTTACCGTTGTGATGCTTCCCCATGTGACAGTGTAGGAGGACACTTTGATCTTGCTGAACGCTCCATCAGAGGTGATCTCCTGAACGCTCTCCAAGTGGGTTAGCTCCATGACACAGGTTTTATTTTAAGGTATCAGAGGTTTGGCACAAAACAAAAAAATAACTAAAATCAAACCATTTGGAGCAGGAAGGAGGAAACGACTAAAGCACAAAAATAGTCCACAGTGCTCCAGAGCTAAACTCTAGGAAAAGCAAATAGTATTTTCACTCTGCAGTGGCGTCTGGCCCATTGGCGCGCTGCGTTATCGATATGAAAAGCTGTCCTTGTGCGTGGATCAGCAATCAGTGAATGGAAAAGACTAGTGGATTTTGCCAGCAGTCAGACACCTAATCAAGGCAAGATCAAGCGAGCTGTCAGCTCCCATCAGCGTCACAGCCTGCACACTCTGTACTCGCTGCACTAGGTCTGCATCCCCCACCCATTCGCATCCCCCTCATCTCTGCTGGTGATGTGCCGGCACCTTCTCTTTACACAGAATTTGCATTTATCCAGAGAGATTTGTACTAAATGAATTTTAAACATGTACAAATAGGCTCCGGGGACAGGAAGTTCGGCGCGCTCACTAATCTAGAACTTGGCTGTTCAAGAAGTTGACGTTAATTTAAGAAAATAAGGCAATTGGAGAAAGGGAATGGCAGGGATGTGTCCGTGACTCATATGTTACATAAGTGTAGGTGATCGGGGGATGCTATTTTCAGAGGTTTCTGACATGAGCAGTGCACCGACTTGAAGGTGAACCTCTGGTTTGAAGAAACTTGAAATATTACATTAGGGGACTGAGGTTTAAGCGATTTTCTTGAATAAAGTTTTTCTCAGGATAACTTCCTATACATGTGACTTTACCGATCCACCACAGTATTAAAACAGTCTGCCTAATATGGCGGAGTCCTATACTGCTGCTGGAACAAGGCTAGCCCAATGAAGCCTACACCATAGTAAACCTCTAAAGGTGTCCTGCGTAGAGATGAGCGCAATGCAAGCAATCCCTCGGCATTTGAATACTGGTGGCTGCTTAAGATGGATGCAGCCCTAGGGAGTCCTGGAAAACATGGATACAGCCTATGGTCTATGGTTGTACCCATGTTTTCCAGGACATCTTAGGGCTGCATGTAAATTCTTCAGCCACCGGTACTCAAATGCCAAATGATCAGACTCGAGCTTGCTCGAATTGCGCTTATCTCTAGTCCTGTGGTATCTTGCTCCAACATCTTAGTGGCAGATTCTGTAAATCCTGTATATTTCAAGGTATGACCTCCAAGAATTGGACAGTTTGCGATCTGGAGAATTTAGAGACCCAAGTCCCCACCTTGACCACTCTGTGTCTTTGGTTGTAAAATAGGAAATCAAGTATCTTTGCAAAAAACAACGCTCAGACTTAAAGGGGTAGTGCACCAAAAATGTTTTTCTTTCAAATCAACTGCTGCCATGAAGTGCCAGAGATTTGTAATTTACTTCTATTAAAAAATCTCAAGCCTTCCAGTACTTATCAGCTGCTGTATGCCCAGCAGGAAGTGGTATTATTTCCAGTCTGGAGAGCAGGAGAGGTTTTCTATGGGGATTTGCTGCTGCTCTGGGCAGTTCCTGACATGGACAGAGGAGGCAACAGAGAGCACTGTGTCAGACAGGAAAGTAAACACCACTTCCTGCTGGACACACAGCAGCTGATAAGTACTGGAAGGCTTGAGATTTTTTAATAGAAGTAAATTACAAATCTCTGGCACTTCATGGCAGCAGTTGATTTGAAAGAAAACATTTTTTGGTGCACTACCCCTTTAAGCCCCTATTACACAGAGCAACTGGAGGAGCAAACGAGCTTTGCTCCTCGTTCCCCGCTCGCTGCCACCATTATTACACGCGTGGGCAGCGAGCGGGTGAGTGCAAGGAGGGGGCCTGGGGAGCTGCCCGGGTGATCTCTAGATCATCCAAGCAGCCGATAGCTCCTATTCCATGGAGCGACGGCAACAGGTCAGTGCTATATTAGTCGTTGGTCTTTCAACATGTTGAAAGACAAATGACTGCAACGATCAACCGACATCATTCATGTCGCCTGATCGTTGCCTTCTATTACACAAGACTATTATCATCCGTAACGCCCCATATTCGTTTCGTGTCATAGGGTCTTTATGCTATACCTCTACCTCCGTATCTTCATATCTTGACATAGAAGAATGGCTTAGCCTATAGATTTGTCCTAGTCATGGGCTATCTAATTAGAGATATCAGCATCAGTCATGTGACCTCCCATATACCATGTGACCTCTGGAACTGATTACTAATAAGATTATATTTATATGACATAGGATTTGCGGTGGGTCACATAACACGAGGTGCCCTATTACACTAACAGATTATGTTATGGATTTTTTTAAGCCAAAGCCAAGAATGGATTTGAAAAGAGGAGAAATCTCAGTCTTTCCTTTATAACCTGTCACCTATTTATAGTCCGTTCCTGGCTTTGGCTCAAAAAAATCTGTCAGATACTCTGCTGGTGTAATATGGCCCTTAGTTGCTAGCAGCAAAATATGAAGGACGCTGTCCAGAGAAGGGTTCATGAGGTGTACGCTACAGCAGCATCTCCTCCATTGTTCTTACTGTTACCATATGGTGTTTACTTTGTTGCTTTGTTTTCATTTTGCTGAAACAATGGCATCCTTCAAGGTGGGATTTATCAGGCGGCATGTGAAGAGGATTCATTAAAAGCAGGAAAACAGGGCAAGCACAAGGACCTGGCATGCTGGGAGATGCAGTTTTGCAACAGCTGGGGAGCAAAGGAGAGGAGTTGGCTGCCTTGGTACAGAATAAAGGATGGGAGCAAAACCTTGCCCATTTCCTAGGGTATTGCACGGAACAGCAGCTCAGATAGCGAAAGACCCACTGAATAGTGAAAACTGCAAAATTGGCTTCTGTAGTCAGGGACACAACAGCCAACATGCTATCACCGCCGGATACCCACTTTCACTTTTTCATCTCAGGGAGATGAACCCCAGAGCCCATATTGTGAGTATCTTTTACGTGACATTTGTTTGCCCTGCTAATCCACATAAATTATACGGCACAGAACTATAATTTGGGCAGAATTCCTCAGCATGGCAGTAAATAAACGCATTCACACTTTCCAAAAACAGCTTAATAGCGGTGGGAAAGTGAGCAAACCCCTAAACAAAAGAGACGAGTGTGTTCTTCATGTGTGGTCGGAGTGCAGCAGGTACCAACACGAGTTCTTATAATTACCTGTCTACAGACTACCCAGTGCCAATGCCATGTCAGACTGGCAGTACACAATGTAAAGAACATGGACACGATGTGAAAGAATCATTAAAAAAGATATTGATCACTTTCTACCTATGAAGTAAAAGCACATAGTTTATGAAGTTATGTAACTAATTATTCTTTGTTTTGCATTTGGAACCAGTTCTGCAATTCATGTACTAGAGCTGCCAATGTAAACCTGCAACATCCACGTGACCACCTGCCTGCTGCTTCCTGCTGTACCTGAGCAAGTGTTACACTATAGAAAACAGCTCACAGCCCATGTAGTCAAACTTTAGCTCCATACCTGTGCAAATGGAGGTGCAGTGAGAGCCATTGTATACACAGTACAGTGGAGGCAGAGGGGACAAAACCCATATTATATGATATGCTGTGAATTTTTTAAAAATCTGCACCATGTATAGCAGAAAAATATATTCCAATAACCATAATAAAAAGGTGGATGGGAAGTCTCTATGGGAATATCATATCAATCACCTATTATTTTAATTTGCAAAATCTCAAACCAAAGATGCAATAGGAATCAAAAATATAATCTGTATACAGATCCTAACCACAAAAGCAATAAATCTAAACCATAGGAAGTCTCTAGACAACAAAGAACGGTGAAGGTAACAAATTCCAGCCACAGAAATTATGCTTTAAGGAAATAAACCACAGAATGAAAGGTTTACACACTTTGTCAATACAAGTTCTAGTAAAGTTGCAGGAATTGTTATGGTGGCGGAATTGACTGTCAACTTTTCAACGAGTGGGGGAAACCAATGGTAAGAAGCAATGACACCCTAGAACTCTTATTTGTAGCCAAAGACTTTGGAGACTAACAAGAAGATCTATAACTAGTGTTTAGAAAACTTGCCAAACTATTCAGGTTCGGCAACAGTCTTCTAACCAGAAGGCTCTGCATTTCACTCATGGCGGCTGTAGAAGTTGAATGCAGCTCTAGGGCTGCCAGGAAAACATGGATACCTATGGCTATATCCATGTTTTCCATATTCATTCCTTAAGCGGCATCCAATTTCTCCAGCAGCCGGGAATCAAATGCCAAGCGTTCAGGTTAAGAGAACGTTGCCAAATAGTTCAGCAAGTTCACTCAACAATATCTATAACCAAATTTTCATTGAGTCAATACCTGGCCTAATAGATGAAGAAGAAAAAATTACCCCCCCCCCCCTCCACAAAAAAAAAAACAAAAAAAAACCCCCACAAAATTCATTTTTATCTTTTCCATCAGAACTCCTTTTAAAAAAAAAATCTGACCATAAAGACGAATATACAAGCCTGATCTTGAGGGTCCCAAGCAGAAGATGGGACCTCTGTTTTATTCTGTTTTATTAGTTCAGCAACAATAGACCAGGCAGAAGTCACATCCAGTATTATATTAGATAAGCTTCCATACCCCATTCTCGATCCGCTTCTCTCCGGTGAGCCCGTTCCTCTGATTAGGAGCCTGACGAGCAGCTAAGAAAGAAAGAAAAAAAAAAGTTTTAGTTATGAAAAGTAAAACTGGAAATACAAGTTCTTGTCTACTATTTCCCACCTAAGGCTTTCTCCATGTTGTGTCTATTCTCCATACATATTCTTTATACCAGTGTTATTTACAGCTGCTGCAAACTCCCATCATGCCCTGACAGCCAAAAGGGTTTTTTTTTTGTTTTTTTTAAATCTTTTTGGGCTGCATTATGCTATTCACTTTTGGGTTGGGTTTACATTAGTGTAATACAGACAGACACATTTTTGCATGTGTATCATGGCAGCAAGCTTTGGCATTAGAAGTTCTGCTGTAAATTTCCCAGTGTCAGTAGAGTCGTCCTTTAATACAGTGGTTTATTTCCATTCCACCTGACTATCTGGAGTTTACAAAAGGAAGTGCTTAAATAGACAAATATAGAAAGCTGCCAGTATAAACAGATGATCTTCCTACCCTGGTGTGTTACAAGCCATGAGGGTGGCACCGGTGTACAGTGACCTGGAGCGGGCTCTGCTATACATCAAGTGTTAAAGTGTCATGATAATAAGTGTGCTGGCAGCCTGCCAGACGAGAGACTACAACAAAAGCCTGCATTCCTGTTCAGGGGCATTATGACGCACGCACAGCTACTACTCTTACTGACTGGAGACACGCCAGCTTTCCAGGAAGCAGGGACGTAAATGCACCAATCGTTTATAAAATAACAAGCAGGGCACCAATCGAGAAGAAAGAGCGACAAGATGTCAAAGTGGCAGCAAGTCCAAGTTTGGGTTTATAGATTAGAAAAAAGTGACTTCTTTCTTCTAGAAACAGCACCCCTCTTGTCCAGGTCAGTGCTTTAGTCTCCTAGCAGTCCTTACTTGACCACCACTCCAGTCAAAAAGGGGTACCACTGTTCCAGTGAACGGACACTTATGGTCTATCCTGTGGATAAGTTGTCAATTTGGGATAACCCCTTCCTGCTTCTTGTATCTCAGGTGCAGAACTGTCATTTATGGCAGCTCCTACACGTGTTGTAAAGGCAATGAAAAACTTTAGACCTACTGCTGCTATTCTTCCCTCACCATGCTCCCCTGGTGTCCTACGGAAACCCCCGCTGAAAGATCCCACTGCCAGTTCATAGGCAGAGACAAATTGCTCAGCCAATCACTGACTGAGATGGGACAGCAAAACGGGCAGGGATTGGCTGAGCGGGCTGTCACTGCCTCAGAAGTGGCAGCCAGATCATTCAGGTGGGGACCCGGAGACACAGCAGGAAAGCAGCAATATATGAAAAGTTTTTCATTGCCAGAGTACCCCTTTAAATGTACCACAGGATAAGTAATAAGTAGCTGATCAGCTGGGGTGCCAGTGATCAGACCCTTAATGATCACCAGAACAGAGGCCTCTTATCCCTACGAATGAGGCAGCAGCATGCATACTTGGGACCTGAGCCATTCCCTCACTTTAGGACTTCTGAAAAATATGCAAATGCTGTACTCCGCAATCTTTATCCAACCTATCACAAGTGCCTGGAGTAGTCGCCAGTGTCAGCATATCGTGGCCCCAGCGATCAGACTTCAGCCTCTCATGGATAGGGTATTGGATCTTGGATAAACTCCTCATACTCCATGTACATTCTACATTAAAAAAAACAGCAATCAATATATTATTATTGACACTTACCTTGTTCATTGCTATCCGCAGGAAAATCCTCATGACGTAGAAAGAACTTCACCTCTTCCTTTCGAGGACCCCATTTCTGCAAGTGCTCAAACATCAGGTGATCAAAGGGTAAAGCTCGTTCTAGAAATTAACAAGAATAATTGTTTTAAATAACTTGCAGAACTATATAAATGCAGTTTTGACAGCACATCACAAATACCAGTTTAATATAATAAACAGCCATGACACATCAGGGGACCACGGCAGCCGATCACGTCACTATGGACAGAACGTCAGCACCGCAGCCAGAGACAAATGGCTATCCTACAGTGCACATGCCCATTTGGACGCAAGGCCCCCATTTTCACGATTAGTGAAGGTCCCTCTGTTTAGACTCCGCCAATCCTGTGGATAGTTAATAAATTATAATCATGTGATACCCCCTTTTAAGCATTTTCCAGGATGATTTAACTGATGGCCTATGCTCAGGATTGGCCATCAACGTTTGTACGGCGAGTTCATTACCCAGCACATCTACAGCTAAACTGTAATACCAAAAATAACCTGGGGACAAGGATGGCACTGTTTTTGCAAGAAAGTAGCTGTGTTTGTGACCATCCTGTGTTCTCTCTCTTTCCCAGAATTTAGTTTCATCAAGTTTTATTTTTGTCTGTATTGTAAAGCAATGATCTGGAACATGAAGAATATTTTATGTTTCCCCAACTTACTGTACACAAAACACATGAGATAACATAGGGTGGGAGGATCAAAGGTTTTTTTTTTTTTTACATTGCTGATACAGAGTGATGAAGTACAAAGAAGAAGGAAGCCTGAACACAGGGACATCTCCTCCCATAGGTATTCTGCATTAATAATAGAAAAATGGCATCCAGTGTAAACGTCCTTGGCCGTGTCCGCTTATCGCTAATATTAACAGCTGTCTAAGCGAGATGAGCAACAGAGCCTCCAACATTATTAGGTTCAAAAACCATTACCAGAATGAGTCATCAGGACGAGAAAGAGGGGGTAGAAAAGTCCGAAAAATACATGAGTCAACCCGGGTGCGCTCATGATGTTATAAAGGTTCTGTCAGGAAGCAGCTCGTGTGCTCAGAAGCGATGGCCGCGCTAATGCATTTCAGCAGCAAACATCTGGAAGCCGAAGCCCGCAGCACTGGCAAACTTTAAAAAGCATTAAACGCCTCCAGAGAAGGGGGGGGGGGGGGCGGGCCGCACGACGCTGGCCCATTCAATCATGTCAGATAATACGTCCCTTATTGTATATGCAGCAGAGCAGGAATTATTAGACTTTATGCATCCAAATTGTTATTTGGAACAGAAAAATTATTCAGCAGTGATTAATGGGACAGACAACGGCAGCCAAGTCTATGACGAACTCCAATGTACTCAACAAGATGACTCCAGCTAACGTCACTCAATACTGGGATTTCTAATGGTCTAATGTTATTTTGCATTAAGAATCTTGATCGTTAAAAGGGGTATTCCAGCCCAGGAAAAATCAACTTTTCCCATATCCAGCAGGGGGGTACAGAAGTTGGACCCCCCCACCCCCACCGGCAATTTACATATCGGGCCACGACTTCTGTATTATAAATAGGGTCAAGGGTACAGCATGTGACCCGCGGCTCTATTCATACCTACGGAGCAACGGAAAGGGCCGAGTACACCAGAAGAGCACTGTACTCAGCTCTCTCAGGCACCTTCATAGGAATTAATAGAGCGCTCTAACTATAAAATTCATCTCCAGAAATCCGAGGCGCTCAACATCTCTCTTCCTTCCTCGGTGGCGACCTCCCTTGAGCACGCTTTCCCGTTCCGTTGGTGTCGTAAGTCTCTCAAATACTTGGGGGTCCAGCTCACACCATCCGCTGCAGACCTATACTGCGCTAACTTCCCTCCCATGCTTAAGGTGGTGGAGAAGGACTTGCTTCGGTGGCACAAGGGTACCTTCTCTTGGTTTGGCAGGTGTTCAATCTTTAAAATGAACATCCTGCCCCGCCTTCTGTACCTTTTTCAGGCCCTCCCAGTGGCGGTCCCCTTGTCCTACTTCAAGCAACTCACTTCCATGCGCATCAAGTTTATTTGGGCCCATAAACAGCCCCGGCTGGCGAAGGAGATTTTGTATCGCCCCAAATCCTGTGGGGGCCTTGGCTTACCCAACCTGTACCAATATTATGTCGCCTCCCACCTGTCTAGGGTCCTGGACTGGCACCGCCACGCCTCCACCAAACTGTGGGTAACCTTGGAAATGGCGCAGGCGCCGTTACCCTTGCTAGCAGCTCCTTGGCTGCCAGACTCGGCCCGTCTAGTGGGGCCCCATCCTACTATTACCCCAACACTCCGGGTTTGCCACAAGCACCTCTCCTCGGGCTTTATGGCTCCTCATCCCTCCCTGCTGTTCCCGATCCTCGGTAACCCGGCTTTCACACCTGGAATGGAAGATTCAACCTTTCGAGCTTGGGCTCGGGCAGGTACCTTTCGGGTAACTTCCTTCCTTAGGGCATCCGCCTGGCTATCCCTCATAGACCTTAATAACATAAAGGACCCTGCACCTCTGGGGTTCTGGAGGTCGTTGCAGCTCCACCATTTCCTCCTCACTTTGCCAATGCCCTCATGCTTCGCCCGGACGCCCACTCAGATTGAATCCCTCTGCCAGGGCTCTGGCCCACTCAGTCATTCCCTTTCCCTGATATATGCCATGTTGGGTTCCCCCCCGGACCGGCCGCCACCTCCCTTTCTCACAGCCTGGAAAGCGGACCTAAACATCTCCTTCTCCGCCTCGCAACTGGATCGGGTGCTTACATATACACATTCCTCCTCAATTTCTTCTCGCCTCCAAGAGGCGGGTTACAAACTCCTTTCCCGGGGGTACAGGGTTCCTACTCATCTTCATCGGATCTTCCCAGAGGTGTCCCCGCTGTGCTGGAGGGACTGTGGTGGAGACTGCTCCCTATTGCACACCTTTTGGTCCTGCCCCAAATTGGTACCTTTCTGGAAGGAGGTATGGCGTATAGCCTCCTCCTTTACGGACTACCCTCTTCCCTTCACGCCTGCCCTCTTCCTTTTACATGTTTCTGATATTCCACGCAGAAGTTACCATCTCTCAGTCCTCCGCTACCTGATCAACGCCGCCAGGGCTTGTATCCCCGCCCTATGGCGCCAACCTAACCCCCCTTCCATTGCTATGTGGATCCGGAAAGTGGAGGATACTAAACATATGGAGGATCTCACAGCACAACTGAACGGTTGTGTGTCCTGGTTCTACCGAACGTGGTTTTATTGGGAACAGTTCACCAAAGCCGATGAATACAGAGCCCTGCTGGCTCAGTGAGGAGTTGTCTACCCCCCTTGTGTCCTTCTCTATCTCACCCCCCCTCTGCTGACCCTCTTGAGTTCATTCCTTCTTCCTGCCCCTTTCACACTAACTTCCCTTTGGCTCTTTGGGTCGAGCGTTAGCTCACTCCCTACCCCTGTTGGTGACATGCTGATGGAATTCTGATGACATGCATTCTCTCCCACCGGGAGCAGTTGTTGGTCGCAAGCGGCCCGTTATGGTGCTGCGGAACTCCCATATGTACAAATGTATCTTTGCGGACGCCCCAGCGCCCATTGTGTGTGACGTTATCTCATTTCCATGTTTTTCTCTGTTCTTTGTAAAATTGGAAAAATTTTAATAAAATATAGAATTTAAAAAGGAATGAATAGAGCGGCGCGTCAAATGCTGTACCCTCAGCTCTATTCATTACATAGAAGCCAGGGCCCGATACGAAGATCAGCCCAGGGTATAGAGGTTGGAACCCACACAATCTTCTAATTTTCCCCTACCCTGTGGATAAGGAAAAAGTAGATTTTTCCTGAAATAGTCTGGTGCGTGGTTTCTCTGCTTGTTCAGTGCCTGGTTGCAGGATCTCATGTCCATGCAGGCTCTGTGTCTGGCTGCAGGATTTCACATACCCCCACAGTGTTAGTATCTGGATGTCATTATGTCTCTGCTAGTTAAGGTTCTAGACTCATGTCTCCTTGCTGGTTCAGTATTTGGCTACAGTATGAAACTCCTCTCTGCTGGCTCAGTGTCTGGCTGCAGCATCACACGTTTTCCTGCTGGTTCTATGTCTGGCTGCAGCATACTATGCCTTCCTGCTGGTTCAGTGTCCGGCTGCAGCATGGTATGCCTTCCTGCTGCTTCAGTGTGAGGCTGCCGGAAAACACATCTTTCTGCTGGTTCAGTGTCTGGTGCATAAACTCCCTTCTTGTTCAGTGTCTTTCTGCTAGCTTTATACTAGCTCTTTTCAAACCCTGTTCCGACACTACGAACCAGCAGGGAGATACAAGCTTCTTCCCAGTGGCTGGCTGCAGGATTTTAAAACCATTAGCATATATTCATGTGCAGAAGAATTTGCAGCAGAACTTTAATCTGAATGAGACTTGAAGAAATTATTGTGTATGGGGCAGAAACAAGCCTATTCAAATGAATCCAACCGATTTTAATTCATAGAAATGTTTGCAACAAATCTGCCGAGCTTGAATACGCCCTTAAGACATACACGTCTCATAACAGATAAACACTGGTGTGCTGGGTAAAAAAATATAATAAAAGATGCCATATCTTGTGTTCACCATGTTAGACAGCTAGCGTACCTACCATATGTTTTATTACCACCCATCATCAGCATGTGAACATTGCTTTTGTGCGTAAGATCTTAAAATAGCTTCTTCGTTTGCTCTTCCACCTGGCCAATACATTTAGCTTCCCTGATACAGTGTAACAAATGATCAGAGAAACAGAAATTATTTCTTTTAAAAAAAGATTACCTGCACTTCATGCCAATGTAGTATGCTACAACCCAACAATATGTCTGCCCCTTCTAAAGTGGGGCGACACCTTTGGGTTTTCTATGATTCAGCTTTACAATGGGAAAAATGATAGATGACCCACCGTTGCCTCGCCACACCTCAGCCAGGTGGCAGGCTCCTTCTCCAGGCTCCTTACAGAACTCCACCACATCTCGGCACGTTGTCTCAGGAGTTATCGGGACTTCGGTTAATATTTGTTCATTGTTGCTAAGAAACACTGTTAATATAGTCTGAAAGAGAAAGAGACACAAAGTGTTGGTTACACTGATCTGCTGTCAGGACGGTCTATAGGAGGGCAACAAGGCTGCTACCAAAATGACTGAGTAAGGAGCAACTTATGGCTCTGTTCAATACATTATGTTGTATCCCAAGTACATTTATAGAAGAAGGATCTTCAGCATACAGCTGTCATTTAAAAAAAAAAAAAAAATTAGGTTTTTGATATTTTTTTCCTTGCTATGAGTAACAGTTTATTTTTTTTTCTGGCATTTTTCTCATAAACCTCACAATAGCACTTTAAAAGTGCCAAAAAATAGCTACGTTAAAGTGACACTCTCATCCCCTTTTTGCATTATTGCATTTTTGCGTTATTCTCTACACGGGTGCAAAGGGTAAATTTAGCAGTTTTCCTACCTTATTTTACATTATTCGTCTTGGTGCTTTTTCCAGTAAAAAGGAATCTTTTATCATCTGCAGACTGTGCTACCTGGGTGGGGCTTCATGGCTGCAGCGCAATTTAGCCCTGCCCACATCACTACCGTAGCCCCTCCTGTGGAGTCGTAGCTAGCTTTGGCTGGAGTCTGAGTCGAAGTTGGAAAAAAAATGTACCGACTCCAGCTTTAAAAAAAATCTTTAAAAAATGTAGAATTGAATTTTGATTTTACAAGTTTTGCTCATGAATATATATTGTGAGCAACATTCTAATAGAACACTGGCCCTATTACATAAGGGTGGTCATGGAAAAGTTGTCAGTCACTATTTGGTAGTTTGTTTCTGAGCTGGAAGAGTCCATTGTGTGGGGGAAGATCTGTGCTGTTCTCTTCCTGGATGCCTGATGACTGTATATGAGCAGCAGTGTAATATAGAGGACGAGGAGGAGAAGACAAAGTAGTGTAGCAGTAACCTCTGTCCTCAGCGTGGTGTTTTCTCTCTGTGAGAAGATTGTGTAATTTTCTTCAGTGTTCTATGGCTGCAGCTGTATGTGTGTGCGCACGTGCTATGGCTGTAGTAGGCTGTGTGTGTATGCTATGGCTGCAGCAGGATGTGTGCGCTATGGCTGCAGTAGGATGTGTGTATGTGTGCTATGACTACAGCAGGCTGTGTGTGTGCTATGGCTGCAGCAGGCTGTGTGTATGTGTGCTATGGCTGCATCAAGCTGGGTGTGTGTGTGTTCACACTATGGCTGCAGCAGGCTGTGTGTATGTGTGCTATGGACGCAGCAGGCTGTGTGTGTGTGTGTGTGTGTGTGTGTGTGTGTGTGTGTGTGTATATATGTGTGTGGTGTGTGCTATGGCTGCAGCAAGCTGTGTGTGTGCTATGCCTGCAGCAGGGTGTGTGTGTGTGTGCGTGTGCGTGCGCGCTATGGCTGCAGCAGGCTGTGTGTGTGTGCGCTATAGCTGCAGCAGGCTGTGTGTGTGTGTGTGTGTGTGTACACGTGCTATTGCGTGCCCCCACAGTGACCTTCTATATTACTATGTGTGACATCTATATCACTATGTATGACCCCCTGTATATCACTATGGCTGACCTCTATATTACAGGTATCTGGCATTGTTAACAGTGTTTCTTTAAGTATGGTGAATATTTAGTTAGAAACATAGAAGACTGTCAGCAGGAAAAGACCACCTGCTCCATCTAGTCTAGTTGTGAGTAGTTCAGGACATGGAGGCTGGAGACTGGCTGCATCCACTGCACACACAGGAGAAGCTTCCTTTGTATGTTTCAGAAGTCGCCCCAGGATCATGTAATACATTAGGGAGAAGCTGCTGAGCCAGTGTGATAAATAACTCCCCTGGTATATGACTGGCCATTTATGAAGGAGCAGGAGTCGTAGTCGGTCCTGATAAAATTCAGGAGTCGGAGTTGGAGTCGGAGCTGCGACTTACCGACTCCACAGCCCTGCACATAGGCCCCATACCCTCAACGGTCATTGGTATAGGCCGACCTAGAAGGGATGGGGCCTAAACCTTTAGGCCAGCATATTCCAATAGCCTTTGGGGCCTATGCGGCGATGACATCATGGAGGGGCGGACCAACGGTAGATATGTGGGTGGGGCTAAGTGACACTGCTGCCCCACCCAGGTAGCACAACGCAGATGATAAAAGATCCCTTTTTACTTGAATAAGCACCATTACGTATGATATAAAATAAGGTAGGAAAACTGCAAAATTTACCCTTTACACCTGTGTACAGAAGTCATAGCACAAAAAGGGGGTGACAGAGATGAATCTAACCTGCTGATAGCTCCATATAATGCCCAGGACGCTGAGGAGGAAGATATGAGTCTTAACGTCCTCCCTGGTGCTGGTCCTATGCTGTTAGTTGGGGTAAACTCTTCTCGGGAGCACAACCGTGTCATCTGGCCCGCCCTCCTCCATTGACTATTGTTACAGAAGGTGGGCTGGATGATGTGGCCATGCTCCTAACGGTGCTCTGGAGCGGAGTTTACCCCGACTAACAGGGCGGAACCATCGCTAAGGAGGAAGGTAAGACACATTCCTTCCTCCTCAGTTCCCACTAAGTTCTTAAGTCACACCTCTCTGACACTTTAACGGGCCATAAAAGTACAAAATAAATACGCAGACAAGCATCTTCTGTATCTTTTTTTTTAAAAGAATTTATTTAAACATTTTTAAAAGACATACAAAACAAAACCGGGTACAATCCGCCCATCGCATGTTATATAATGACATAACAGCAGGGAGCTCAACATGCTACTGCCGACCTCAGCGACAGCAATACAGCAATCAAGGGCAACAGCAAAAGCGTATCCCGAATACCTAAGCTATCAGGCAACAGTAATCCTGATCAATTAGGAAAGGACGGAACAAAAAAGACTCCACATACACTCAAGCACACTCATACCTGGACAGCGCCGCATTCCCCCTTCCCCCAGCCAGAGAACCAACAGAAAGGATCAAACGTCAGCCGTCTCATCTAGCATGAGCCAGTGAATCCATATTTTCTTAAATTTCTGGGGGCATTTGCGATGTTCATATAGGGCTTCATATAACGGGACATATTTGTTAACTAGCTGCTTCCAGTGAGCCAGGGAAGGGGTATCCATACACTTCCACTCTATGGCTATAATTTTTTTGGCACAAAATAAAAGGAATCTAATGAATACCCTATAATATTTGTTGCGTGTGATTCCATTAATTAGTCCTAGGAGACAGACAGAGGGGGTACAGACAAAGGGAAAGTCAAAGTGATCGGACAGAAATTGCAAGACTGAACGCCAGAAGATCTGTATTTTAGGGCATGACCATACAGCGTGCATGAAAGTGCCGACATCCGACATACATTTAAAGCAGGTATCCGATGGGGATACCCCCATCCTCCTGAGCCTCTCCGGGGTATAATATGTTCGCATCAGGAAGCGAAACTGAATCAATCGGTCTCTAGCACTTACCACCGTAGGATAATACGTGTGCACCACCTCCTTCCACTGCTGTTCCCCCAGTGAGGGGACATCTATCACCCATTTCTCGTATGCCTTTTGGAAAGGGGATGAGTCGTCTGGGCTCAATAGTAGATAACTATGTGTCAGGGGCTTATCAAGGTCAGGGGAGCCTAAGAGCCTCTCAGCCAGTGTGAACTCCAGGGGAACCGCAAGGCTGCCAAACTGAGAATGAACAGCGTGACGCAGCTGCAGGTAATGAAAGAACGCTGTGCGTGGTATCCCATAGAGTTCACACATGGCCGAGAAGGAGTGGAACACATTGTCGGATGCAAATATATGTGATAGATAACGGACACCATGTTTACCCCAAAGAGAAGCACCCTGCAGGTCCATGAGTTCTGGGAGATGAGGGTTAAGCCACAGGGGAGTACGGGGGGAGAAGGGGGGTGAGGACATCTGCCTATGCACAACTCTCCACACCCTCTGCACCGTAGCCAGAGGAGGGGCCCAAGAAGAAGATGGAGTGTATCTATAAAGGGTATTCGTCAGACCCTCGTAGGAGCCCACCAACGCCCCGGCCAACGCCACCGCTGCATTGCTAAGGTCCAGGTCTAACCACCAGTTAGCATATACCAATTGTGAGGCTAGAAAATAGTGATACATATCAGGAGCTGCAAGGCCCCCCTGATGCTTGGGCGCAAGGAGGTGAGAGTAGCCAATCCTAGGTGACCCGCCCTGCCAGTAGAAGGATCTCAGAATCTTGGCCAAATCCGTAAAGAACTGTTTAGGGGGAAAGACAGGGGAAGCGTGAAACAAATAGAGGAATTTAGGAAGAAAGATCATTTTAAAGATGTTAATCCTACCTAGTAGGGAGAGCGGAAGAGGCCCCCATTTCTGCAAACGGAGGTTGGTAGTTGACAGGAGAGGCACTAGGTTCAGGGACATATAGCTGTTGATGGAGGCCGTGACCTCCACGCCCAAGTAACGGAATTGACGAGTCACCAACAATCTATCCGGGAGGGTAGTAGGTAGGGGGAGAGAAGGTGACAGGGGCATAAGGACCGACTTAGGCCAGTTCACCGTCAGACCGGAAATGGCACCGAAGTCGTGGATAAGCGACATTAGAGCCACCAGGGAGGGACCCACATCTGCCAGATACACCAGAGTATCGTCTGCATATAGCGACACTTTCTCAACGATGGACCCCCTCTGGAGGCCCCTGATCAAGGGCGAGGCACGGACCGCCGCCGCCAACGGCTCGATAGCAATAGCAAAAAGTAAGGGCGACAGAGGGCAGCCCTGCCTCGTTCCCCGCCCGAGAGAGAAAGAGGGGGAGATATCAAGGTTGGTACGTATTTTGGCAGTGGGCTCCGCATATAACAACCGAACCCAGGCTCGGAACCGCGGGCCAAACCGCATCCCGCCGAGCAGAGACCACAGATACGGCCACTCTACAGAGTCAAAGGCCTTATGAATGTCAAGACTGAGTACGTACCCTGGAACAGCGTCCGACTCACTAGCAGAGATGTTCATAAATAAGCGAGAGATGTTGATATCCGTGGCTCTACCCGGCATGAACCCGGTCTGGTCAGGGTGTATCACCGAGTGTATGACCCCGTTAAGCCGTGTCGCAAGTATCTTAGCCAAGATTTTCACATCAATTGTAAGGAGAGAGATAGGTCTGTATGAGGAGGGGGATAGTGGGTCCTTGCCCGGCTTCAGGAGCAGCACGATCAGGGCCTCACGAAGTGATTGCGGGAGGCGGCCCACTTCTAGGGATTCCCCGTACATAGTAAGGAGGCGGGGGGCTATAGCCTCAGCATTATTTTTGTACCAGTCTATGACTAACCCGTCCATACCCGGCGTTTTCCCCAGAGGCATGGATTTAATGGCCTCCACTATCTCCTCCACCGTAAGAGGGGAGTCAAGAGCTTCGGACTGTGAAGGGGACAGGGACTGTAAGGGAGACTGGTCCAAGAAGGTCGTAGAAGCCAAGGGATCAGAGGCGCAGTGGGGGGAGTAGAGGTCTTGGTAGAAGGCCCGAAAGATCGAGTTAATCTGGGCAGCTTCAGTCACCAGAACCCCTTGGTCATCAACGACCCCGGGGATGGAAACCGTGGGGCGCTCTGCCCTCGCCAGATAAGCCAGCAGCTTGCCATTTTTGTCCCCAAACTCGAAGAGAGCCGCCTCAGTGGCAAAGAGTTTTTTCCTTGTGCGCTCCTTTTGTAAGATTAGCAAGTCCCTCTGGGCCCTAGACCATTTTTTCCTCTTTTCCTCCTCCCCGGTGCGTGCCACCTCCACCTCCAGTGAGTCAATAAGGGCCATTAAAGAAGCCTCCTGTCGTCTATGTACATTCTTTTGCGTGGTAACCCCTGTGACATATGCTCCCCGGATGGTCGCCTTATACGCGTCCCACTTAATCAGCGGATCCGGGAAGTCTGAGTTGTGGCATCTTCTGTATCTTACAATATGATTGAAATGAATGCAAGTGTCAGCAGTTTAACATGTGATTGGCAGGTGACAGCTTCAAATAACTGTTTTTTTTTTTTTTAAATTAAACAATCACCAAAACATGTAAAGCATGGTAAAACTACATGGTAAAACAAAACATGGCATGTGAAGGAGACTAATATATAATCTAACAGACACATGATCCATAGACAGTGGGTCTGATTCTCAGGAACGCAGCAGAAATAATATAGTTTTTATTCCTACATTGCGGACCTCTGAATTGGTAAGTGTTAAGGTAAAGAAGGCAAAAGGATCTATAAAAAGTAACAGTTAAAGTATTATAAGGGTCTATTTACAAGATGCAGTAAAGTTGTAAAGATACCGAGTAATGTACAATGCTATGTCCGCAGTAACATCCACTTCAAGTTCTTTCCATGTCTGTCTGACTGTGCAAACACAATTTTAGACTAAAAAAACTAGGTCAGCAGCGGAGAGAACAACTTCTCGTGTGTCACCCGACAGAACAAGGCTGTCTTTATTTACATGGATTTACCCTTTAAAACCCTTTAATAAAAATGTCAGGATATACAGGATCTCTACACTTACGTCATCTTCCTTTCTATGTGTCTCATAATTCGGCATATAACAAGGATAAATGTACACAGGCGGCAGAAGAATATTCCGCTACAAATATAGAGTGCAGGGAAACTAACAATGAGGAAAAGCCACAACAAATCGCAAAGGGGGATGTGCGTCACCTGTGGACAAGAGGTATAGTACTGTAATCTGCTGCAGAATTCATATGCAGAATAATATATATATATATATATATATATATATAGATATATAGATATATAGAGAGAGAGAGAGAGAGAGAGAGAGAAAATGAGCGTGAGAGAGATATATGTATTATATATACTGTTAGACACCTACACACATGCTCCAACCAAAGAAAACACAAGCATAATTGTGTATATTGTGCAAGGCTAATTAAAAAATAAATAAATCAATCAAGAAATATCACTGGTTCTCATTCACACAGAGGAATATTCATAGATGCATTGCTTATATCTGAGAAGTTTCCATATGCTACCCTGACATATGGAAGGAAAGACGAAAATACACACAAGTAAACATAAGTAAACAGCGAATGGCGCCGACATAAAAAAAAACTTCACTTGTCAGACCAATTTGGTCAATTACATCACTACCCAAGAATTTACATAGAGTTTTCTGAGTTATAACCACTTCTGGGGGTCACCTAGCTTTCCAGGGGGCCTGAAAGGCTGAAATACCTCTGCACACATCCCTAGTGTTCCTTCCCTTCAGGATCCTAAAAAAAGTAGATGGAGGGGCTGATATGGCAACTGTTAGTTACCCGGCTTTTCCTGATACAGATACGATATATAGAGCAAAGACAGATGAGACAGATAGAACATAGACTGATGAGGAGACAACAGCCTCAGCTCTGCTACATCTGTCTTGTGGCTCTGCTACCTTTTTCAGGATCACCTTGTTCTTCTTAATGGAAGATTTTGCTCTGGTCTTTTCCTGTGGCTGCGACTTGTCCTTTGGCTTATTTATCAGGCTCTGCAGGATCATGGTGAAGAGATTCCTCATGTGGAAGTCCGCAGGTATAGGGTATCATTGAGGGGAAGCTGATGAGCCCCAGATCTGGGTGACGAGATCAGTGCAGGCGAGCGCTTAGACTGCTTCTGGTATCTAGAGGACGGCGTGGCTATGAAGCCTGATAAGGAGCAATGAGGACACTGAGCAGGCCTGGGATATGACAGCTCGATGATACGGGGGATGAGTCTTCACCTAATTAGGCAACAAGCGCTGCGAGCTCTGCTGTGCCATGTGCCCCCCTGGTGCCAGAACAAGAGGGCAAAGAGTCTGCCAAAACTGCATGACCTGGAAGCGTGACTTCCTCATCATGGACAAGGAAACTATGATAGTAAATGAAGCACCCACATCTTAAAGGGCAAGTGCTAACACCAGGTCAGACAGGGATAATAACTATATACACACACACACACACAACTACAATCAATAATGTCACAAAGTATCACTAGGAACTCTAAAATAGTGTTTTATACACAGCTCTTATTTCTTTTCGCTTTCAAGAGGTGCAAACAGTCAGCTGATCCTGAGGATAGGCTATACATTGTGAGAGCCTGGATAAACTCTTTAAGGTTTTCCATGACAGAAATCAGAAGGCTCTCTTGTCATTATGCTAAAGACAAAATGCACCCCCTCCTGCTAGGACCCCTGTGATCAGTTGTAATCAGCGAGCAAACTTGGCAGTAAGTGTCCAATTTCCCTACAGCGCCTCCAGAGGTTAAAGAAAGTACAACACACTACCTATTCAAAGCAGCCAGTAGCAAACAATGTATAAGCTGACAGTGGGTGCACTGAGGGTCTGAGGAACACTAAGGCCCCGTTTCCACTGAGCAAAACTAGCAGAATTCCGCGGCGGAATTCACCAAACAGTGCACCAAAATAACAAAATTAGCATATTTGCTTTAGATAGTTTTCCTTTAAAGGAGAAGTCCGGCGAAATTTTTTATTAAAGTATTGTATTGCCCCTCAAAAGTTATAAAAATCACCAATATACACTTATTACGGGAAATGCTTATAAAGTGCTTTTTTTTCCTGCACCTACGACTGCATCAAGGCTTCACTTCCTGGATAAAATGGTGATGTCACAACCCGACTCCCAGAGCTGTGCGGGCTGTGGCTGCTGGAGAGGATGATTGCAGAGGGATGCTCAGTGTCCCTCAGTGTCCCCCTGCCATCATCCTCTCCAGCAGCCACAGCCTGCACAGCTCTGGGAGTCAGGTCGTGACATCACCATTTTATCCAGGAAGTGACATCACCATTTTATCCAGGAAGTGAAGCCTTGATGCGGTAGTAAGTGCAGGGAAAAAAAGCACTTTATAAGCAATAAAAAATTTTCCTGGACTTCTCCTTTAAAGTTAATCTGTCATCTGGAATACACATGCCAAACTGTTGAAACTATTAGATAGCCAGATGTGCTTCCAGAAATGAGAAAAAAAAACACTTATTTTCCTTTAAAAAATGTCAAAGTGGCATACCCAAGCCCCTACAGCCTTAGCAACACACAACCACCCCCATCTCTGTCGCTGCTTGATTGACATAAGCCCCTATTACACGGGGCGACGCAGAGGGGCAAACGAGCGCTCCTTATTCCCCGCTCGCTGCTGGTGCTATTACACGCATCAGCAACAAGCGGATAAGAGCCGGGGAAGATAGAAGATAGCAGCAGTCTGCTGCCACCGCTTCTCTTTCACAGAGCGACGGCAGCAGATCGCTGCTATCTTAGGGCCGTATTACATGGGACGATTATCGCTCGAAAAATCGTTAGATCGTTCAGATTTAAACGATAATCATTTTGTGTAATAGCAGACAACCATTAAACGACCAATGAGAAATCGTTGGTCGTTTCATAGAATTCGCAAATCGTTCAGTGTAATAAGTCATAGCTGAAACGTACGCAATAGCGCCGACAAAACGACCGCAAGAACAAACATAAGTAACGATCATCGTTCCGTGTAATCGCTTGGTGTACTAGTACCCTTAGTCGTTTTTCTTTCAACGTGTTGAAAGACTACAGACAACGATCAGCGGACATCGTTCATCGGTCATCTTCTATTACACAAGCCGTGAGAAACAAAGGCTGGAGATGCACTGCTCTAAATATTCAGAATATATGTAAATATCAAAAAGAGAAGTGGGTGCACAGAGCCCGCATACCAAACAGAATACTGAGCCCAAAAACACTAGTAAGTATGCAAGTAAGGGCAATGGCACACCAATATAGAAAGGATAAATATCTTTATTTAACAAATCACAGAGTATAAAGAAAAAACACTTGGAAAAAGTTAAAAACACTTAAAAAGCATGACAGGAGACCATGATTGTAGTCATGTACTCAGAGCCAATAGTGGAGAGTAATCTACTCCAGAAACAAATCTCCAACCCCCTCCAACACCAATATGTAAATCCCTGTTAGCCACAGGGTAGTCGATCTCAAAAAAGCACATAAACAGAAAAAGCGCACACATGTGAAAGGAAAGAAAATAAATAACGATAATGAGAAATGTGTGACAAGCACAACAGAACAAAACGAGGACTACCATGCGACACCTAGATGTAATGAAGTGCAAGAGATCAAAACAAAATGTGTGGACAAAGCAGGGGGGGGGGGGGGAAGAGGCAAGTAACCAGTAGCTATGGCTCAATGATGTCCCACGCGTTCCGTCCTGCTCCCAGGACTTCCTCAGACCAATCAGGACATCCCTGAGGAAGTCCTGGGAGCAGGACGGAACGCGTGGGACATCATTGAGCCATAGCTACTGGTTACTTGCCTCTTCCCCCCCCCCCCCCCTGCTTTGTCCACACATTTTGTTTTGATCTCTTGCACTTCATTACATCTAGGTGTCGCATGGTAGTCCTCGTTTTGTTCTGTTGTGCTTGTCACACATTTCTCATTATCGTTATTTATTTTCTTTCCTTTCACATGTGTGCGCTTTTTCTGTTTATGTGCTTTTTTGAGATCGACTACCCTGTGGCTAACAGGGATTTACATATTGGTGTTGGAGGGGGTTGGAGATTTGTTTCTGGAGTAGATTACTCTCCACTATTGGCTCTGAGTACATGACTACAATCATGGTCTCCTGTCATGCTTTTTAAGTGTTTTTAACTTTTTCCAAGTGTTTTTTCTTTATACTCTGTGATTTGTTAAATAAAGATATTTATCCTTTCTATATTGGTGTGCCATTGCCCTTACTTGCATACTTACTAGTGTTTTTGGGCTCTATTACACAAGCCGACTATCATCCGCAACGGCCGATATCGGCCAACTACAGTTGATAATCGTTTTGTGTAATAGGGCCTATACAGCTAGAAGCTGATCTCTAAGCAGGGAAAAGGAAGGGAGGGGGAGTAAAGAGGCAGTCAGGGCTTGGGAAGCCTCTATGAAACTTCGGACTAAAGTATAGAAGCATTTTTCTACATTCTGGAAACACAACTGGATATATGAAAGGTACCATGTGTCTCCTTGGCCTAACAACTACCTTACAGTATCTGCAGTTTGGAATGGGAATTGCAGCTGCCAAGTTTACTGTAAGTTTACTGATTTCCTGGACTAAATACAATCAGGCGAACCCCCAGCCGTAAGAAGAATAGGTCCCTGTTACACAGGATGAACATGCAGACATCTCCTTGTGCAATAGGCCGGTGATCAGCTGATAAACAAGCAAATACTCATTCACTGGCAGATGAGCACTCGTTCACAGTCGAATAGCCCTTTCTAGCAATCAGCTGTTGGCCGCACATATTACTGATTGTCTTCCCGGGTCCTGCTAGTCTGAACTATATACTGCATAAATGAAATTCTTTTATCTGAGGAATATAAATTATTAAGGTTATAAATTATATTGAAACCTCTCAAAACAACCACCCAAATTAGCACTGAATGATATAGTGGAACAGAAAATCCCCCTGTATCTGTTGGAAGAGGTGGTCTTCTGTATGACTAGTAATGCAATGGCTCTAAAATGTAACAGTGGCCAGGTTGAATACAAACATAGGTGCAGATGTGCCAAATCCATTGTGAAATCTAACAACGCTCCCCCCTCTGCATCCGACAGCATTACTACACAGGACAATAATGCGATGAGACAGCTTCAGGAAGGAAGAGGGGAGGAGCGGGCTTTGCCCTAACAAAACATTCTGGCTTAGTGTGTAGGATCCATACAATACAATGATATCCTGCTGTAGAGTCCTGCTGAACCAGGAGGACAAGCTCTTAAAGAACCATACACGTTAAAAGTGAAAAATCACACATTATGTCCTCGCTTTACAGTTGTGGCAAAAAGAAAAATGGTGGCACCAAAAACATTCTCAGGGAAAAGTTTATTGCGGCATGCATTCCTCCTCCAAAATAATGCATAATGGAGAGGAGGAATCCTCTAGCCGAGCATCTATCGGCAGTTCTGTGTTGGAAAAGACTTCAGATGAGAAGGATTCAGGGGTAGTGATTTCTGACAGCCTTAAAAATGAGTCACCAGTGCAATCAGGCAGTAGGTGAAGCAAATTGTATGCTGGGTTGTATAGCTAGAGGTATAACCAGTAGGGAGAGGGAGATTGTGATCCCGCTGTATAGAGCTCTAGTGAGACCACATCTGGAAAACTGTGTGCAGTTCTGGAAACCTCACCTAAAAAGGGATATTTATAAAATAGAACAGGTCCAAAGACGGGTTACAAAAATGGTGGCGGGTGTCAGGCATAAAACAATTCAGGAAAGGTATTCAAGAAAAAAAAATCATCTTTTCCCGTTACCCACAGGAAAGGGGAAAGTAAGATTGGGGGTCCAACCTCCAGACCCACACCAATCTCCAGATCGGGCCCCGGCTTCTGTATTATGAATAGAGTCACTAGTACAGCATGTGACCCGCGACTCTATTCACTCCTATGAAGCGATGGAAAGAGCTGAGTAAACCAGAAGAGCGTTGTACTCTGATCTTTCCGTTGGCTCCATAGGAATGGCACGGGACCCGCGGCTCTATTCACAATACAGAAGCAGGGGACGATATGGAGATCGACAGGGTGTACGAAAGTGTAGAGATCCTGTAGATCCCCTTTAATGGCTAAACCCCTTGGTGTAGTAGCTTGTGTCTCAGTACCTGTACAGCATAGATTCTGCCACATGCACTAAGTGCCAATTTTCTTTTTTTAATCAGATTGTTTTTTATTAAAACTTTTTTTTTTGTTACAGAGAAAAAGTGTACATTTTCACTCCAGAAAAAAAAACCATAAGTGCCAATTTTCGATAGGGTCAAAGCAATCTACATGGAAGGTAATGGCCCTATTCCACGGAACGTTTGTCGTTCATAAATTCGCTAAAACGACCGCTCGTTAACGATAATCGTTCCGTGGAATAGATGTAAACGATCGAACGACTACAGCAAAATCGTCGTTCAGTCGTTATAAAATGTTTTTCAACATGTCGAAAAAAAATCAATAGTCTTTCAACGATAATTCGCTAATCGTTTTGTTGAATTAGAAATCGTGAAATCGTTCACCCAATGTGTTGAAAAACTAGGTGTGTTGTATTCAAATTATCACCCCGGCGAACGTTTTAAACGAGCATGTAACGACCGAAAAATAATCATTATCGTTCACGTGTTATATGTTGTCGTTCGCAAAATATAGTCGTGAATTAATCGTTAACGAGCGGTCGTTTTAGCGAATTTATGAACGACAAACGTTCCGTGGAATAGGGCCATAAGGGTGAGAATCTGTCGGCCATAGGACACAACCTGTATATAAGGTGGCAATCTCAGACTATACAGAGGTGCACATGCCTTAGAACAATTAGCCTGCCATTACAGAGGACATGTTATGACTGCAGAGACACTGCCATCTATATGCAGACACAACACGTATGGCCTAGGACAGGTATGTGAGCCACAGTAATCCCTGACTCATCCTCTGGAATGCTCTGGCCTCGGTCACAACGATGCTCGGCACAACATGTTTTTTTTAATGCTGGTGCTAAAAAGTCAATGATGACAACGCAAAATGCTTCCACCTAATCATATGAGAGGGCTCTGACATAAACATGAGACAGTCTGGGAGGAGGGACAATCAGCTGTGACCTGCACAGGGGTGGTGGGCGCAGAGAATGCTACTATAAAGTGTGAGGTGATGTCTCACAACTACAACTCCCACAATGCCATGAAAGCTGAATGGTGTCACTGCACGATTGGAGACGTAGTTCTATGTGTGGCGTGCCATACTCTGAACCACACAGTGACATCTCCAGAACTAGGTCTACAGTGCATGGCCTGAATATAAAGCTAAGGGAGTACATAAGACTATACACGGTTACCATATATAATCCAATACTGCAGTTTCTTATAACAGGACACAAGAGACACCCAGAATGGTTTGTTAATAGAATATGATTGATCATTCTACCTCCAGCACGTCTGCCTCTCACCGAGACTGTACAGACCACAGGGAACTGCTGCACCTAGGCAGTGCATATATCTATCCCCTCCATAGGGAAGTAAAGAACACATTAGATGTATGAGGCTGCGCTGCAACTTAAGGAGCGAGGACCTGAACTGCCCGCAGCTACTAAAGTAAGAACACTTTGCAGCACGTAGTCCTGAAATACAAATAATCAGATTAGTTGATGACGCCACATTCACATCCCGTTTTAGCTGTCTCTATCTCTCAGGAGGACCTAGCACATCCACGCTTTCATTTTAATAGGGTACAATGTAATGCTTCATTTCTCCTGGAGAGGTGCTCCAGTGGAGATGAACACTGTATGAAGGAGATCCTTCTATATAAATATGTCTGTTCACCCCTGGAACTAGAACCGAAAACATTTATATAGCGGGCAGGGAAGGCCATGGCGCTACTCAGTGTAAGTGATTAGATGTAAGAACTGGCTGGGGAAGGCTGAAGATCTTAGAAGTCCCTTAGGTAAGTAGGACCATGATAGGTAAGCATGGGTTATCCCATGACTACAGCTTAGAAAGGGGCTAAGTATCTGGTCGTTGGGGGTCCGACTACCCACACCCAGTGAATGGAGCAGCAGCCAAGTTTCGGTGGCCATAAACCTTTAATAGCTATGGGGTGGCGACTGATCTAGTAACATTTATGCCTCCTGTGTCGTTCTAAATGTGAAAGCATCCTCTATGAGTAGAGGAGAATAAGCACCTGTCAGACTCCTCAGGACCCTATTACATGGGATGATTACCGTGCAGAAAATAGTTATATCACTCAAATTTAAACGATAATCGTTCCATGTGCACGCAGGCTACAATTGAAAAATTGTTCATGTGTCGTTGATCGCATCTTTTAAGCTGACCCTAAAATCATTGTAAATTGTTTAAATCTTCATCGTTTCTGCTTTTGCTGGTATAAAAATAAACAAACAATCTTAGTAACCATCAAAGTAACGATCGTAAATGACAACTATCGTTCCGTGTGCCATGGTAAACGATTTTAGATTGTACCGAAAAATGAGTGCTCACGATTGTTTATCATTTATCGGCAAAAAATAAAATAAAAAAAAAAAGGTTTGTCTAATTAGTTGATTTAGCTCTTATGCACACAGATGTGCATTTCTCCTTGGCTATATCAGGAGATGAAGTGGGTCTCATCACTGATCTAAACTTTTGAAGTCCGTTCCATATGTAAGAAGTTTGTTTTGAACTGTACCTGTCGTTATAACATTCAACATCTAAATCAACAGGGGATGTGATGTAAAGCAAATTTTCAATATACATTCATTATTATTATTATTATTATTATTTTTTAACATGTTGTAAAACAAAGCTATACTTACCCGAAATCCAGGTCCAGTCTCCTAAAAGAAGCTTTTTAGTCTTGTGCTTGTTGAAAAAAAAAAAAAAAAGACTAAACGCATAACGTCTGACCTGTAGAGTGTCCGTCAATCACATAACTGCCTTCTCTGTAAGCAAATGACCTGGGAAACAAAGAACTTCCTGTGTTTGGACTCTTTAGGCATGTGCAAACTACCGAATTCACACGGATAACTTCCAGTTAACCGCACAAATTCCGTAGTGTGCACATACCCTATGAGGAAAAAAATAAAAAAAAGTCAGAACACAGAAAGTGCCATGTTTTCCATGAAAACTAAAATAAAAAAAAATTCTGAATGTAAAATGCAAACTTGCTTTATAATCACATCTACTGTTGATTTAGACTTTAAAGTTATAACGATAGTGACACTTTAAATGACAGTAATGATTTAAGCAAACCAAGTCTATGAGCCTTTAGAGTCATGCATTATCCATCCCATCTGCACATGGTGGTAAACATAGCCTAGCCGAAGACGGCTTGCTGGTTTAAAATAGAAATAAAATGAGGCAAAAAAAGATGAAAAATGAATGAATTCAGCGGAGAAAAAGCAATTTTCCAGTCACGGTAACTGGAATAATAGTCTTTGCTAAAATGGGCTTGTCACAAAAACCCGGAGAGCGATTCCGTTACTTATTATAGATAATGCAAGATAAAAATAAAGGAAGAGGGGTCGTGCGACCATCTCAGATGGAAAAATAGAGTTTTTTCATAGGACTTATTTTTTATTTTTATTATATTTTTTTTAATAAAACGTACATTAAAAAAAAAAAAAAAGAAATCAGAGTGTGAAGTGCGTAGCTCGCCATGTGTATGAACCCAGCCTAACAGTGCTAATTCCTCAGCAGCAGCTAAAGAGCATTATAACAGGAAATTATTATTAGATCCTTTAGCTCTACTTATAATGCTAATTCCATTAGCGGTATGTACTCTGGGATTTTCATCCCGCTCTACTTTACTTTGCGGAGCTAGAGAGGGTATGTATATCATACAAGGCAGATTACTCAACAGGTTTTTCACACAGTATCGATGACCACTGATAACTCCCGTCAAAAAAGCTCAGATATTGTGCGGGGAAAAAAATTATTTCTATGACAAACTGCAGATTCTAGAAGGATCCACACTAAAAATAAAAAAAAATGACTGGAGCTAATTAAAGGAGAAGTCCAGTGAAAATTTTTATTAAAGTATTGTATTGCCCCCCAAAAGTTATACAAATCCCCAATATACACTTTTTACTGGAAATGCACATAAAAAGCTTTTTTTCCTGCACTAACTACTGCATCAATGCTTCACTTCCTGGATAACATGGTGATGTCACGACCCGACTCCCAGAGCTGTGCGGGCTGTGGCTGCTGGAGAGGATGATGGCAGAGGGATGCTCAGTGTCCCTCCAGTGCCCTGTGTCCCTCAGTATCCCTCTGCCATCATCCTCTCCAGCAGCCACATCCCCCACAGCTCTGGGAGTTGGGTCGTGACATCACCATGTTATCCAGGAAGTGAAGCCTTGATGCAGTAGTAAGTGCAGTGAAAAATGCACTTCATAAGCATTTCCCGTAATAAGTGTATATTGGGGATTTGTATAACTTTTGGGGGGCAATAAAATACTTTAATAAAATTTTTTGCCGGAATTCTCCTTTAACTCATATTTAGAACTAATGGCCTACCAACCCTGCTGTCATAGAAGGACCCATCAAATCTGTCTCTACTCACACAACTGTGTCCAAAAATGCCACAATGACAATTGATGGCCCAGAAGAAAGGAACTCCACCCAGCTTCCTCACACTTAAAAAGGCAGTGTCAATTTGAAGAAGAAAAAACGAACAAAAAAAAGTTTGACATGTCAGAAGCAAAACGTTTGAATGGGTCAAGATCTAGGTACATACCAAGTGTGTTCTCTCCCCAGCTCTGTGCATGTGACCAAGACGAACTCCTGAGTCTTGTGTCGCATGCACATAGCACGGGGACAGAACAATTCCTCGTGGTTGTCGTAATCTTGAATATAAGGGTTTTTGTAGTTTTGCAACTAGTGGAGTCACGGGTTAAAAAAAACACCATTATAATTATTTTTCCTCTAAATTGAACACATGCTGGACAAAGGCGGTCAGGGCATGATGGCAGTTGCAGTTTTGCAACAGCTAGGGAGCCACAAGTTGGGGAACACTGCTCTGTGGTGCTACATGGTCAATGAAACAACACCTCCCAGCATGCACTACCACCATTCTGCTGAACCAGACACAGATCACCATAGGATGGAAATAATGACTTGAGACTTATCAGAGGACTGCATCAAGGCAGGAAATAAATGATCTATAAATCACTACATTTCCCAGAATACTATGCAGCGGTCAAACATATTTCCGGAACCTATATATAATTTATAGTCATTTGTGGGGAATTGTCACGTTTATATTATAAGGTTAAACATATATTAGATTGTTATGACATAGTCAGTGCTGGCTCATACCATGACAGGGGCCATGTACGCTACACGGAGAGCATCAGTGACTGACTAATAGAACAAATCAGTAAGTGTGCAGGTCACATGACGTGTGAACAATGGCGATGGTTGTAGAACTAATGCTGGCAACCCTGCAAGGTATATAGCTATGTCATAACCATGTGATCGATACATTCCAACAGCTGGGGCCTTACTAATCCCAAGAACAATGGGATTTTGGAGGATGGTTTTCCATAGATATTTATATCTATATATCCTAAAGCTGTCTTTTAAGAAAAGATAAGCTAAATAGTGATGGCTTTAAAGTGAATATGTCACCTCCTGACCACTTACCAAGCTGGTGGCACCACTGGATAAATATCAATTAAAGCATTCAGAACGTACCTGCGTTGCCTGTCTGTGTTTCATAAAAAAAAAACAAAAAAAAAAAAAAACAAAAAAAAAAAAAACAACTTTATTTTTCATTGGAAAAGCGTCAAAAGGGTGGAGGTGTATTAGTGCTAAGAGAACGATAGGCTCAACCTCTTTGACACTTTTTTTTTATTTTATGAAAACCAAAACCCAAGTCAAGAAAGGTGCCCTGATATTCACATACCCAAGCCAAAGTTGCTTGCATTTACTGCTGGCGATAAAGACAGGAAGACAAAACCTTAAAGGAGAAGTCCAGACGGCAGGGGGAGGGGAGAATTTGATCAGATGGATCGTGACATATCAGTGCCCGAGATCCCGGAGCCTGGCGGGGGTCCCAAGGCAGTTCCTGTGGCTCACTGCGGGCAAGGGGAGAGGCAAGTTCATACTCCTGATCAAATTCCTCTCTGCCCCTACCGGCGGCCAGATTTTAAGAACAGACAGACGTCTCCTTTAATGTCTGTTAACAGCTTTAGTGTTTTCACTTGCTCAGCCAGTTCTGCTGCAGACAAGGTTGTTTTCTTACAAGGAAGGCAACGTTCTTATCTACCATCTTAGGAAATGAAAGCTGAAATATTGCTACTTCTATCGTTCTGTTCTGTAAATGTTAAAGGGGTATTCCGGTACTGTACGGTGACAGTGGTTGGAGAGGGCTGACAATGTGACGCCTTTATATAATGGTATATCCTTGTGATAGGGAGATGGGACAGCCCCTGTAAACGTGATCTCCACAGTGAGCAGGTAGGTAAAACAGGAAGAACCTCTACCTTACAGATACTTCCTGATGGACAAAACAAATAGCGCAAGTGATAGTATCTTATGTAAACTCATGGCTGTAAAAGCAAAAGAAGCCCTGAAAACAACCTTCATAATGCAGCATTGTCTTTCTGCACAATTTTTAACAATAGGGTTTGTAGCCAGTGTGTGACTATGCTGGATATCCATGTTCTTATGGAAGGAGACTCATACTGGCACTAGCACATCCACCGCCATCTAGTCACCAGCACATCCACCTCCCTCCCTCACCAGCACATCCACCTCCACATGTCCTACAGAGTTCAATGCAGTGACCAGCACATCCACCGCCAGGCAGTCACCAGCACATTTACCGCCATGTCCTACAGAGGTCAATGCATTCACTGACACATCCTTATCCATAGACTAATAAAGACCCATGTAGTTACCAGCACCTCCATGTAGGGATGGTATGAACCCGAACTCTCAGGAATGATTCCCGATGTCTGCCCGCTCCGTGGAGAGGGTGGATACAGCGGGAGGACCGCCTGGAAAACTAAGATACAGCCATTGGCTCTATCCCAGTTTTTCAGGCGGTCCTCCCCCTGTATCCACCCGCTGCACGGAGCGGGCAGACAGCGGGAATCTGATGCCAAGCGTTCGGGTTCATATGAACCCAAACCTCGGCAGTTTCGGACCATCCCTACCTCCAAGGCATAATGGAGACCTATGCACATCCACCTCCAGATTTCTATTGAAACCCAAGTAGTCATCAATACACCCACATCCATATTCTAATGGAGTTCTATGTAGTCATCAGCAGATCCACCTCCACTATTTTTCCAGAGCTATAAATGATATGGTTGGAGCGGTCATAAGACTTTCTACCTCCCTACCTGAGGCCTATAATGAATAGAAGCTGGCACATAAGCTTCTATTATGAATGGCAGAAACCACTCAGGTTGGATGAAAAACGGACCAAGATCTGAAATTTACATTTATACCAGGATTTTACTTTCCCGTTCAGTTGGGAAAATCCACAAGACAAAGTGACACGTAGACAAGACTTGTAAACTCGATTGTCATCCTGTGTGGACTATATACAAGCAATGTAGTTCTTGTGACCGATCTGCAGCACAAAGTTTTGCTGAAGATACATTGAAGGTGTCAAATCCACAGCAGCCTTATACCTGACCTAGTAATTCATAGCAGGAAAGGGAGGGGGGGGGGGGGGGGGGTCTCCAAGAATTATTAGAATCCCATGAAATCCTGTCATAGACGGCAGTGCTTGTCTCATATAGAGATACGTCCCTGCTTATCTCGCATGGTGGGGGCACGCTTTCACTCTGGTCAAGGTTGCCATGTCCACCCCCATAGATTCCAGAGAAATCCTGACATGGTGCTGAACTTCCATCACTATCTATGACTCAGAGTATTGCTAAATCCCTCTTATTATCCACCTTATCCTCATAACATTTCCTAAGAAATAAAAAAAAAAAGTCCCCAAATCCAAACGGTATGTTATTTTTTTTTTTTTTACTATTTTTAGTATTTACATAATTTTTTTTTTTTACTTATTTATCCACTTCTACGATGGTACATTGCTTTCTGTGCATGTAAAATGCTTACCTGGGGTATGCCCTAACACGCTGTGACTTTATGAGCCCACGGCTGTCACTATTTCCCAGGCTGCCTCAGTGACTGCCTTGCTGAGGCTGACAGGGAAAGAAAGACCCCCACCCCCCCTTCAATGGTGCATAAAGGGTTAAATATCCAGAATCGGAGCCATTAACATTAGAGGGTGAATGTCAGTCACAAGAGTCCTACAACGGGTAAACGGCTCCACATCTGTCCATGGGTTGTGAGCGGTACTGTAGCTCAGTCACTTCAATGGAGCTGCAATACCAAAAACAACCACAGACAGGTGTGGCAGTACTGAACCTATAAATATAAAACCGGATGCACATAATAAAAGGCATCTATTATATGGTCTGAATCATAACTATAACCCCCCCCACACACACACACACAAAAATACCTATAGAAACAAAATGTCACTTGCAGAAAACACTGGCTGCAGACTGTGACTTCAGAGCACTTAGTTTCCATAGAAACAGGAAAAGCTAAAAAGAAAATGCTGAAACTCTACTTTGACTCGCCTTGAAGTCGCACAGTGCAAAACTACAACCCCCAATGTCCACACAGAAGCTGCAAAAATGTATTTCTTGTTTTTTTTGTTTTTTGTTTTCTTTTTATACTATTAAGGGTGTATTCACACAGGGCAGTAGTGTGTCACAATGTATAACCAACTGCCCTCATTCCAGTCATCAATCTGATATCACAGGATTTACAAAGTAAAGCTAAGACTTAGAGGGGTACTCCACTTAAGATTGAACCCTGTTCAATCCCCACCCATAATCTAAGTTTGTAATAGGTTCAATTACATGAATTGGTCCACTTGTATGCAGCACATCCTGGCTTACACCCTGAAGCTGCTGAAAATCCCCACCTCCTGGTCCACTCTGGCTCTGCTCCTCTGTCCTTCCCCTACCTTCTGAGACAGAGGTCACATGATGTCTGTCTTTTCTTTTGCCCAGGAAGATGTAAAACCTCATCTGCAACCCTGCCCACCACTGACATCACACCAATCAGTGAGCACCAGGCCAAGGTGCAGGGAAACAACATAACAGCCTCCTGAGCAGTATAGGGGGAAGTAAACAGTTTTCATCTCTCTGTATCTCTTACTAATCTAGATAGAGTGATATTTTGTTTACAGAGTGAAGCAGATTGAGTCAGCGATGGGCCGATACAAGATAGGCAGTTGGCTGTAAGGTACAATGCATGCTGGGAAGTGTAGTTTCCCAGCCTGTGCCATCTTGAATATAAAATTGCTTTTAGAAAAACCTGTAACTGGAACGGCGGCAGCTAGAAGACAGGAGATGGCTGAAAATACTCAGGGGGACTTGGAGAGTGAGACCAGCAAAGTTTGGTAACATTTCATTTTTGTAAGCTCTTGGATGGAATAATCTTTAGGGTAGCTTCACACGTAACGTATCGCTGCTTTTTTAACGCTGCGTTTTTGATGCGATTTTTACATGCCAGTTTTGATTTTCACATGAAAATCATGTGAAAATCAAAACGCGCATGTAAAAAACGCAGCAAATATGCAGCGTTAAAAATGCAGCGATACGGTACGTGTGAAGGCACCTTGAGCAATCACTAAATATTAGAAAGATTCCTTAACACTACACAGATCACTATTCAATTTCTCTGCAGCTCCATTCAAATGAATGGATTGTTCTAAAAATGTGGGACAGGACATGTCCTCCAGAGCAAGAGACACTCATTACAGATGCTCTAAGGGGTTAAAAGGGGTTCTCTGGACACATTTTTATATTCAGTAGTGCTTGTAGAAGGGGGGAAACTAAATCCTAGTACTCATCTGCCACAGATCTCCCTATGCTACCAGTCCCTGCTACTTAGTGCTCCATCCCAACATGTAGGAATGCCTACCTAGACAATCCGTGGCTGAGGAAGGTCACTACTGTGGCCTGTGATTGGGTGAGCCAGGACAAAAAGCAGGAACTGCTCCTTTCCCAGTGATGCAACATGTGTCTCTCCCTGAATGTCAATCCAATCTGACTCCTTCAAACATGTCAACAGTTATTACAAGTGACAGTAACTCTTTAAATAGTTGCCCAGGATTCATGGTTACTTCCTTAAAAAAAAAAAAAAAAAAAAAAAAGAGTACTACACCCTTCTGCAGGTTGTATCTGTAGTATTGCAGCTCAGGGCTATTTACTTTGAATGAGCTGAGCAGCAATACCATACCACACACAGACATGGACAGGTGTTGTGCTGTTTCCTGGAAGCCATGATTTCCTATTTCTTAAAAAAAAAAAAAAAATATGTCACCTTACCAGTGAAATTTATAATCAGTTAGAGGGGAATGATTGGGTGCCCCATCCACACAACCCTAGTCAATTGAATGATGGTTATACCATGAGCGCTTGTGCGTGTTTTAGGGTCCATTTCCACATAAAGATTATCTGACAGATTATCTCCTTAAGATTCGAAGCCAAAGCCAGGAATGGATTTAAAAAGAGGAGAAATCTCAGTTTTTCCTTTATGACCAGATCTCTGTTTATAGTCATAGTTTCTGGCTTTGGCTTCAAATCTTTGGCTTTAAATCTGTCAGATTATCTTTCCGTGTAAATGGGCCCTTACTCGCCAATCCGTTTTTTTTTTTCTTCAAAAAACGGATGCAACTGTGTGCATCTGTTTTGATCCATTTTTCCATAAGGGTACAAACACACACACCGTATACGCAGCGTATTTACTGCTGCGATACGCAGCAGATACGCAGCAGATTAGATCTAAATAACTGAACACAGCATCAAATCTGCTGCGTATACAGTGTGTGTGTTTGTACCCTTAAAAAAAAAATTGATCAAAACGGATCTGTTTTTGTAGCGTACACAAAAACGTGGTCGACCATTTTGATCCTTGAACCCAGCCTAAGTGAATAGAAGAGCGCACATGTGCAACCAAGACTCCCACAAAAACAAGTGACTTATCATTGGTGGCCAGTATGCTGGGACCCCAACTGATACTTACCCCTATCCTGTAGATAGGCGATATGTTTTAATCCTGGGATAACCTCAGGTAACACCTATCCTGCTATGTTGCTCCTAATGGAGGCGGTCTATATACATGCCACGTGCCTCAGTTAGTAATGGAGGCGGTCTATATACATGACACCAGCCTCAGTAAGTAATGGAGGCGGACTATATACATGACACCAGCCTCAGTAAGTAATGGAGGCGGTCTATATACAAGACACCTGTCTCAGTCAGTAATGGAGGCGGACTATATACATGCCACCTGCCTCAGTTAGTAATGGAGGCGGTCTATATACATGCCACCTGCCTCAGTTAGTAATGGAGGCGGTCTATATACATGCCACCTGCCTCAGTTAGTAATGGAGGCGGTCTATATACATGACACGTGCCTCAGTTAGTAATGGAGGCGGTCTATATACATGACACCAGCCTCAGTTAGTAATGGAGGCGGTCTATATACATGCCACGTGCCTCAGTTAGTAATGGAGGCGGTCTATATACATGACACGTGCCTCAGTTAGTAATGGAGGCGGTCTATATACATGACACCAGCCTCAGTAAGTAATGCAGGCAGTCTATATACATGCCACCTGCCTCAGTTAGTAATGGAGGCGGTCTATATACATGCCACCTGCCTCAGTTAGTAATGGAGGCGGTCTATATACATGCCACCTGCCTCAGTTAGTAATGGAGGCGGTCTATATACATGCCACCTGCCTCAGTTAGTAATGGAGGCGGTCTATATACATGCCACCTGCCTCAGTTAGTAATGGAGGCGGTCTATATACATGACATCTGTCTCAGTCAGTAATGTAGGCAGTCTATATATGCAACACCCATAAAGACTTTAGTCAGCAGATGACAGAGAGGCCAGAAGAGACATCAGCGATGGACAGTTTACATCCCTCGTGTTATTAATCACCGGCACGGCACGGAGGAGATGTAATTGTGTCAATAACCATGGCCTTTAATGTGGATGTAAAACAATCAGAATGCAATTCTCCTGGTGACTAACTGGCCTGACACTTCACTGGCATCACCCTCCCAGGAGCTCAGCGGGTGACGTGTTATGGGTGGAATGTCAGCACGTTTTATTAGGGCTGGTGTTAAACATGACGGGCGAGGTTACCGCTGGTGCTGTACAAGCGTGCCACAACAAGGTGTCCAACTATAGAAAAACCCTCAGACTGGATAAACCATCTTCAGTTTTTTTTTCTTTTATTGTTTTCACCATTTCTTTTTTGGTTCAGTTTTTACAGCATTAACCAAGCAGCATAGTCTGCACCATTCATTTTGGGGATGATTACATTTACGTTGTGGGATCCCATTCAAGTCAATACCAGACATATATAGTTTATGGGGGGGGGGGTTAATGACCTCTTTACTTGGTGACATTTTTACATAACTGGATCTGTGTGTGAACTTGTTTGACCCAGAAAACGCTTTCCACATGAATGCTGCTCCTGCTGCAGAAATCTATAATCTGTTGTTACCCATGAGGGATCCCTCCAATAAATGGGGAATTGCATGCCATCCTATTGAAATAAACCAGCACAGTGAAGTCGTGATCCATTGTGACCAACCAGTTTGCTTCTGAAAGCTGGAATCTCACAGGCTGCTATGAGCAACTGTTCCACTCTTCCTCTGTATGAATATTGATAACTTCCCCTTAAAGTGATACTTTCATCCCTTTACTGCATGAGCAGTTCTCGGCACTATCCACAAGTTTAGATGCTGCATTCAATATATACATGTATAACACTTGTCAGTGTCTTCGACTAGGCAGGGCTTTATGACAGTCGGGCCCTCTCCCCAGCCAGGGGATAGAGCCCAAGTGCCGTTAAAGGAAACCTGTCACAGTGAAGATGCAGTCCAATCTGCAGGCAGCATGTGATAGCACAGAGGGAGCTGAGCAGACTGATATATAGTTTTGTGGGGAAAGTTTCAAGAGAACTTGTTATTTAGTCATGTAGATCTCTCCTCATTCTGAGCTAAGTAGTCATGTGGGCGGTCCTACCCAGTGACTGTGTATGGGTGTGCATGTATGAAGGGCTGTCTATCACTGGGTAGGACCACCCATGACTACTTAACCCAGAATGAGCAGAGATTTACATGAAAAAACAAGAAATAATCCAGGAACAATTCCTAAAAAACTAAATAATCAGCCCGCTAAGCTTCATCTGCTGTATGCTATGATGTCCACAGGCTGGACTTCATTTTCAATGTGATAGGTTCCCTTTAAGCCCTGCCTAGTTGACACTGTTAACCAATGAAATTGAGTATGAGGGGTGACAGTATCACTTTAAAGAGGATGTACCACCAGGTACATCCTCTTTAATCTGAACCGACGGATCGAACGGCGCAGTCACGGGGAAGCCGGTACTGCGGTCCGTTTTTCGGACCGCGGCCCAGTTCCCATGCACGGCGCCGTTCTATGCACCGGAACCGGCTTGTGCTCAAGCACTGGAGGTCGGCCGGCCCGTCCCCAGTGGGAGGGAATTCCCTCCCCTCTATGACGCGGCTCCATTAAAATAAATGGATCCGCGTCATGAATGGAGCAGCTTCAGCACCGGCCGGTTCCGGTGTATAGAACGGCGCCGTGCACGGGAACCAGGCTGCGGACCGCGGCACCGGCTTCCCCGTGACGGCGCCGTTCGATCCGTCGGTTCAGATTAAAGAGGATCCTCTTTAAAGTGAATGTACCACTATGCACATTGCTTTGAGTTTTTAACATGCACAGAATGCTGATGCTGCTGTCCTTTTTTGAACTGCCGCCTGGTTCCCGCACATGGCGCCAGTCTATTCTTGAGTACCGGACAGGCATGAAGCATTGAAGGCGGGCTCGCGGGCCCCTAGTTTGACGAAATCCCCACCACTCTATGACGCAGCTCTATTAAAATCAGCCGCGTCACAGAGGGGAGGGGTGCACGTTCATCAAAACGCAGCATCGGCATCCCCACACCAGCGCCATTCTGTTCATGTAAAACACACAAATTGATATATCTAGTGGTACGTTGTTTTGAAGTGTTCACTCTTTGCACTAGTTTCCCACTAGCCAAGATAAAGATCCTAAACAAAGAACCCTATCTAACCCAATTCCAAAATTCCCTAACAGGGTATATGAAAATGGGTTCTCTAAACAAGACAACCCCTCTAAGACTCCAATCACATCTGTGTCCACTGCTGGTATATGGAGCTGCCTGGTGGGGTATTCCTATAGTGTGTCCCTGTGAAGGTGGGAACACCAGTGGAGGAATCCGGCAGCGGCTTAAGCCTCTCTGCCCACTGAAAACAGGGCCGTGATAAGAGTGCATGTGTACGGGGGGAATGGGAAGAACTAGGGTTTAGTCACTGGCTATTGAATTATTGGTCGATATCTATCAGTTAAAAGTAAAATGCTAAATATATAGATTATTCCTGTTCCCTGGGGCCTAAAAGTAATTATGGAATGTCTTCAGACCTTATGGGAGAAGACAAACGGAGGGAGGGAGATCATGTTGCATGATATAAATGTATATACAGTCTATCTATACCGTATTGGTAATATGACTCCTTTAATATGGCATTTGATAATCCAGGATGTCAAATAATCAAGTAAAGAACTATATAATAATCTAGAGCAGTGTACCCCAACCCGTGACCCTCCATCCAGTGCATAACTACAACTCCCATCATACCCTGACAGCCAAAAGGAGCTGAAAACTGCACCACAATACGGCAGAAAATCTTGTGAATTAACCTGTAGTATATTTCAGCTATTTATTTATGTTGATGAAATCCACAGTGATTTACAGACAAGTAAACGCAGCCACAGAGCAGATTTTTATAACAATCCATGTATTTACAATAATCTATAACTCGCCAGTCCCCAATAACGCTAGGACGGGCTGGGGTAAAAGAGAGCGACAGACGGGACAAGAAAGCTCAGTGACTGAATGGGGCAAAGTGTGACCAATGAATAGGGCAAAACAGAGCAACAGGTGGATCAGAACAGAGCAATGGGGGAGGGGAAAGAGAGGAATAGATTGGAAAAAAAATATTGATAAAGATGGCTAGATTGATAGATAACTGACGTTAGTTACTATGAAGTACGCCATCTTGGACGCAACTCAAAAAAAATGTAAAGACACTTGAGTTTCCTCTATCCACAGCATATACGGTACATCCGGTATATACCGTATTGACGTCTATACACACTGATCACTGCAGCAGTGTAATTCCCACAGAGATCCACGGGATCACCACCTGCTAGAACAGCCCATGGACCACAATGACAACCATCAGCAGATTTTCACCTAACCCCTAAGTGACCGTTTATTGGACAAACCAGTCCAGCTACACGTCACATGGGAAACCTATGGCCACCACCGCGGCCGCCTACAAGATGCCAAGGCCTGGGCGCCCATAGACATGTCACACTGAGCAGACACCAGGTCCCTGTAGTGACCACCATCACATATCACTGCCAGAGCCATGGCTGAATGACAGCAAAAGCCTCCCATCCTCCAATCTATGGCAGCTGGACACTGCAGTGCCCTTCATAGAGAAATCACTGCAATGGCTGTCACTGTGTACAGGCAGATGACAGAGAGATGCTGGGCTCCATATTCCAGGCTCATCCATTGCAGGGCGGACATCTGCCCCCCATGTAGAGCATGCATAGGAGCCATCAGACGTGTATACACATTGCAGCCAGTGCACTCCCCTGCCATGTCTATAGCTGCTGCATACACATATATACATCGCTGGGGCCAGCCTGGTCTCTTACCGGCATCATGTTTGCAGCCAGCGCCGGGTCCTGCCGCCGATGACAGCCGGGGGAGCCCGAAGTGTGGGCTGTATCCCCCGCTCCCCCGCACTCAGCTCCAGGGATCAGGCTGGGAAATCCAGGCACGAAATGGCTGCGGATCCGCAGGGCAGGCCTCTCCTCCTCCCGTTGCTGCTGCTGATGCTTCCTCCTCCTCCTCCTCCCTCCCTTCCTTCCTTCCTGGCGGTGGTGGGGGGATAGGTAGGGACACAGGTTGGGAAGCAGAGGGATGCGGCGGCGGTGCTGGGAGGAGGAGAGAGGGGAGAGGAGGGGATAGGGAGATGCGGGCAGGAGGGCGGGGCTCAGGTGGCAGCGAGAGGGGCGCCGGGAGATGATGGACAGCTCGGCGTATGATTGACAGCTCTGGCCGTGATTGGCAGCAGGGCAGTCAGGCGGGTTTTTCCTCAGTCCGCAGTGACGTCAGCAGATGGGAATGTGAGGAATGAAGCGGAGCCGGGCGGCACGGGGAAGCAGGCTCCGCCCCGCGGGCTCAGGTGTATGATGGCTGCGGACGGGGACGTGACTCAGGACGTGCGCTGTCTGCGGGGCCGCAGCAGGAAGGAGAGGGTTAACCCATACTGCCTGCTGCGGGGACGTCTGCCGCCTCACAGACAGCCGGTCACGTGTCTGACACCCCAGAATATGGCTGAGACGTCAGCCTGCCTATGGGAGGTAGATCTATGTCTGCCACAGTCCTGGGCGGCCGTCATCATGTGACAATGAGCTGTGTATCCACCGTTATGGAACTAAGGCGTGTATGTGTGTGTACAGAGTGGCATATAATACACAGATATACCATAGACATGCTTTGCCATATATATATATATATATATATATATATATATATATATACATCTAGCCACATATATACATACACTGACACAGTACTTACATCATCTAGGCACATATATACATACATACACTGACACAGTACTTACATCTAGGCACATATATACATACACTGACACAGTACTTACATCTAGACACATATATACATACACTGACACAGTAGTTACATCTAGGCACATATATACATACACTGACACAGTACTTACATCTAGGCACATATATACATACACTGACACAGTACTTACATCTAGACACATATATACATACATACACTGACACAGTACTTACATCTAGGCACATATATACATACACTGACACAGTACTTACATCTAGGCACATATATACATACATACACTGACACAGTACTTACATCTAGGCACATATATACATACACTGACACAGTACTTACATCTAGGCACATATATACATACATACACTGACACAGTACTTACATCTAGGCACATATATACATACACTGACACAGTACTTACATCTAGGCACATATATACATACACTGACACAGTAATTACATCTAGACACATATATACATACACTGACACAGTACTTACATCTAGGCACATATATACATACACTGACACAGTACTTACATCTAGACACATATATACATACACTGACACAGTACTTACATCTAGACACATATATACATACACTGACACAGTAGTTACATCTAGGCACATATATACATACACTGACACAGTACTTACATCTAGGCACATATATACATACACTGACACAGTACTTACATCTAGACACATATATACATACATACACTGACACAGTACTTACATCTAGGCACATATATACATACACTGACACAGTACTTACATCTAGGCACATATATACATACATACACTGACACAGTACTTACATCTAGGCACATATATACATACACTGACACAGTACTTACATCTAGGCACATATATACATACACTGACACAGTAATTACATCTAGACACATATATACATACACTGACACAGTACTTACATCTAGGCACATATATACATACACTGACACAGTACTTACATCTAGGCACATATATACATACACTGACACAGTACTTACATCTAGGCACATATATACATACATACACTGACACAGTACTTACATCTAGGCACATATATACATACACTGACAGTACTTACATCTAGACACATATATACATACACTGACACAGTACTTACAGCTAGGCACATATATACATACACTGACACAGTACTTACATCTAGACACATATATACATACACTGACACAGTACTTTACTTACATCTAGACACATATATACATACACTGACACAGTACTTACATCTAGGCACATATATGCATACACTGACACAGTACTTACATCTAGGCACATATATGCATACACTGACACAGTACTTACATCTAGACACATATATACATACACTGACACAGTACTTACATCTAGACACATATATACACATACACTGACACAGTACTTACATCTAGACACATATATACATACACTGGCACAGTACTTACATCTAGACACATATATACATACAGGGCCGGTTTTAGACTAAATGTGGCCCTGGGCAAAGTTGAAGCTGGGGCCCAAAATGCTGAAATATTGTAGCAACATTGTAAGGACCCCATACATTTTACACTTTTGTTGGTGGTGGTACCTGCTGCTCGTGGTGGGTTCGGCCATCAGTGTAAGGTGTATGGGGCTCTCTGGACAGTCTTCTGACAGATATCAGTGGACATAGGGGGTCGGGCTTGATGGAAAATCGACTCCCAACCTCTTTGTTCTCAGAGACACAAGCTGCCATCAGATCTGTGTGGCTATGGCTTACCCCTTCCATAGAGAACATAGGAACACTCAGCTGTGCCAAACATTCCTGTGTATGGGGAGGACGGGGCCGGATGATATATATATATCATTAGTGATGTGTGTGTAGCCCTTGCTGTATATAGTGAACAATAAAGATATATACTACCTGATCACGTTCCCCGGTGTCCTCAGGCCTCGTCTGTGGGAACTCCCAGTCAGCGCAGCTGCAGCTCTCACTTCTGATCCCGTCTCTGAAGTGATAGGCCGTTCAGCCAGTCACTGGCTGTAACAAACAGACAAAGGCTGAGGACACCGGGGAACGTGATCAGGTAACAGCTATTTTATATGCACAGTCATCAGCCAATGATTTTTACACTTGCCAAAAGACATCGATCAGTTGATGACTGTCGTCTTCATTACACAGAGCGATATCGTCCTGATTCGGACAATTTTCGCTCCGTCTATTAGGGCCCTTAGTCACATTGAGTCAATTTAGAAGGTTACATGTCTGGACTGCCGCTACAGGCCGGGACTGCCGCTAGTGGTGTAAACACAAAATCTATTTATATGCATTGTTTTAAAAAATAAAATAAATAATCACTATATCAGGACCAAATATTACCTCCATACCGTTATTGAAGAAAACACACTATGTATAGGCCAATATTACCACCAGTACTGAGGTGGGTGGGGCCAGTGCTGCTAACACATGTAATGTACTGAACTGGTTTACTTTAGATATGGTCCAAGATAAATTAAATAAACTCAATGTAACCAAAGCTCCAGGGCCTGATGGATTACACCCCAGAGTTCTTGGGGAACTCAGTTCTGTAATTTCTCTGTGGATAAATGTAAAGTTATGCACCTGGGTACAAATAACCCGCATGCATCATATGTCCTGGGGGGAGTTACCCTGGGAGAGTCACTGATGGAGAAGGATCTGGGTGTACTTGTAGATAATAGACTACAGAACAGCACACAATGTCAGTCAGCTGCTTCTAAGGCCAGCAGGATATTGTCATGCATTAAAACAGGCCTGGACTCTCGGGACAGGGATATAATATTACCGCTCTATAAAGCCTTGGTGCGTCCTCATCTGGAGTATGCTGTCCAGTTTTGGAACCCGATTCATAAAAAGGATGTTCTAGAGCTGGAGAGGGTACAAAGACGGGCAACTAAACTAATAAGGGGAATGGAACATCTTAGTTATGAGGAGAGATTAAAAGAATTACATTTGTTTAGTCTGGAGAAGAGACGTTTAAGGGGAGATATGATTAACTTATTTAAATATATAAATGGCCCCTACAAGAAATATAGGGGAAAAGATGTTCCAGGTAAAACCCCCTCAAAGGACAAGAGGGCACTGCCTCCGCCTGGAGAAAAAAAGGTTCAATCTCCGGAGGCAACAAGCCTTCTTTACCATGAGAACTGTGAATCTGTGGAACAGTCTACCCCAGGATCTGGTCACAGCAAAAACAGTAGAGGGCTTCAAAACAGGGCTAGACAGGTTCTTAGACCAAAATAATATAAATGCATATGTATAGAACCTTTCACCCCTCCCCCTTCCCTGTATCCATCCCCTCCTTGGTTGAACTTGATGGACATGTGTCTTTTTTTCAACCGTATTGACTATGTAACACTATGTATTGGCCAATATTACCACCATAGAGTAACACCATATACAGACCAGCACACACCATGACCACCACATAATGACTCTATATATACACTATATACAGACCAATATTCCTGCCATAGAGTGATAACCGCATAACGACTCTATATACACTATATACAGACCGATATTATGTGGCGGTCACTCTATGGCGGTAATAATGGTCTGTATATAGTGTATATATAGAGTCATTATGCATTATGTGGCGGTCAGTCTATGGCGGTAATGATGGTTTGTATATAATGTATATAGAGAGTAATTATGCATTATGTGGCGGTCAGTCTATGGCAGTGATATTGTTTTGTATATAGTGTATATATAGAGTCATTATGTGGTGGTCAGTCTATGGCGGTAATAACTATATACACACTACATACAGACCAATAATACCACCATAGACTTACCACTGCATAATGACACTATACACACTATATACAGAGGAGTCAGCTGTGCTGATACACACACACACACACACACTATACACACACACTATACACACACACTAACCCATCCATGAAAACACATACAAATCCAAACCATTCAGTCCATACACTATACACATGACATGTAACACACACTACATTCATCCATACAGCTACATTCATACACTCTACATATACAGTATACTTACTCCCTCTAGCAGCATGCTGGGAGTAGTGGTCCTTGTCCATGGCGGCAGCAGCAGCAGGCTCTGATCCTCTCACTGCAGCCCTCTCCTCCATCGTCCCGACTGCCACATCAGTCTCACCAGGAGGACGAGGTCACATGGTGTAGGAGGGAGGGGGTCCAGCACACACCAGGAGCCCAGCGTCCTGCAGCCTCTGTGTGACCCCTGATAGCAGCCTTCAGCTGCAGCCAGGGATTACTGCCGGGCGCTGTCTGTGCACTCCTGCCCCTGACACATAATGTAACCGGCCTGGGGGATGGGGGCCCTGGGCAATTGCCCTGTTTGCCACCCCCCCCCCGAATGCCAGCCCTGCCTGTATACATACACTGACTTAGTACTTACAAATAGACACACTAAGGCTGGGTTCACACTACGTATATTTCAGTCAGTATTGTGGTCCTCATATTGCAACCAAAACCAGGAGTGGATTAAAAACACAGAAAGGCTCTGTTCACACAATGGTGAAATTGAGTGGATGGCCGCCATTTAATGGCAAATATTTGCTGTTATTTTAAAACAACGGCTGATATATTGAATCAATGGCCGTTATTTACTGTTATATGGCGGCCATCCACTCAATTTCAACATTGTATGAACAGATCCTTTCTGTGTTTTTAATCCACTCCTGGTTTTGGTTGCAATATGAGGACCACAATACTGACTGAAATATACGTAGTGTGAACCCAGCCTTATACGGTATATACATACACTGACACATGCATACCTCCCAACTTTGAGGGACACTTGTGGGTCACTCTAGGAAAATCATAGACATTTCTATAGTTTTTAATTCAAGGATGCATTCACACCTACATGACCTGCTGCAGATTGATACATTTAGTTACACTGATATATATAGCAGATCCTGTATGTGTGGATGCATCCTTAGGTCCCAGTCACACATAAGTAACCCCATCTGTAATTGCGGATCCACAACTGCAGACAGGATTACAAATGTATTTTAGTAACTGGCCGCATTTGCAGGGACCCACTGTCATATAGGCGACATAGACCGCACAATGGCTTAAAGTGTCACTGTCACTTCACAAAACTTCTGACAAGTCATAGAGACATGGCAAATGTTTTAATAGGTCCGGGGCTGAGTGTCCACCGCGTCGGGCCATGTGAGTATGCTGAGGAGTTAAGGGGCCCCATACAGATTTTTTCTATGGGGCCCCATGAATTCTAGCTACACCCCTGCTCATATACTATATATACATACCCTGAAACTTGCACTCGTACATACATATCCTCATATACATGCTAAAATTAACTAATATTGGCTAAATGTCTATTTACTGTGCATATATATAAATGTATTTCTATAAATTTCATCTCTGTTCCTAAAACTGTGGATCCAGAAGAAGCAAAAAAAAAAAAAACCTGGTCACATGCAGCCAAATAATGCCACAGGAGTAAAATTCCTTTTTTTATAACTCTTTACTTATTGATTTTCATTAACAAAGAATTGTATAAAACAGACTGGCGTAAGAAACAATATCATCAACCATTGTAGTATATGCAAAAACATACATAAACAGCTGTACGATCTAGAGAATGAGTCTATGTCCATAATTAAGAGTGCAAATTTTCCTTATGTGGAGTTCCCCTTTAAATAAGGCCCCCACTTTCTCCTCCATAAAGTTTACTTATTTGGTCTGCAGTTATAGAAGATAGATGTGCCGATTGTAGGAAAGATGTAATACTAGCATCAACTGTCTGAGGAGTATTCAAATCATCTTTAGGCCAATTTCACACAACGTTTGTTTTGTATAAATCATGGCCTTTGTTGCAATTTGTGGTTACGTCATGGATGTCTATCAACCTCTCAAAGAAAAAAAGCATATGCACAAAAAATGGTAGCACATCACGAAAATCTTTATTATAACAATGACATAAATACAAAAATACCACATGTTTTAAGGCAGCTTTAGGGCTGCATTCAACTTCTGCAGCCACTGGTAAACAAATGCTGCACGCTCATGTTTGGACAGTTGACATGGACAGAGATGTCAGCAGAGAGCACTGTGTCAGACTCAAAAGAAAACAACATTTCCTGCAGGACATACAGTAGATGATAAGTTTGGGAAGACTTGAGATTTTTAAAGGGGAACTCTGGATAAGAAAAACTTGTTTTCTATTAAAAGTACATTAATAAAAGTTATATAGATGTGTCTATACAATGTATTACCGTATCTGTACAGTTCTGCCACACTTGTAGCTGATAGAAATCCAGGAAGTGAAAAAATATGGCCTCTGTGCGGATCCACATTGTCTCCTGCTCCCACTGCTCTCCCCCCTTAGGAGACAAATATTCCATGCCTCTGTCTCACATTGTGTGTGTTTGCTAGACACAGGCTAATGATGCAGAGGGGGGGGGGGGGGGTGGGGGGGGCAGGGCGTGATTCACCATCTCAGACTGGCCAGAAGCAGGTGTTTCATCTTCGCTGATTTTGCAAAAGTCTACAGAGAAATTAGGGCTATGTTCACACATGTTGGAGTGTCATTGCAGTACTGCAGCATCTGCACAAAAATGATGCAGTAACACAAATAGATAATGCTAAACAGCAGAGAGGATAAGAGCCGACACTGTCAATCCCACCTGCACAAAAAACAAGGCATAAACATTATATCCCATGTAAGATAATATCGGATAAAGTCCTTGTTGTGGGAATCAACTTCAAAGATAAAAGATGCTTGATCATAATATGCGCGTGGAGATGAAAAGAAAAAAAAATAAAAATATTATTTAAAAAGTTCTTTATTCCTTTATGCTTTATTCCAATATCAGCGTTACAGGTAGAGAATACAGTGTGCTGTGTGGTGTTACAGATAGAGAATACAGTGTGCTGTGTGGTGTTACAGGTAGAGAATACAGCGTGCTGTGTGGTGTTACAGGTAGAGAATACAGCACTGTATGGTGTTACAGGTAGAGAATACAGCGCACTGTGTAGTGTTACAGGTAGAGAATACAGCGTGCTGTGTGGTGTTACAGGTAGAGAATACAGCGTGCTGTGTGGTGTTACAGGTAGAGTACAGTGTGCTGTGTGGTGTTACAGGTAGAGAATACAGCACTGTGTGGTGTTACAGGTAGAGAATACAACGCACTGTGTGGTGTTACAGGTAGAGAATACAGTGTGCTGTGTGGTGTTACAGGTAGAGAATACAGTGTGCTGTGTGGTGTTACAGGTAGAGAATACAGCACTGTGTGGTGTTACAGGTAGAGAATACAGTGTGCTGTGTAGTGTTACAGGTAGAGAATACAGTGTGCTGTGTGGTGTTACAGGTAAAGAATATGCAGTGTCCCAGAACAGCCCTTCTTATGCTCATACTTGTATTATAACCAGTTCTGTTCTGGAAAGCTATGGTCCACTGCAAACTGTGTGTATTGTGCCACCCCTGCAGTATTCAGGTCTGCTATTTCATTCATTTATTGCATGTATACTCAGGTATCAGTGCCTAATGGTATTATGTCGCCTCCCAGTGTTCAAGTAAGGTACTTCTCATGTATATTTCTCTGTGTATGCCTAATGGTGTGATGATGCAATGGCTGGATGTCACGTGACTGTGCCCTGCTTCCATGGTAACACCAATGGTCATCGAGTTTTGGCTGGGGGTACCATGTGACTTCCTGTTCTACCTCAGTCTCCTGTCCCAGAGGGGATAGGGTGTGTTGCTCTGCTGTTCCTGTGCAGTCTAGTCTTGTTCTCCACCTTCAGGAGACAAGTTCAGAGTCTATTCCATAGGGAATAGGTTGTGTGTTTGTCCTCTCTCCCTGCTAAGAGAGAGGCCTGCGTGTGCTCTGCTGCTCCAGTCCACTGGCTGTGTTCCTGTCTCAAGTCTCAAGATTCTCATCTGGGTGTCGATTCTTCAGAATACAGCGCACTGTGTGGTGTTACAGGTAGAGAATACAGCGTGCTGTGTGGTGTTACAGGTAGAGAATACAGTGTGCTGTGTGGTGTTACAGGTAGAGAATACAGTGTGCTGTGTGGTGTTACAGGTAGAGAATACAGCGCTGTGTGGTGTTACAGGTAGAGAATACAGCGTGCTGTGTGGTGTTACAGGTAGAGAATACAGTGTGCTGTGTGGTGTTACAGGTAGAGAATACAGCGCTGTGTGGTGTTACAGGTAAAGAATACAGCGTGCTGTGTGGGTGTGACCACAATGAAATGATAAAGTACTGCAAATAATACAGTAACACAATGAAACTGCAATGTGTGAACACAGCCTAGATGTTCTGCAACAGCTTTGGGCGGGGAAAAGGCAGGGTGGAGGACTGTGATGGAAAAGCTGAGGGTAAGCATTGCATTCTGGAACCTGTAGTACTGAGTACATCTGCTCAACATCTGCTTTTGGAAGTTTCAAAACTGGGATAGATAGGTAAGTATTGTTATATGCTTCTGCAGAAGTTTCATTTTTTTTTTACCTCTACCCGGAGTTCTCCTTTAAATAAAAGTAAATTACAAATCTATATAACTTTCTGAAACCGTTTGATTTGAAAGAAAAGCTTTTCGCTGGATAAGCCCTTAAGGGTGCATTCACACGTACAGGATCTGCAGCAGATTTGAAGTTGCAGATTCAAAGCATATCTGCAGCTTCAAGTCTGCTCCATCAAATCTGCTGCAGATTCTGTACGTGTAAACGCACCCTTAGGCCATGCACCCTTCAGATGGCGTAAGAGACCGGCCAGTGTCAGAAAAGGTCATCCCGGCCGGTACTGCAGTACAGGCCGGGTGATCTTTACTGCTGCTGAATTCCCCGCTGCGTGTACTGACTTGCGGCGCCGCTAGGGATCCAGGCCGAAGTGTATACTATGTGTATACACTCCATCCGGGATTCCCTCAGAGGCAGCACCACATGAGTACCGTAGTAATTACGTCCGTGATCAACAAAGGCTGTGATCACTACAGTACTAACATAGTGTGAACATAGCCTTAAAGTAGAAGATCACCATGGATGAGCTTTCGTATCATCAAGCAAAATTGTGTCTGGCTAACATATCCCATGTAGTGGAACATTGATTTATGTTATAGAGCCCTATGATAGGGACCCCTGCTAGTGTAGCTTCATTCCATCATATTGGCCCAGAGCTTGTTGCTTTTAGACCCTTGCATCTTTTGTAGGACAATAGACAATAAGTGCTGAAGTTCACATTGGGCCCTTGTACCTTAGCGAGACCAAAGGCCCTTTTGGCACATAAAAACATACTAGTTCTTTCAATGGTAGATGGGGGCCTGCATTGGAGTATGTTTATATGATGCCTGTGCAGTGTGTTTCCTTCGGATTTGCTACTGGTTTTGGACAGTGATTGTCAAAGCTTCCCCTATAGATATTCTGCACTGGTGGCACATTATGTCTTGTCAGTCTGGTCTTTTTTTATGTTTTTAAATCAGGAAAAATCTGTAATCGATAATTGTCCACACGATTTTCACACAGTTTCTGCAAAATACTCTTGTCCAGATTTATCAAAGGATGTAAAATATAGACTGGTTAGTGTGAACTGCCCACAGCAACCAATTACAGCTCCTCTTTCATGTTACCAGAGCTGGAAGCTGAGCTGTGATTGGTTGCTGTTTACAGTTTACACCAATCTATATTTTACATCTTTTGATAAATCTCCCCCTCTGTGCGCACAAGGTCTAACTGTACTCAGAATAACATCATGTTCTGTTTTGTATAGAGGTATTTATTATCTAACCAAAAGGGTCCAACTGCTCAACATCCCCTTTGAGGTGGAATTTCAGGTAGAGGTTAAAAAAAATTAACCTTCTGCAAAAGCATATAGCATTACTTACCTATCATCTATAAAACTACCAAAAATCCATTTGTTTTTGTTCTGTATTGTGTTTCTGTACTTCCTGGTTGAGCAGTTGTACACAGTACTACAGGTTCCAGAATGCAATGCTTTCCCTCATCTGTTTATCACAGTCCTCCACTCTGCACATTCCCAAATCTGTTGCAGAACATCTAGGCTGTGTTCATACATTGCTGTTTCATTGTGTTACTGAATTATTTGCAGTACTTTATCATTTCATTATGTCCCCACCCACACAGCACACTGTATTCTCTACCGATCATGCTGATATTAATAACTTTCTCATATGCAGTTACCTTTTCAACATTTTTCTTTACATTATATTTTTTATATTTTATATAATTTTTCTTTTTTGTTATCTTTCTACATTTACCAATAAAATTATGTTAAAATGGATTTTATGACAATTCCACAGGGCTAGTATACCACAATATCGCTAGTATGATATGCTGTCATTGTTTTGTTACTTAAATGATGCCTCAGATTTGCTTTAATGCCTGCTTTGGCTGGTGGGGCGATCCATAGTAGGTGGATCGCACAGGTGGAACGCAGCCCTGTTCCGTCTTCCTTTCTTTCTCAATAATAATTGTCATGCTGATATTGGAATGAAGTAAAGAATTTTTTTAATTTCATTTAATTTTTTTTTTCTTTTCATCTCCACGCACATATTAAGATTCAGCATCTTTTATCTGTGAAGTTGAGCCCCATAATAAGGACTTTATCGGATATTATCTTACATAGGATATACTGTGTATGCCTTGTTTTTTGTCCATGTGGGATTGGCAGTGCTGGCTCTGATCCTCTGTGCCATTTAGCATCATTTAATTGTGTTACTGCATCATTTTTGTGAATATGCTGCAGTACTGCAATGAAGCTCCAACATGTGTAAACACAGCCCTAATTTCACTGCAGAGTTTTGCACAATCACTGAAGTTTCAGCACCTGCTTCTGGATGGTCAGAGATGGTGAATCACACAGGGGATTAGGGATCCAGCCAAGCCTCCTGTGACATCACACCCTGCCCCCTGTCTGCATCATCAGCCTGATCTCAGCAAACACTCACAATGTGAGACAGAGGAATGGAAGATTTGTCTCCTAAGGAGGGAGAGCAGTGGGAGCAGGAGACAATGTGGAATGGCACACAGGCCATTTTTCTTCACTTCCTGGACTTCAATCAGCTACCAGTATGGCAGAACCGTACAGATATGGTAATACATTATATAGACACATCTATATAACTTAAATGTACTTTTATTAGAAAACAAGTTTTCTATATGTGGAGTTCCCCTTTTAAGCGGCACTATCAGCAAGTATCAGCAGGTTCTGCCCACTGTCATAACTTTTAAAATCTAAATCAACACTAGATGTGAAATAAAGCAAGTTTGCAATATACATTTATTATTGTTTTTTTTTTGCTATCATGCTGTAAAACAAAGCTGAACTTACCAGAAATCCAGGTCCAGTCTCCAGAAGGCAGATTTTCTTTCTAAACACAGGAATTCTGGTCAGTACAGAAAGTCACAGCTCAATGTGTCTATCAGTCTTCCTGTTTTGTTTTTTTTTAAAATAAAAACTGTCAGAAAATAGGAAGTGCTTTGTTCTCCATGATAACTAAAAAATAATAATAACAATGTAAAAAATAATTGCAAATTTACTTTATATCACATCTACTGTTGATTTAGATTTTGAAAGTTATAACGACAGTGACACTTTAATTTAATTCCCTAATTGCCCCTATTTTAATTAGCGGCTTAGTAGTATTTGGGGCATCGCCCTGTGACCCGCTTGTCCTGCCCAGTCTGCCCCCTTCTGTCCCGCCCCCTATGCATATTCATTTATGCATTGTGGCCTTTTTACTGCGCATGTGCAGGGAAGATGTCCAGTCCCACAGGACTTTAATAGAAGTAGTGAAGAAGAGGACTGCAATAGAGATCGGGTGCCTGGGAAACTGGCAGTACTGGGGGAGAGGACTGGGTAAGCGTAAAGCTTAGTTTTTTTTAAGGTAGCCAGGGCCACATAGTAACATTTACCCAATGCCCGGAGAACCCTTTTAAAGGCATAAACAGATTTGAGAATTGCAGATTTAAGGACAGTAAAAACTGTGACAAAGAAATCTCCACAGTGGACCAGATTGCAGTCAGTGTCATTGTGCCGGGTAAAAGGTGATCCTAGGATAAGCCAACTCATTCCCTATTATGAATAATACTGTAAGGTTCTCTGAAGAATGTACGGGCCTGCTGGTACAATGTACGGGCCTGCTGGTGCGCCAACATTTTACATATCAGTAGCTGAAGAGATGAAACGCTTTGTAATATGATCCGTTTCTTAATTACTTGATGTATAATTATATAATACTCAGTTATTAGGAGCACAAAAAGAGCACAACAGGCTGAGGAGTCTATGTAGCCTGGAGCAGAGACATTGATGTGTAACCGAACATTACACAACTGGCGGGAATATAACATGGTTGTGGTTTGTGCAGTTTAAAGATTTACAGTAAGAGTGGATCTTCTCATATATTACTGGTATTCGTGCAGGAATGATGACAAGATAGAAGATGGATGAAAGATAGATAGATCTATAGACAGATGCCCAGCCCAGTGCCCCCATTGCACCGTTATCTCCTCCCCTCAGTAAGGGTGCCTTCACACATACCGTATCGCTGCGTATTTAACGCTGCATATTTATCGCTGCGTTTTTGTCGCTGCGTGTTTGGTGCAATTTTTACATGCAAGTTTTGATTTTCACATGATTTTCATGTGAAAATCAAAACTTGCATGTAAAAATCGCACCAAACACGCAGCGATAAAAACACAACGATAAATACGCAGCGATACGGTACGTGTGAAGCTACCCTAAGGGTGAATTCACTCTGAGGAATCCGCGCTGAGAAGTGCCTGTGCATAGAATAGAGTCTGGGGGACTGGCAGATTCTCTCAGGGGAAGGAGGTATTCACCTGGCCATAGAATGGAGTCTATGGGACGGGCGTAAATGCGCATGGATGTAAGCAGGGATGAGCAACGGAATCCACGGGAACCTCTTCTCCTAGATTCTTCAGTGTGGAGCCACCCTGACGGTCAGGTCAGGGACATACTTCATTCTGAAGGCAGCGTATCACTAAGAGGAGTAGACATCGATGGACTGGGGGCACTGGGCATGCCTTTAGTGCATCAAAGTAGACATTTGCTTTTTTTACAAACCAGAGGAGATCTCAGGAACTGGGCGGTAATACAAGCAATGAAAGGCACCCCTAGAATCTGCATGGCGGTGCAATCTGAAGGTATGCAAATCTTTATCTTTGGTACATTCGGTTTAAGGGAATCTACCTTCTACCAAGCTGACAACACCACTGTATAGATATCAATAAAAGCATTAAGAACATACCTTTGGTGCCTGTGTCTGTGTTTTCTTTTATATAAATGATTTGGTCTATAGTTAGTGTCATGGAGGCAGAGCCTATTGCCCACCTCTTAATAAGAGATGTATACAGCACATTATTCACATTATTCACAGGCAAAACAAGAGTCTGTGGAGCCTCGGTTGCAAGTCTCAAAACACGGGATAGCCAGATATCTCTAGCCTGTTGCCACGGGGTGACACCATGATGGGGAGAGTACCACACCACCCTGATAAGTAGCCCCTTAAGTCCCACTCGGTTGCGAGTATTGGGACAAAAATAGAGAAACAACAGGGTGGCCCTAACTATGTCTAACTTAAGGTGCGACTATTGCGATCATGACAAGGGCTTGCCAAGGCAGGCTTCCATCCACAGACAGCCGTTTCGGGGTATTTGCCCCTCGTCAGTGTGGAGCAGGATTCTAGCTGGTTGGGGCAATGACAAACCAACAAAACACAGTAATCACTGAACTCAAGGAGATCAGTGAAAAAATTCCAAAGAAGTACTCATTCAAGAGTCTCCGCTGATGCCCTCAAAAATGTAAATATGCAAAACAAGAGTCCGTGGAGCCTCGGTTGCGAGTCTCAAAACACGGGATAGCCAGAAATCTCTAGCCTGTTGCCACGGGATGCCTCCATGATGGGGAGAGCACCACACCACCATTATAAGTATCCCCTTAAGTCCCACCTGGTTGCGAGAATTGGGACATAAATAGGGAAACCACACTGACGAGGGGCAAATACCCCGAAACGGCTGTCTGTGGATGGATGCCTGCTTTGGAAAGCCCTTGTCATGATCGCAATACTCGCACCTTGAGTTAGATGTTGACAAAAAGGGGCCACCCTGTCATTTCCCTATTTATGTCCCAATACTCGCAACCAAGTGGGACTTAAGGGGGTCTACTTATCAGGGTGGTGTGGTGCTCTCCCCATCATGGAGGCACCCCGTGGCAACAGGCTAGAGATATCTGGCTATCCTGTGTTTTGAGACTCGCAACCGAGGCTCCACGGACTCTTGTTTTGCATATTTACATTTTGAGGGCATCAGTGGAGACTCTTCATTGAGTACTTCATTGGAATTTTTTTCACTGATCTCCTTGAGTTCAGTGATTACTGTGTTACATTATTCACAGGCAAATTAAGTTGTTTGGGGGTTTTTTTTGCAATAAAAATAAGAAAATTGCGGCTGGCCCTCTGACAGTGTCAAAGGCGTCCCTGGTGATGGGCCCAGCCGGTTGCTGGGGGTGCGCCTAAGGCATCCCTAGCTAGAGGCCGGGTTGCTGGGAGCACAGCTGCGCCATACCAATTGTTGTAGCTGCGGCCGGGGCTTCACCACCCCTGGCTGATCAGCACAGAGGTCTGAATTTGTGTGAGCTGACTGACGGTCAGCACTGCCCGTTAGAGTCAAGAATTGCCCTGGAGCTGGAGTCTTAGGCCCAATCAAGCCTGGGGCTGTGACTCCAGGCCTCATAAGTATCCTGCCTTGTGTGTCATACTTTGCCTGCGATAGAGGCTAGTTTACTAGTTTGTCTTGACCTAGTGTTCCTTCCTGCATTTGTGTACTTACCTGGCTTGGTGTAAGTCAGGTATTCTGACTTCTGGATTTTGGACTTCGACTATTCTCTTGGATTTTGTTTTGTACTGCGCCGCCCCCTAATTGCTGACTTGGACCCCTGACCCTGCTGTATTGTGTTGCATTTGTCTTGTCTTTTGTTCTGTGTTCACACTTAATAAGGATTAGCTTACGTGGTCATCCATTCATTCATGTTATACCATATTTCATCTCCAGTGGGGCTGCTGTAGGAAGAATGTGTTGCTTGACCGACATCAATAGTGTATTACCCAGATCCAGACACCCCTTTAACCTCTTAAGGACCCATGACGTACCGGTCCTTAAAGAGGGCGCGGCGGATCGGCCGCATGCGATCAGGAGAGATGGCCTGCTGAAATACACTGCAGGCCATCTCTCCCTGTCGGCATTGGGGGTTGTTAACCCCCCCCATGCCGACGATCGCTGCTATTGGCTGATCAGTTCAGATCAGCCAATAGCGGCGATCGGAACCTTTCGGGGCCATCGGTGACTCGATGACCCGGAAAAAAATGGCGGTCGGTGCCATCCTCGGACAGCACCGACCGCCATTACTGTAAAAAGTAATGCTGATCACGGTGCCACCGGCCCGATCGCGATCAAAGTCCCCAGAAGTAATAAATACCTGCTCTGGACCCCTCAGCTAGGTAGCTGAGGGGTCCAGAGCAGGTATTTGTAGATTACTCACCTGTCCCGGGGTCCTGATCAGCGTCTTCCGGGTTCGCGGCTTCCTCGTCTTCTCCTCGGGGCTTCTTCCGTGCGGTCCCCTTCGGCTTTTTTTGGCTCCAGCGTCGTCTTTTTCCGGATTTTGCGCTCTGCTGCCCTCTAACGGCTGATAAGTGTAATACAGTTATCAGCAGCAATAGGGATGTTCAGTATGTAGTAAAAGTTTTTTTTTCCAATTTTTTTTTCTATTTTCCGCACCCTATCGCCGCTGAGTGTTGATCAGCATTGCACGAAAGTGCGCTGCTAATCAGCAACTCCTCCTTTTTGGGTGTAGGGTGTTTTTTTCTATATCCTACTGCCACGGTCTGCTGATAAGTGCCGCACATAAGTGCGGCATTTATCAGCAACGCCATTTTTGGCGTAGGTTTTTTTTTTTTATACTTACTGTAAAAAAACACATAAAAATCACTACATTACACCACACTACACTACATTGAATAAAGTTTGACACTACACCACTACATACCCCATATACCAATCCCCATATAAAAGTGGCCCCCGGCGTGTTTTCGGTATCAGACGCATATGTTATTATTGCCTCCAACACCGAAACAGCCAGTGAGGATGAATGGGGGGGTCCTTCTTTCCTCCATTCATCCTCATCCTCATCATCCAGTGACGTGTCTAGGGGTAGCGTAGTGTATGCTGCCCCCCAGACACGTCTTTTCCGCCAGTACAGTCCCAATAAGAGATGGCGGTATGACGTGAAATTCTACAAACTCTGTGAGAGTACCTCAGGGTACACTTACAGATTTAGGGTAGGTGCACCCGCCGGCGGACTGATGCAGGCGTGCGTCTCCGCCCATGTCTTAGACTCCATGTTATGCATGGGTGGATTCCATCGTCTGTCCAAAGAATGAACACATTGGACGGAGAGCGGAATCCGCCTGTGCATAGAATGGAGTCTGACACGGACGGAGACGCGCGCCCACATCAGTCCGCCGGTGGTTGCCAGCTGCGTAATGCACAAAGGGTTATCCTTCGCCATTCCGCTGTGTGCACGTACCCTTAGAGTGTATGAAGGAAGGGACACCCATACTGTAGCTTGCAGCACGATCCGAAAATATCAGAAGCAGTAATAGAGCCCTAATATTTAGCAGCCAAGGAGCGGACCCAGCGCTTTTGGATATGAAGGACCCCGTATCGCACCAGGGCAACATTTTCCATATGACGTCCCGCACACTGGAAAACAGGAGACCCCAGAAGTGCAGAGCGTGGCGTAACAGGGGGATCAGGAAGGACACCATTTTCCAGTGTGACACCTGTCCTGATCACCCCGGCCTCTGCATACTGGATCGCTTCAAGGCGTACCACACGTCATTGGAGTTCTACATTTTCTAAATTCTTTCCCTTATTCCTATTTCAGGGGTCACGTTGATCCAGGGATTATTCTGATCGCCATTATGGAGTCGGGAAGGAATTTTTTCCCTGTGATGAGGCTACTGTCGTCTGCCTCACAAGGTTTTTTTTGCCTTCCTCTGGATCAACACAGGTTAAATTTGATGGACTCCTGTCAACCTTATAAACTAATAATTGGCCTAATACCCCCAAATAAATTAGAATGGTCCCTTTTCCCCAACTAAATAGGTATGGCCGCCATTCCCATTAGAAGATGCCATGATGCAATTACAAAGCCTCTGTGCGGCCAGGACAGTAGAACCCCCCCCCCCCAAGTGACCCCATTCTGGAAACTACACCACATATGGAATCTAACAAGGGGGGCAGCGGGGATATGGTTCCCTGGTGACGGCCACATTTGGGACGTGAAAATGAAAAAAAATATATTTTTTATTTTCACGGCACATGTTTTACATATGTGCCTGTTAGCAGTGGGGTCCATATGCTCACTGCACCCCTTGTTGGTTTTCTTATGGGGTGTAGTTTCCATAATAGGGTCACTTGTGGGGGGTTTCTACTGTCCTGGCAGCACAGGAGCTTTGTAATTGCGACATGGCCTCCATCCTCCATTCCAGCCTCTAAATGGCGCTCTGTCCCTTTGGTGGCTTGCCCTGTGCCCATATGGCACATTATGTCCACATGTGGGGTATTTTCATACTCAGGGGAAATTACCCTACACGTTTTGCGTTTATTTTCTTTTTTAACCCCTTGTGGAAATGGAAAAAAATCAAGGCTAGACCAACATTTAGTGTAATTTTTTAAAAATTTTTACTCTAAATCATTGATCTTGTCATGATTTTTTCATTTTCACAAGGGGCTAAAAGATAGAAAAAAAACAAAATGTATAGAGCAATTTCCCCTGAGTACGGAAATACCCCACATGTGGACATAAAGCGCCATGCGGGTGCAGGGTAAGCCTCCAAAGGGAAGGAGCGCCATTTGGTTTTTTGAGGCTGGATTTGGCTGGAATGGATTTCGAGGGCCATGTTGCATTTAAAAGGCCCCTCTGTTTCGAAGACAGTTGAAACCCCCCACAAGTGATCCCATTATGGAAACTACACCCCTCATGGAATGTAACAAGGGGTGTAGTGAGCATATGGACCCCACTGGTGACGGGCACAAATGTGGAACAATGTGGCGTGAAAATGAAATATTACATTTTTTACACTGGTCTAGCCTTGAATTTATCATTTTCACAAGGGGTTAAAAGAAAAAAAAACAACACAAAATGTGTAGAGCAATTTCCCCCCGAGTCCGTAAATACCCCACATGTGGACATAAAGCGCCATGTGGGTGCAGGGCAAGCCTCCGAAGGGAAGGAGCGCCATTTGAATTTTGGAGGTTAGATTTGGCTAGAATGGATGATAAACGCCATGTCACATTAACAGAGCCCTCGTGCTACCAAGACAGTGGAAACCCCCCACAAGTGACCCCATTCTGGAAACTAAACCCCTCAAGGAATCTAATAAGGGGTGCAATGAGGATATGGACCCCTTGATGACGGGCACATTTGTGCCGTGAAAGTGAAAAAATGAAAATTTTCACTTTCACGTCACATTTTTCCACATTTGTGCCTGTCACCAGTGGGGTCCATATGCTCACTGCACCCCTTGTTAGATTCCTTAAGGGATGTAGTTTCCAGAATGGGGTCCCTTGTGGGGGGTTTCCAGTGTTTTGGCAGCACGAGGGCTCTGTAAATGCGACATGGCCCTTGAAATCCATTCCAGTGAAATTCAGCTTCCAAAGGCCAATTGGCGCTCCTTCCCTTTGGAGGCTCGTACTGCGCCCGCTTGGCACTTTATGTCCACATGTGGGGTATTTCCGTGCTCGGGAGAAACTGCGCTACATGTTTCTTGTTTTTTTTCCCTTTGTGAAAATGAAAAATTGAAGGCTAGAACAACGTTTTAGTGTAAAAAATACTTTTGTCTTTTTTTCACGCCATATTGTTCGGAAAATCTGTGAAGCACCTGTGGGGTCCAATGCTCACCGCACCCCTAGTTACATTACTCGAGGGGTGTAGTTTTCTAAATGGTGTCTCTTTAGGGGTGTTTATGTTTTGGCACCCCAGAGCCTCTGCCAACCTGAAGTGGTACAGTCAGAAATGACCAAATATAACGGAGCCATTGAAATTCACTAGGCGCTCCTTTGTATCTGAGGCTTGTGGTTGCGTCAAATAGCGCAATAGGGCCACATATGGGGTATTTCTATAAACTGCAGAAACGGGGCAATAAATATTGGGGTGCATTTCTCTGGTAATAGGTTTATAATTATGAAAAATATTCGATTACAATAAAATCTCTGCACAGAAAATGAAAATTTTCAAATTTCTTACACACTTAGCTTTTATTTCTGTGACTCCCCTAAAGGGTTAAAAAAACTTTCTGGATGTGCTTTTGCAGAGTTTGGGGGGTGCTTTGTGGGGCTTTCTAACATACAGTCCCCTCAAATACACTTTAAGGGTACAAACCCACTTGACGTATTTGCTGCGTGAATCAGTCTTAAAAATAAGCAGGCAAAACGCAGGTTGGCTTTATACAATTGTTCTGCGTTAAAATACGCAATTGCGTATTTTTAAAGCGTGAAGCTACATGCGTTTTTTGCACAGGTTGTTAACAACTGATGCTTTGCTAACAACAAGCTTCACGCTTCAAAAATACGCAATTGCGTATTTTAACGCAGAACAATCGTATAAAGCCAACCTGCGTTTTGCCTGCTTATTTTTAAGACTGATTCACGCAGCAAATACGTCAAGTGGGTTTGTACCCTGAACCTGAACAGGTCCCTAAAAATATCTGATTTTGAAATTTTACTGAAAATTTGGAAATTTGCTGCTAATGTTTTACGCTTTCTATTGTCTAAAAAAAATGAAAGATAGTTTAATAAATGCTGCCAACATAAAGTAGACATGTTGCTAATGCTATTTAACATATAATTTATGTGGTATAACCATTTTCTGTATAAGCAGAAAAGTTTTAAAGTTGGAAAAATGCATTTTTTCACAATTTTTCACACTATTTGGGTTTTTTTTCATAAAGATTCGTTATAAGTATCGACTTCAATTTACAAGAAATGTGAAGTACCATATGTCATGAGAAAACAATCTCAGAATCAGCCGGATAGGTAAAAGCATCTTGGAGTTATTAATGAATAAAGTGACACAGGTCATATTCATAAAATTTGCTCCGGTCCTTAAAGGGTTACATAACTGTCCAAATTAAAATATTTTCCTGATTTATTTTTTGTAAGGAAAGCAATGTCACTATATAGGTGTTTTGGGGGTCAGGTTGCTTTTGCATTGTCTACCCTACAGTTTTATATCACTTTCTATTACATATCCCGGACAGTAGCTCAGGTCAGCTTTGGTGAATGTTTGTCATTTTTTACTTTGTGTGTAATTTATAGACAATGTAATGTAAGCTGTATTTGTTCAGTTACCTTGGTTTATGGGAGCATAAAATTTAACTACAACCCTGACAAGATCTTGCTCAGAGGCACGAACATGTAACAGGTGAGTGGTAAAAGCATGAGTGGTTTATTTCAGAGATCACGTGTAAACACCCACAATGGGATGTTACCTAGAGCAGCAAGGCCACATTAGATTCCACGAATGTTTTCTTCACATATTAGATGAGAGCGATCCATTTTACAACCCGCATAGTTGCTGTGAGAAAGTGCTTAATCTGCAGTTTAGCTTCACTTTTAAACCTTTTTGTTTAAATAGCTTGAATTGGTGAATATTTTAAAGCATTAGCTAAGTTCACACTATGTAAAAAGGACGGCCCTCTTTCATAATAACGGCGGCCATCGCTCAAATAACGTTAGGTGTGAACCTAGCCTTACTAACATTTAGAAAATATTTTGCCGTGTTATTCAGACATGTTAAAAATATACATTAGACAAGGTCTCAGTCCACAGACTCTTACTGATCTCGAAATATCCAGGAGAAGTGCAATGAAGCACTTCAGTCCCCATCTCTACATCCCCAACTTTCTACATCTGCATGACATAAAGGAGAGTGTCCGACAGCATCCAAAGTAAAGTTCAGGGTTCTTTTATTGCATGTCCAGGTACATCAGGAAAATGCAACGTTTGAACCTATCCGGTCTTTATCAAGGTCGAATTGCACATTTTCCTGATGTACCTGGACATTCAATTAAATAACCTTGATCTTCACTTTGGATGGTGTCGGAAACTTTCCTTTAAGTTTGTTACTACAGTGTCAGCTACCTGGATTGCTGACCATCTGGCATGCATCCCACCTTCTGCTCCCCATGCAGATATCCATCCTAGTCTGCATGACATGTCAAAAATATTTCTAAGTGACAGTAACAGTATAGGGTGAGGTAGACATTTTTGTAGGTATATAATTCTCTACTTATCCTCATATTAGAATTGCCACTTTTATAAGAAGGAGGAAACCATAAGAAAAGGGCAGAAATATGGAGTATCTTTCATAAAGAGGTAAACAAAATTCTATGACCCAAACTAAACATGGCCCCCACTTTACTGTCCTTAGGTTGGGCCACCAGCATTAGATCGGTAGGAATCCACTACGTATCACCACTGAAGCCATTGCTACGGCCTTTTTGTGAATTGTGAATAGGACAAGGTGAAGTACTAGCTGTAGCCACTACCAAATGTATGGAGCTGTGCCTAATAGACAACAAAGAGGCTGTGCTCATAATAAGATGATGATCCCTTTATTCATTGGCATGGATTTGACCACATGCAGCATCAGTAAGTGAATTGACCTTGGATGCTTCCTATGGCATAGACTGCCATTTTTGGAAAATATATGGTGAAGAGAAATTTCCTACAAAGGGATATTGTAAAAATCAGAGGACTCTGAGAACATTGCTGTGCTCCAGTTACATATTGGATGTGAAAGAAAACCTGTCGGTAACAATTGATCGCCTTTAAGTGAGTTATGCATGAGCTGTGTCCATGGGAAAACAAATTCCTTTTACGCAACTCCCCAGCCTCAGCCCCAGCACAGGAAGGATCCTGGATATAGATTTTCTCAGTGTATTAAAGGAGTGTTCCAGTTTACTAAGCACTTTATACATTTGGAATAAAGTTAAGAACCAGTGGTGTAGCATCAGCATGGGTTGCCTGCCCCCAGCGCATGGCCAGTGTTTCACCCCTACCCTGAGCAATGCCCCAGTCTAGTGAATGGGTTGTGTAAGGCTGTATACTGCTGCAATCACTTTGTGGCCTCTTTGTCTGAATATTGGAGAAATAATATTCTTTCTATAAATTCAGTGTCCTGTGAGGACAGCCGCCAGTCCTGTTATTTGTGTTTTTGTGTAAACAGGTGATGTGTTGCAGACACATGTCAAAAGTTTTTGATCACACTGGGTGTCACTCTTGAGACCCAATGTGATCCCGAAACACAGGCAGGGAGAGCAAACCACTTGGAGTAGAGCGTGCTGCCGCAAACTCCTCCCACCTCCTCTGTACCTCATATAATAAGTGTATATGTATTTCCAAGTGGTATGCTGATATATATAGACACTCGTGCACAGCTTCATTTATGTCCTGGCAATCTGGTGAAGAGGCTAAGGCCTTGAAACATGTTATGGTGGGACTTAAATATTACATTACATGCCCTGTGCAGATGGTTAGGCTGGGTTTACGCTACGTTTTTGATGCATTTGTGTGCACCCATTTTAAGCAGCTTTTTTTGCATTGACTCCTAATATAAAAAAAACAAACAAACAAAAAAAAAACGGTTTAAAACGCATGCTTTTTTAGCGTACTCAAAAATGTGGTCAATGCATGCAAAACATGCATTTTGATCTTTCTTTTTATAATGGAAGTCAGTAGAAAAATGGTTCAAAATGGATGCATGCAAATGCATACGTTTTTCCATCCGGTTTTTGCTAAAGGAGATGAAAACAAACTTGGTGTGAATCCAACCTTACTTGCTTTTTAGAGTTTCAACTGGGAAACAGACTTAAAGCGACTCCGTACCCACAATCTGACCCCCCCAAACCGCTTGTACCATCAGATAGCTGCTTTTAATCCAAGATCTGTCCTGGGGTCCATTCGGTAGGGGATGCAGTTATTGTCATAAAAACAACTTTTAATCCGGCAGCGCTGTGTCTAACGGCTGGGACTTACATTTGTATATGCATTAGGCTGGCACAACCTCTCTGTCCTTCCTCCCCACCCTCCTCATCATTAGGGTCCATTTACACAGAAAGATTATCTGACAGATTATCTGCCAAATATTTGAAGCCAAAGCCAGAAACAGACTATAAACAGGGAACAGATCATAAAGGAAAGCCTGAGATTCCCCCTCTTTTCAAATCCATTCCTGGCTTTGACTTCAAATCTTTGGCAGATAATCTTTCTGTGTAAATGGGCCCTTAGGAATACTCCAGGCAGATTGCTTCCTATTCCCCACCTGTGGCAGCCCGTCACATGGGCTGGATCGTTAATACACCTGTGCAAAGCTCAAACAGCAGTAAATGTTCCTTGATCATTCCTAATGATTAGGAGGGTGGGGAGGAAGGACAGAGAGGTTGTGCCAGCCTAATGCATATACAAATGTAAGCCCCAGCCGTTAGACACAGCGCTGCAGGATTAAAAGTTGTTTTTATGACAATAACTGCATCCCCTGCCGAACGGACCCCAGGACAGATCTTGGATTAAAAGCAGCTATCCGAAGGTACAAGTGGTTTGGGGGGGGGGGGGGGGGGGGTCAGATTGTGGGTACGGAGTCGCTTTAAGGCCCTATTACACAAAGTGGTTATCGGCTGTATTTAGGCAATTATCCGCCATTACGGATGATAATCGTTTTGTGTAATAAATGGCAACGATCAGCCAACATGAACAATGTCGGCTGATCGTTGTCTTTCAATATTTTTCACCATGTTGAAAGACCAACGATCTGGATAGCAATGATCTGTTGTCATTGCCCTGTGTAATAGGAGCGGTGGCAGCAGACCGCTATGTTCTATGAGCCTCTTGCAGCTCCCCACGGCCCCTCGCTCTTTCCCACTCGCTGTCAGCGCGTATAATAGCACCAGCAGCAACCGGGGAATGAGGAGCAAGCAAGCACTGACCTAACAGGTTGGCACTAACTTGCTCCTGCTGATCGCCCTGTATAATACGGGCTTTAGAACCAGGCACCTTTTTTTTTACTGAAAGCTTTGTTGCAAATTGATCCTGTGTTTTTTTTTTAAGGAAACCCGATTTATATAAAGTATATCTAGAATATTGCAAGTGAGCATATCATCATCAGGCGATTAGATAATCTATAATAAAATATGTGATTCCCACCCCTGGACTGTCTCCAATATAAGCAGACTTCTAACACAAAATATCCCTGAAATGTAAAGAAGTTCTCAGTTTACTGCTAAGTCCTCAACATGTTGGATGAAATAATATGGAGAGGAGTGTTTGGTGGAAAATCTCACACACTCTTCCCATCAGAGTGTGTAAAAGACATATGTCCAAATACATCTATGTAGCAGCAGTGGAAACATAAGCTCTATGGTAATGGAGTGACTGTATTTAAAAGGCTCTGGCTGTAGTCTTATGCATACCCATCTATAAAATGTCCATTTTTTATATGTGATGATGAATGTATGCATAAATAGCATAGACGTGACACAATCCATCATTACTGGTGATAGTTTATAGTCAACTCTGACATCCAGTCATCTCTTTGTCTGGGTGATGATTTCATCTGTCAGAAATGGAATTACTTTTCATGTGTTAATAGATCACAGACAGTAGATAAGACATGATTGAACACATATATACATCCTCATGTTACATGTAGATTTGTATTCATATGTCCCCTGCAGCAACAAAGTTGTGTCTGTGCAATACAAACATCTGGAGTGAGAGATGCTGTCTAAATCTGCTTTAGGGGGATTCTTTTATTGCCCCCCCCCCCCTCCATTGTCATAGCAGGGATCCCCTGTTTGCGACCCCCTGTATGAGCCACAGTGGAAAGTCAATTCTATGTGTGGCTCACACTCTGGTGAACTAGGAGACTATGTATTACATGCACCCCTATTCATTGAATGCTACAGTCACTGCAGGGAATAAGATCATGCGTTCTATGATCATGATCATTAAAACACATCTGTTTTTTTTAACATACGCAAAAACTTACTTGACCTTATTTTTGTGTATGTTAAAAAAGATGTGTTTTGATCCCTTTTGTATGATGAAAGTCAATGGAAAAATGGAATAAAATGGATGCACAAATGCAACGGATTGCATAAACGTAATGTGAACCCAGCCTTACAGTCGACACTTGTCAGCAACTGCTGGGATCAGACATCTGACATACCTCCCCCCCACACACACACACGTCAGAGCTCTGAATGGCACCCCCGCAATGCAAATGGGGTGTACTGTGTCTGCCATGGCAGATATTTTAGCTCGGCTTGCTGCAGGAAGGCTGTACAGAACAGCACCAATTTAACTGCTCAATATAAAATTTGCTAATAAAAGTCCCCTAGAGAGACTAAAAAAAAAAGTTGTCTATGTTACTTCCCCTTTATTAGCACTATAGCGCAACTTCAAAGTCAATATCCAAAAATTTTAAATCCTAAATCTTTTGTTTAAATGAAGTTTTTTCGTTAAACTTATTTTTTTAATACTTTTAAGCGATATTATCTTCTAATTTAGCATTTTACTATCTATTAAAAAAACTGAAATCTTGTGATTTAATTCTGACCACTAGGCTTAAAGAGTCACTGTCGTATTTTTTTTTTTTTTTGCAGAAATCAATAGTCCAGGCGATTTTAAGAAACTTTGTAATTGGGTTTATTAGCCAAAACTGCCATTATCTGCATGTAAAAAACCTTTTCCCAGGTCCCCCCCTCCTTCCTCTTTTTCATCCACTCTGAAAAATCTGAAAATTGTGACTTGTTGCAGGAGTCGTACCCTGTCTGTTTTAGGGAGAGGGGAGGGGGGAGGAGGAAGGAGGGAGTTAGCCGGCAGCAGAAAGCAGATAACAGAGGATTACAGGCACGGAGCTGGGTGACAGCTGTAATCCGAGCTCAGACAGGTCACTGGTGACTGTCACAGCAGATATCCCGTGAGGGATTTGTAGATTAACTCTTTGTTGTCCTGTTTTGGTCTTTTCTTTAGCTCTCTCCATAGGAGAACAATGAAGACAGGGGGGAGAGCTTCAAACTGTTTTTTTATGATAAAAATGCATTTTTCGGATAATAAACCCAATTACAAAGTTTCTTAAAATCGCCTGGACTATTGATTTCTGCAAAAAAAAAAATTCACGACAGTGACACTTTAAAATTAAGCTGAGAATTTGTTTTGTACAGATCATTTTCCGTCTGTGCCTTCCCTATCATCACAAAGTACATTGACAGGTTACACAAGTACATAGATAACAGAGGTACACGCAATAGCCGCTGCTCACAACTCATCATCAGCCCCCTCTATAAGGGTCACAGCATGCCCAGATTCCTTTCATCTATTCATCTGAATGGGACAGGTTCAAGTTATTGTGTACTATGACCACTGGAGCATGCTGTAAAGCATATCTCTAAATAGTGTTAAACACACTAGGGCAAGATGGCTGCCCTCTTTATTAGAAAGAAAACAAACAAAAAAAAACAGATTTGAGTACCTGATACTGATCAGTAATAACAATTGGGGTGGTATATTCCTTTTAAATGCCTTCAATATCTGAGTGTAGTAAATATTGACAGCAACTTCCACAGTGAAATGACAGATGTAACATTAAGAAGCTTGTTTCACTGGTTTGATGTGACGTATCTAGAACAAGCGATTTAGTCAATTCATATAAATATCAGTCACAGAGACTGTGAATTGAGTAACATTGGTTTATTAGAGATTTAGGAAAGGATGTCAATTAGGTTTCTATTGGGATCCAGCAGTAATTGGTGGTATCTATTGTGTAAGTCCATTAAGGCCATCACTATTTCTGTCTAACAGTGACCTGGGGTATTATAAGCTGAAATTTAGGGAAACTCAGGATCAATGTGGGGATGTTACTTGATGATTTCCGCCCCTGCACATATATAATATTTGTTGTATTTCAATTCTTTAAAATGTTTAAGATCTCTGTTTGCTGTCATTGAAAGGAAACATTCCTGTTTGCAGCCAGATGTTTTTTTATGGTCTGGTTATATTGCTTGCCCAAGTAGTCACAGCAGGGTACATATGCAGATCACAGGTTCTAAGGAATTTTATCTCCATAGTTGCCACAAAAGTCCTGGAGATGGTTCAGGCATCCATACCTCTAAGACCAACAAAGCTTTCTGAAGCCTCTTTGCCAGTCCATTGGCCTCTCATGTCACATGTACAGCAGGTCAGGACTAGAGTAGCCTGGAATGGCAGCATTTGCTGGTTTAAGTGGCTCAATAGCATGCTTGAGGTTCGCTCATCTCTAATTATGAGCATATTATGTTCCGGGACTGTACTTGAAACCAAATCACTTTTAAACTTTGGCAAAATTTCCCATAGGAACACCCCCAAAATAATGATTTTTTTTATTCTGAATAACATGTAAAACAGATTAAACAAATATTTAGAAAGCTGAATATTTTATATTATATGTTACTGTACAGTATAGCAATGTATAGTATATTATGTAAAGTAAGTGAATAAACCTGAAAAAACAGCAGCGGTTTGTAGATACAGGATGCAACTGCAGATCCCACAATGCAGTAGCGTAGTACAACAGGCTAGAATAGAGAAGCAGGGCTGCTGTCAGAGGTCTGTGTGGTCACATGACAGCAATGGAGAAGGCTGTGTTTGGCATGGAGCAATCAGGAAGTGAGAATCACAGAACTGTGCAGGAGGACAGTAACAGAAACTTTTCTTTACAGCAGTGTGAATAGAGAGTGTAAGTGCAGGAACAGTATAGCAGGTACCACTGTATATACCCAAGATGATGGTGTTGTGCAGCATTGCTGATTTTGTATTTGGACCAGTACATGAGATCCTCAATGCTGATGTTCTTTAGCCCTTCACCCCTCTTCAATGTACAGCATGCACTATATATATATACAGTAACAGCATTGCACTGGCTTTTCCAGTGAATAAAGCCTTAGGCCTGGTTCACACATAGTATTCTGATGATCAGTAGTTTTAACCAAAACCACCAGTGGGTCCAAGACACAAAAATAGGTGTAAGTCTTTCCATCATAGTTTTATCCACCTCTGGCTTTAGCTAAAATACTAACCACAATTCTACATGTGAACCCAGCCTTACATGAGCACTGTCACTGTCAGGTCCTAGTCACATTTTAAAAGTTTTGATCATGATGGTACGCCAACTCCAATCCTGCCTGGACAGCCCAAGCTGTCCAGGCATAATGGGAGTTGTAGTTTTGCAACAGCTGGAGAGCCAAGGTTCCCTACCCCTGCAGAGTTTAATGGCCCTATTCCACGAGTCGTTTGGAGGAGCAAATGAGCGCTATTAGCGCTCGTTTGCTCCTTGTTCCCCGCTCGCTGCCGCCGCTATTCAACGCGGCGTCAGCGAGCGGGTGAGTGCGGGAGGGGCGGCGGGGAGCTGCTGGGGGGGCTGCCCGGACGATCAGCTGATCGTCCGGGCAGCCCATAGGATATAACAGCGCCTGCTGCCGATGCTCCTATTCAACGGAGCGACGGCAGCAGATCGCTGCTATATCAGTCGCTTGTTTTTCAACATGTTGAAAAACAAGCGACTGCAACGATCAGCCGACATGAACGATGTCGGCTGATCGTTGCAATCTATTCCACGGGACGAATATCGTTCGTAGCGGCCGATATCGGCCGAATACGAACGGTATTGCTCCTCTAAACGACCCGTGGAATAGGGCCATAAGGTTTTATAGTCCCAACAACTATTAGATAGAGCTAAAAGAAGCGCTGAGCCAAGTGCTTCACGCTGAAGCTCGCTGACATTTCCCTTTCACAGGAGTGGGCAGGGTTTAGCATGGCAAGACAAGATCAAAAACACACCAATAGGTTTATTAAATTACAAGCCAGAAAACACTGTATGGTGCATGGCTTCTAGTAGGGATTGTTGACCTGAGGTACCTATGTTCTCTAAACCTTTGTTGGGACAGATTTCTCAGGAAATGCAAGTACCCTGCTCTCTCTTAAGGCCCTATTCCACCAACAGATCTGACGACAGATTATCTGCCGAAGATTTGAAGCCAAACCCAGGAGTGGATTTGAAAAGAGGAGAAATCCAGTCTTTCCTTTACTACCTGTTCTCTGTTTATAGTCTGTTCCTGGGTTTGGCTTCAAATCTTTGGCAGATAATCTGTCATCAGATCTGTTGGTGGAATAGGGCCTTTAGTAGTAGATTAAATGATGTTGTAATTCCAATAATACTACGCACATTCAAGTGGAAATGTGTTTCCATATAATCTCCAATGGTAATCTGTATAAACAGTCGATAACAACAATAGGTTCTGCTCAGGATATAACAACATCTGTCCATGGTTCCACTACAGCAGCCGCACAGTGACATCTCCAGAATAAGCATCCATTTCCTTCTCCAGAACATTACTCATATACCTTTTAGCAGTTGCATGGGAAAGATAAATGGCCGGGTCATGCCCAGCATGACAGATTTATTTCTTACTTGGAAAGTGAGTTTTACTAGAACAGGTTTTCAGGCTTTCTGGGTGGTCAGTGTGGATTTCTCCATTTCATCATTTATTGCGATGGAGAATGTTTGTATTATCCTTGTATCATCTGCTCTATTATTTCATCTATGGCGTTGGGTTTGTACATGTTGTACCGTACTCAGTACATCAATCTGTTTATAATGCTCTCATTCCTGTGACACCCAGAAAAAAGCTGATTATTAAGGCCCAATTTTTCCTACAATTTTGCCTTTGTTAGGACCAGGCTGGTCTCAGGACTTAGGAGCCTCCGCATGCAATGGTGTATGATTCTCTAGGTAATAGGTGAAAAGGAAAAATATCAAACATTAAAGGGGTTATCCAGCGCTACAAAAACATGGCCACTTTCCCCCCTAATGTTGTCTCCAGTTGCGGTTTGCAATTAAGCTCCATTTACTTCAATGGAACTGAGTTTCAAAACCCCACCCAAACTGGAGACAACAATAGGGGGAAAGTGGCCATGTTTTTGTAGCGCTGGATAACCCCTTTAAAGATCATATTAGCCGGCCTGGCCAGCGGAGTAATTATTATTACACATAAGCATTTTTATTATTTTCTATACCCTTTCAATAGCCATCAACCGTACATCACCTATTACTTACAGCAATTATTTTCAAACTTTTTGAAAGAGCACGATCAGCCGATGAGCGAATGATTGCTTGCTCCTTGGCTGATCACTGTCTTTATTACACAAAGTGATGTCTGCCTGATTGGCCAGATAATCCCTCTGTGTAATAGGGCTCTTAAAGTGTCACTGTGGTTATAACTTTCAAAATCTAAATCAACAGTAGATGTGAAATAAAGCACATTTGCAATATACATTCATTATTTTTTATGTTGTTATCATGTGTTGTAGAAAAGTAAGTATTACAACAAATATGTCAGGAGACTGGATGGATCCTTTTTAAAGGGGTTATCCAGGCTAAGAAAAACATTTCTGCTTTCAGAAACAGCACCTCTCTTGTTCCTCAGTTAGGGCACGTTCAGACTGCGGAATTCTCGTGGATAAATTCCGCCGAATTCCGTCATTTGAACGCGCTCACGGTTGCGCGCCATTCCGCTGGCTCCGTAGACACCATTCTATGAGTCGGCTGATTCCGCTATTGGCATAAAGAATTGACGTGTCAATTATTTCAGCGGAATGCAGAATCCACCAGTGCACAGAATGATGTCTATGGCATGGGCTGAGTGGTGCGAAGCCGTGAGCGCGTACAGGCAATGGAATCTGCTGGATTTTATCCGAGCGAATTCCGTAGTCTAAACCCACCCTCAGTATGTGGTTTTGCAGCTCAGTTCCATTTAAGTAAAAGGAGCTGAATTGAAATACCACATACAACCTGAAGACAGGATTGACAATGTTTTTGCAAAAAAGTAGCTGAGCTTTTTCTAATCTTGGGTAACCTGTTTAAAGCGACTCTGTACCCACAATCTGACCCCCCCCCCCAAACCACTTGTACCTTCAAATAGCTGTTTTTAACCCAAGATCTGTCCTGGGGTCCGTTCGGCAGGTGATGCACTTATTGTCCTAAAAAACAACTTTTAAACTTGCAGCCTGTGCCAAACGGGAGTATCTGTGCCCTAACTCTGCACCTCTCCATCATTAGAAATGCCACTGAAACATTTTCTCCTGTCTGAACATTGCACAAGTGTCTTAACGATCCAGCCCATGTGACGTGCTGACACAGGTGGGGAATAGGAGACAATCTGCCATGAGCAACGCCCTAAATGCTCTTATGCTAGTAATTTGCATGAGAGCATTTATTGATTTTATAAACAATGCAGGGGTGGAAAGAAGTGTAACTAATGGACATCTTCTGCTAATGTAAACGGCTACTGTGGCATATCAGGAGGTTCTCTGGGAAGAACCTGCTGATAGTGCCGCTTTAAGGCACATTGACATCTATCTGTCATGGTTTAATATGTCTTTCAAAATATTTTTGTAAACTATAAATTCTTTCAGAAATGAATGTTGGATTGATATAGAGACTAGAAATGGCTGCCGGCTGTATGTGCTCAGACAGATGGCTGCACATTGATTTTGGTCATTGTGATGTAAATATCTGAAGGGAATTTGTCAATGACATCTGTGTGATGGCGACCATTCTCTCCTGTGTTTGAGCTCTTAGTCCCAGTGTATGTGGCATTTTCCCAGCTCCTCAGGCCATCATGTAACTTTCTTTTGTCAAGTTGTCCCTTCATTCATTCTTCTCTATGATGGTGGTTTCATACACAGCTTTTTTTTTCCCCAGAAAACCCTGTGTGATCCTCATTTTCCAAAAATGCAGCGCTCAGATGTGAGATAAAAGTCTATAGTAAAATGCTAAGCACACTACAATGCATTTTTTTTGTTTCATTGCATATACATAACGCATAGAAAAACAATGTACCGTATGTTTTTTTTATTTTTAACATCATCATGCTTTGGGCTCCAGCAGTAGTCTGCCACGATATGTCTTTCCCATCTGCCAGGTTCTGCAGCGTTATCCCATCCAAGTCAATGGGGCAATGCTGTAGAACCACTACTGCTACCAGCACAGTGATGCAAAGTAGAAAAAAAATATATATACCCTACAGCTTTAACAGAAAATCCACAGCCCCTTTGTACAGCTGATCGATGGAGTTGCCTAGAGTCAGAGCCCCATGAATAGAACATTGATGACCTCTACTATATACTCACAATTATGCTATAAACTCGGAGGCACATGACATTACTGCCCAGTGCCTGGCATAAGGATGTCACTTCTTAGAATGCATATCATCAGAATAAACTCTTTGTAGACATAGAAGCAGAAAAGAAAAATTGGATTCTTGTGGAGTAACCCGCTGGGGAGGTAGATGTTAGCGGTATCCAGGCTGCCACTGTCAGATGTTATGGTCACGTTATTGGCACGAGGGTGCAGGACTAGACCACGGGAACTTGAGCAAGTGGGACCCCCGGACAATTCTTCGTTGCCCTTAGTCAAGGCACCAATAACTAGACCAATGCCAGGGTTCAGAAACAAGGGGAGTTGTGCGTTTATTAACACGGTGGTTGTCAATAGCAACAGTCGCTCTGGATGCAACCAATGATAGGCAAACTTGGATATAACTGAGCAAATGGGTGATGTTACAACAGGCCGTAGTGTGAAAGTGTCACTTTGGGTGAGAGGAATCTTAACGGAGGATGAGGGTAGTAGTTCCCTGAGAATGATGCTGGGTGGAATGATACTGAAGAGAATACTTGCGGTTGAGGATGAGAAGAAGATAGCGACTGGAGGACGGCACCCAGATCTCGAATAGAAGGGAAAATCTTGAGAATGAGACTGGTCAGGACTGGACCGGAGTATGGGCCCTATTCCACCGGACGATTATCATTCAGATTATCGTTAAATCGTTGGAAACTAAACGATAATCGTTCAGTTGAAATGCAGTTAACGATTAACGACCGAACGAGAAATCGTTGATTGCTTTATAAGACCTGGACCTATTTTTATTGTTGCTCGTTCGCAAAACGTTCGCATTGACTAAGACATCGTTCGGTCGTTCACAATAGATACGAAAGCAATAGCGAATAAATAGCGAAGAAAAAACAATCGCAATTACGATCATAAGTAACGATTATCGTTCCATGGAAATGAGTGAACGTTTTCAGGTCTTTCGTAATAGCGGTCGTTTGAGATTGTTAATTGTTAACGATTATGCAAACGATAATCGTCCGGTGGAATAGGGCCCTATGTCTCTGAGATAGTGAAGAGGATCACACTAGGTTGCGGCCTTTCTTGAGGAGCAGCAGAGAACACGTCCTTCCCTCTTTAAGGTAGAGGGAGAACAACCAACTAGAAGGGGAGTGACCAACTGACCCCAGCCAAAAGCTTGACGGCTATTGGGGTTACTATGGCAGCCGGGGAAAGTCAAATGACACTAAGCTGTTTGCATCACCACACCATGTGACATGGACACATATGCAAATCAATGTACATGAGAATATGAGGAACACAGAGAATAATACCAAACTTGAACACTGAGGGGGGGGGGGGGGGGGGGGGGGGGGGGGGGGGGGGGGGCGCGCAACATAAGCTGAGCTCTTTGCAGTGGCCATTAACCCTTTACAGTACTATAATATATAGGACCTTTCCTGTACTGGGACACTGCACTTGCAGCCTGCATAATTGTGAATACAGCTCAGGACTGTAAGAATAAGTTCAAGCCTAGTGGATTAACTGTAGACTAAACTACAGTATAATTCATGTGAATGGAGGGTAACAAACTGCATATGTAAGCTACATAAAAAATCTGCAATGATTTATGAGAGTGCTGTGGACTTTGATAGGTGGCATATACTATTTGTTGGTATATTAGCAATATAATGAGTGAATTCCTCTATTTACTAGTGTTTATGGCATGTTGTTGTCTTTAAAGTTTAGCACTAATTCTACTGTTTCCCCGAAAATAAGACCTAATAGACTCGCAGGGGTGTCAAACTCAGGCCCTCCAGCTGTTGTGAAACAATTCCCATCATACCTGGACAGCCAATGCTTTAGCTGTCCAGGCATGATGGGAATTGTAGTTTTGTAACAGCTGGAGGGCCTGAGTTTGACACCTGTGTAAAGAAGAGGTTTTGATAAATTGTTAAATATAAGGCCTCCTCCGAAAGACCTAGCAAAGTTTTTGTTTGAAAGCATACCCGTTGAACAGAAGACCAGGGCATAAAGCAGTGTTTCTTTTTAGCCTACCACCCTTGTCCCCTACCTTCACTGTCCGTTGTAGAACGGCTGCATGCAGGACATGAAGACCATCACCTGCCACCAACACCGATGTTCCTTTCCACGTCCATCACTTGTAAATGTGCAAGGAAGGCATCAACAGGCCTGTCGCCATCAATGTTGTGCCCTACCGCCAAATGTGAAGCTTTACAAAGTCTGCCGTGATCCCGTCGCTATACCATACCCTGTCCCTGCTGTGCTGTACGAGTGTGCTATGGTGCCCCTGCTGTGCATGTGACATAGGAATTCTTCTTCATGGAAAAATAAGACATCACCTGAAAATAAGACATAGTGCATCTTTGGGAGCAAAAAAAAAAATTAATACAACAAATAAAATAAAAGTAATATAACAAATGAATATGGTGTCACAGTGCAATTAATAATAATAAAATAGCTAGACCTATGTAATTTCATGGATACAACCTCACCAGACAATACTAGATGCAGAAGAAGGAGGAAGAGCAGCCCTGGCACAAGTCTGCCCCACACGTTCTGTCAGTGCATGACTACCTTCATCAGGGTCAGGTGACTGCACTTCATCTATATTCCTTTATCAGTGTCTATCTCCAGTTTGGTGTTTCTGGAAGAAAGTAGCAGTGTTTTCTAATCCTAGATAGGCACTTAATGGGGTTTTATTGTAATGGTAATCATTTTTTGCACTTAGATGGCTGTAAGATAGTTCCATCCTATTCATGTTTAGTCAAAAACAGAATTGGATCCCATTAAGTGAAAGCAGGCAAACCTAAAACCCTCAATGCAGATAAAAATCACAATGGCTGCTGTCCATACAAAAGCTTAATTTTCCAGCTCTGCTTCTGCCATTGAAACTATATTGTTATACTGACATCTACTGGCCGTTTCCACACATGCGTGCAGACTGAACTTAAAAAAAAAAATTGAGGCTCCTTCATATTGGCATGAACCTGTACAGTGGAGTATGGGTCCATATGGTAATATCTTTAGGAGATAATATGACCATACAAATATCTAACAGACACTAATTGTCACTCTCATTCCTATAGGATGAAGCCATAGAGTGCAGATGTGGGATTGTGGCTAAGGACTGTTTTATTTACTGGGTGCCGTGTACTTCAGTATATGGGCGGGTTCACACTACGGAATTCTCTCAAACAATGTCCGTGGAATTCAGTCAGCTGTCCGCCCGCACATCTGGGCGCCTTTCCGCCAGCCCCATAGACACCATTCTACGGGCCGGCGTATTCCGCTATACGCTGAAAGAAGTGTCATGTCACTTCTTTTAGCGAATCGCGGAATACGCCGGCCCATAGAATGGTGTCTATGGAGCCGGCGGAAAAGCGCGTGCCCATGCGGGCGGACAGCTGACGGAATTCCGCGGACAGCTGATCAAAGGAGTCACTCCTGCAGTCCCTTTCTGCCTACCAGGCACAGCTGTGTGCAATAAGTAGTGGTCACAAGGGATATTGCAGCTCATACCAGTGATGCTACTGGGACAAACTGCTACATCAGGTACAACCACTACCCATTGTATGCCCAGTCAGAGGTGCCCCTTGAATGAGCTGGTGGTTTTTCTAGATGAAAGTGTCCCTTGCATGAGCTTATCACAGAGCAAGTAGACCAAAAATATAATTGTCCAGGAGAACCTTCTTAAACACCTAGCTATATTTGATGCTGTCCAGAAACAGATCAGGTAGTTATAGTTTTATGCGGCATTAAGCACTTCATTGGCCAAACATCTCCTTGTGTAGAAGGGGATGTGTAGCCGATGTATGATGGGAGAGCTGCAGGAACTTGTGTGGCCCTGTTTGCACAATTACAGAGCTAGGTATCTAGCTAGATTTTCGGCAATTGCATCATGCAGTAATCTGCCCATCTAATATCACCTTAAGGGTTCCTTCACACCTACCAGATCTCACTTCTACGGATTCGAAGCAAGAACCGCTGCGGATCCGGTATCAATTCACCCTTATGATAGCACATATTCGCAGCGGGATTAACATCCCACTGTGAATATGTGCTTTAACTCCCTGTTGCCCGCAGCCCCGCCATCGCATCCCCAATCCCCGGCGGCGGCACATCCCCCCCCATTAGCCCATCTCCGTCCCGCCGCCGCAAGCATACATTACCTGCTAGGCGGCGCGGCTGCAGTGAGGCTCCCGGCTCCGGTCCCGCTCAGATCAGCTGAGCGGGACCGGAGCCGGGAGCCTCACTGCAGCCGCGCCGCCGAGCAGGTAATGTATGCCTTCGGCGGCGGGATGCGGGCGGCGGTCTGGGCTGATAGGGGGATGTGGCCGGGATGGGGGGATGGGGCGGCGGGCACCAGGGAGTTAAAGCACATATTCACAGCGGGATGTCAATCCCGCTGCGAATATGTGCTATCATAGGGGTAAATTGATACCGGATCCGCAGCAGTTCTCGCTTCGAATCCGCAGAAGTGAGATCCGCTGTGGATCCGGTAGGTGTGAAGGCACCCTAAAGAGAACCAATCATAAGCAAAAATGGAAATTTTTATTTTTTTTGCTAATTAGATGTCAATTGTGATTTTATTAATATTTGTAAATATAATTATTTTTATAATTTGCAGTCTGTATCTTATACTTTACCCAATTCCTGGTTTTCGGTGCAGCAAGGCCGGGCGCTGCCATCTCGATTACGTCACTTGCGGTGGAACGCAAGTGACGTAATCAAGATGGCGACGCCGGCCTTGCTGCACCGCAAAAGAGAATTGGGTAAAGTATAAGATACAGACTGCAAAGGCAGTCTGTACCTTCATAAATGGACTAAATGAAGATACAGACTGCCTTTGCAGTCTGTATCTTATACTTGACCCAATTCTCTTTTGCGGTGCAGCAAGGCCGGCGTCGCCATCTTGATTACGTCACTTACGTTCCACCGCAAGTGACGTAATCGAGATGGCAGCGCCCGGCCTTGCTGCACCGAAAACCAGGAATTGGGTAAAGTATAAGATACAGACTGCAAAGGCAGCCTGTATCTTCATAGATAGACTTAGGGAGAGATGTACTTTGATAATAGGGAAAGTGATTTTTAGGTGATAGGTTCTCTTTAAGGGTGCCCACACACACACACACACACACACACACACACACACACACACACACACACACACAGTTGTCTGGCATTTTTCAGGCCAAGGAGAAACAGCAATGTGGCACATGGTGTTTTTTTTCTGGCATGTTTGACGTGTCTGAATGATCCTTTATGTCAGGGGTGGGGAACCTTTTCCATGTCGAGGGCCGGTCGGGCATTAATAAAATCATTCGAGGGCCGCATACCGTGCGCGGCAGTTAGTAGCGGGGGTTTGCAGCACCCGGGGCAAGGCACAGTATTGTTCCCCTAGTGCCCCTGCTATTGTAGTTAACCCCCAGTGATGCCCCTTGTAGTTTAGTTAACCCCCAAGTCATGTCCCTGGTAGCCTAGTTAACCCCCATCAGGCATGTCCCTGGTAGCCTAGTTATTCCCCCCCCATCAGTCATGTCTCTGGTAGCCTAGTTATTCCCCCCCCCCATCAGTCATGTCTCTGGTAGCCTAGTTATTCCCCCCCCATCAGTCATGTCTCTGGTAGCCTAGTTATTCCCCCCCATCAGTCATGTCCCTGGTAGCCTAGTTATTCCCCCCCCATCAGTCATGTCCCTGGTAGCCTAGTTGTCCCCCCCCCCCCCCATCAGGCATGTCTCTGGTAGCCTAGTTGTCCCCCCCATCAGTCATGTCCCTGGTAGCCTAGTTGTCCCCCCCCATCAGTCATGTCCCTGGTAGCCTAGTTGTCCCCCCCATCAGTCATGTCCCTGGTAGCCTAGTTGTCCCCCCCCCCCATCAGTCATGTCCCTGGTAGCCTAGTTATTCCCCCCCCCCCATCAGTCATGTCCCTGGTAGCCTAGTTATTCCCCCCCCATCAGTCATGTCCCTGGTAGCCTAGTTATTCCCCCCCCATCAGTCATGTCTCTGGTAGCCTAGTTGTCCCCCCCATCAGTCATGTCCCTGGTAGCCTAGTTATTCCCCCCCCATCAGTCATGTCCCTGGTAGCCTAGTTGTCCCCCCCCCCCCCATCAGTCATGTCCCTGGTAGCCTAGTTATTCCCCCCCCATCAGTCATGTCTCTGGTAGCCTAGTTGTCTCCCCCATCAGTCATGTCCCTGGTAGCCTAGTTGTCCCCCCCATCAGTCATGTCCCTGGTAGCCTAGTTGTCCCCCCCCATCAGTCATGTCCCTGGTAGCCTAGTTGTCCCCCCCCCATCAGTCATGTCCCTGGTAGCCTAGTTGTCCCCCCCCCCCCCATCAGTCATGTCCCTGGTAGCCTAGTTGTCCCCCCCATCAGTCATGTCCCTGGTAGCCTAGTTGTCCCCCCATCAGTCATGTCCCTGGTAGCCTAGTTGTCCCCCCCCCATCAGGCATGTCCCTGGTAGCCTAGTTGTCCCCCCATCAGTCATGTCCCTGGTAGCCTAGTTGTCCCCCCATCAGTCATGTCCCTGGTAGCCTAGTTGTCCCCCCATCAGTCATGTCCCTGGTAGCCTAGTTGTCCCCCCCCATCAGTCATGTCCCTGGGATCCTAGTTAACCCCCAAATAAAAAAAATAAACATCCCACTCACCTAACCTCCGCTCCCACGCAGTCCAGGTCCTCTTCTCTCCCAGGTCGTCTGTGCCGGTCTTCTCCTGCAGGCGGCGCGCGATGAAATGACGTCATCGCGCGCGGCCCGCAAGAGACTAAAGACACGCGCCGCTCTGCTGAGGAAGGAGCCGACACAGACAGCATCCTCCGGTGTCCGCCAGCTGTCACAGACACCGGAGGATGCGGTGTATGCCGGCTTCTTCCCCAGCAGAGCGGCGAGCATCACAGGGGAGCTGCGGGCCGCGGGCCGCATCGGGAGGTCTCAGGGGCCGGATGCGGCCCGCGGGCCGGAGGTTCCCCACCCCTGCTTTATGTGGTTAAGGCATTTTTGTGTGAACTTTTTTTCCCTCTGCCATCACATGACCTAATTGGTGGACCACAAAAGGCGACAAAAACCCCGGGGGCAATGGCGTTTTTGAGATAACTCCAATCCCAAAACAATCCCATTGAAATCTATGGGAGAAAAAACACCAGTTTGCAAAAAAAAAACACCACACCCTCAGCATGCTGCATTTTGAAAAAAGTGCCACAGAACCTCAAAAACGCCAGAGAAAAGAGAAAAATGTCACCCCAAAAAACACCACGTGTGTAAGGCAGATGATTAATTTTCATTGACTTCCAGCTACCATCTTAAAAACTAGTGTTACAGCAAAATAAAACAAAACATGGTGCTTTTACTAGGGCTGGGCGGTATACCGCAAAAATACCGATACCGTCACTGGCGTCGGTTAACCGACCTCAACTTAGCCAGGACGGTATCTGCGGTATTTTTGTATTTTTTTCTGCTGCTCCTCCACCACTGACATGCCGGCGTCTCTGCACACAGGGACGCCGGCATCAGAGCGGGAGGTGGAGGAGCAGCAGGGCCCAGGTGACAATGCCGCCCGACCCGCCCCCCGCCCGTCCAAGCACCCTCACCCGTCAAGTCCGCTCCCGTCCGGCGTCCCTGCACACACGGCACATTGACATTGCCCTCCCAGGCACCAGTCCCGTCCCCCCCCCGGCCGGCGAGCACTGCACATGTCAATGTGCTGTGTGTGCAGGGACGCCGGACGCCGGGTGGGCGCATGGATGGACAGGCGCGGCGGGACGGGGCCTAGGACCGGACGGGTGGGGAGGGTGGTGGTGGGGGTGAGGGCGCTCAGACGGGCAGGGGGCGCTCAGACGGGCGGGGGGCGGGTCGGGCGGCATTGTCACCTGGGCCCTGCTGCTCCTCCACCTCCCGCTCTGATACCGGCGTCCCTGCACATGTTATTGTGCTGTGTGTGCAGTGACGCCGGCATGTCATAGCTGGAGGAGCAGCTGTACCTGTAGTCCCCTCAGTACCAGTACAGGGCTGTAACATAGGAGGAATGGATGTGCTGCAGCAGGCAGGAAAAGCTATTGCTGTGTGTGGTATCCTGCCTGCTGCAGCACATCCATTCCTCCTATGTTACAGCCCTGTATTGTTACTGAGGTACCAGCATGCACCTCCCTGTATAATACTATCCTATCCGCCTGCCATCCCTATGTGCCCCCTTTAAAGTTACACGCCCCTATTCACCCCTCTGTATAGTCATACACCCCTATCCACGCCCCCCCTGTTTAGTCATACACCCCTGTCCGCCCCCCTGTTTAGTCATACGCCCCTATCCGCCCCCCATGTATAGTCATACACCCCTGTCCGCCACCCCCAGATAGTCATACACCCCTGCCCGCCCCCCCCCCCCCCGAATAGTCATACACCCGTCGGCCTCCCCCCAGTATAATCATACACCCCTGTCCGCCCCCCATATAATCATACACCCCTGTCCGCCCCTATCCGCCCCCCTATGTATAGTCATACACCCCTATCTGCCCCCTATGTATAGTCATACACCCCTATCTGCCCCCCCTGTATAGTCATACACCCCTATCTGCCCCCCCTGTATAGTCATACACCCCTATCTGCCCCCCCCCATATAGTCATACACCCCTATCTCCCCCCCATATAGTCATACACTCCTATCTCCCCCCATATAGTCATACACCCCTATCCGCCCCCTATCCCTATGTGCTGCCTGTATAGTCCTGTAACCCGATCCCAACCTCCTGTATAGTAATACACCCCAATCCATCCCCCCCATATAGTCATACACACCTATCCCTCTGTGACCTGTGTATACCCTGTAGAGGGTGTATACCTGTATATACACATGTCCAGGTCTCTGCTGAGACCCCCTAATAATGACAAATAATAATAATGATAATAGACTAACCATGGGTTGCTGCTCAGTGAGTTCTTTTTAACTTTTTTTGAATCGAAATATCGCCAGTTTGGCACGGCAAGTGGGTGTGGTTTGCAAAAAGGGGTGTGTCATAATTATCGTTCAATTATCATTACCGCGGCTACATGTGCGATAAACCGCGATATTGATTTAGGCCAATATCGCCCAGCCCTAGCTTTTACTGTTTTTTTTTTGAGGTTTGAAGCCAGCCCTAGATCTGGAATAATCCATATATCATTCATAACCATACAATAATGGGCCATCTGGTGTTTTTCTGCCATCAATCTTCATGTTTCTGAGATACTGTATTATCAAATCCACTGCAATGATTTCTACAACCAAGATATTAGAGAGAAGTGGAAGTTACTGATAGTATTGGGAGGGCATGCACTATTACATATGTTCAGATGATGTACAGATTCTATGGGAAACATCTAAAGCATAATCTCACGTCTATCAAGGATTTAAAAGCAGATGAGACTCTTTCAAGAGGCCAATTCATATCCTGGCTACCTGAACTTGTTTACACGTATGTTCCACATTCATTTTGGCAACTGGGCGGTGATTTATTCCCAAGCAAGATTTTACCAGAAGCCTTTACAATTATACTTAACGGATATACCCCCTGGAAGTAAAATCTAATCACGGAGCGACTGTGCATTGTAAGTAGGAGTTGGAAATAAAACCAGGTCTGGTAAGAGACCACATTTGAAAAACATCTTTATTAAATATCTTAGACGTGACAGTGTTCCTCCATATCAAGCAACATGTCAGCGCTGCATCTGCATGGTGATGGGGTTGCTGGGTAACTGGCAGATCAGGTTAGCACAGTCTAGTGACTTCCTGGCTCTGAAAGAAAGGAGAAAATAAAAAGGGAGAAGTGAGCGACATAGGGAGGCCAGACCCTTGGAATTTACATAAGGTCTGAGAATCATGATCAGCCAACCATGTGTAATACTTACTGCTGTCTTTTACAGCTTTCTTGCCTGCAAAGAAAGAACAAAATGTAAGGTTTAATTTTATGCATGTTTTATATGCTTTAGAGATGCGTCTTTAGGCTATTTTCACACACACAGTATTTTGGTCAGTATTTTGCAACCAAAAGCTAGGTTGGATTGAAAACACAGAAAGGCTATGTTCGCAATCTTGAAATTTAGTAGATGGCCGCCATTTAACAATATTTCAAAATACCAGGTGTTTTAAAATAACGGCAACTGTTTGCCATTAAATGATGGCAATGATGATCCAGAAATATGGAAATATGGAAACTGGTGATAAAGAAATAAAGAGTTACTCATAGAAACCATTCAAGTTTTCTTTTAAACCTTCCCGACATGTGATGTCCATCTGCCTGAATATTCCCTTTCAGATCAGTGGTGCCAAGCAGTTAAGATGGCAGCTAAGGCCCTTAGGTCTACCACCTTAATTATCCTAGTACACCCTTTAGAAGAACAGTCAAGTGTAACAAAGAAGAACTACAAATATATAGTGCCAATGAAAGCAATGTTCATTTTTGCCCTTTTGTATTTTCTTCCTCACCTTCTATCTACAGAGCCACATGAGGGCCTATTTTCTGCAGGAAAAGTTGTATTTTTCAATGACATCCTTCATTACCATAACATATACACACATACATATACAAAAAAAAAAAAATATATATATTATATATATATATATATATATATATATATATATATATATATATATATATAAAATTATTATTATTATTTTTGATTTTATTTGTTTTTTTTTAGCTGAAATTGAGGGGGAAAGCAATTCCAAGTACAAATCCACCGATAGCCGATTCATATGTTTTTTATATTACTACTTTAAATACACAATTTTATTGGTTGTGTTGCGATTTGCAGTTTTTAGGAAGTTGTAGATGTAACTTCCTTCTTTTTCCATGATGTGATATAAACAAAAAAAAAAAAAAAAATTTTTTTTTACAGGATTCATTGTGCAAGATGTAAATCGGTTTATTTTAATTATTTCATTGCATTACACTGATGTGTTGAGTTGGTGATCTACTAGCAAAGCGCATCAGGCTGTAATATTATTATAGCTATCGTAAGTTTTTTGGCCACACTGCAATGAATTTTTTTTTTGCTAAAATATGATGCCTGCAACTTAGTCCTGTCTGATCAAAATAAGAATAATGTAGCTGCATTTTTATATTCTTAATAAAGCCTCAAGTCACAGCCAGTTGGGGTCATCACACCTGTGCTTAGGCTAGGACCTGTGACCTTATTATATGGATGGAAATGAATGCATCAATATTACAGCTGTCCGTTTCATCAGACCTGTAACCATTAAATAGACACAAAAATGTATGCGAACTTGTCAAAAGCAGAGGACGAACTCCAACGGTTAATAGGTTCAGTCTTTAAGCAAATCAAACTGTACCATGAAAAGAAATCTGACTGTCAGCCACAGTTTTGCCATGGACACTTTTTATTTAAAGTGTGATTTCCTTAACAAAGTAACAGAATATCGCTAGGATATACCATCACTTTATGACTGTGGTGAGGGTCCAGTTGTTGGGACCAATCCTCAAATTAAAGGGTCTCCAGCACTGTGTCCCCTTCCCCTAAAAGCTGTGGCATTAGTCCAGTAGATATCTGTATCTGCAGCAATCATTCAACATAGTAACTAGCACACTTGTCTAAAATAATACAAAACACATAAATGTAAGCAACATAAGTGCTCGCTTACCTCCGTATGATAATTTGTAATAGATGTAACCCATTATCGGGATACCAATAAACAACTCTTGGTAGGCCTTAGTATAGTATGGTTTGGCGACAGACCACCAGGCTGCAAAAGCTTTTCCTAACATCTGAAACAAAAGAAATTAACATAAATAACTGGAACACAAAAGAATTCTACAAACATATGCTTCACTTATGTGTGCATGGAGTTAACAAGCCATCCAGCCCTGGCAAAGGCCAAACTGGTTGAAGACCCATTTTGCCTTCAAGTCTGTCCATTATCAGCATAGTCACTGCACAATACTCTGACTACAGACAAGATCTGCAGAGACCAAGGCATTAAGATCTCCACCGGCTTCTAGAAGCAATGTCCATGTCCAAATCTACAGCAGAGCTGAGTGAATCTCCAGAAGGATTTGCCTACTCCAAATCTAATAAATTGTCAGTCAATTAATTTAGTGTTGAAAAAAAAAAATTGTTCTGCTTTCCAAATCTTCTGACTCCTAGTAGAGAATTTTGGAATGAGTCAATTCAGACTTCTTCAGGGAATCAAATATATGAATGCAAAAATAGAACCAGCACCATCTGTACGATCCAATTTTTCTAAGTAGAAGATAAAAATGATAATGGGCTCCTATGGAGCTCCACTCTTTTTAAAACTTACAGTGGGGAGAGGACACATTGCAGCTGCGGTCCTCTCCCTGTTCTATCTCCTGATCTGTACTCAGACCCGGACCGATCAAAACTTTTGACGTGTCAAAAGTTTTTTTTAAAATGACAGGTATGCTTTAAGCACAATAAAACAACGTGTTTCAAGATCCAAACACTCTCTCCCTAAGGAAAGTGCTTCAAGCTTTATCCAATTTACCTATTTTTTGCATTTATAGATTGGATCTGGACTAGGGAAATCAACTTAAGTCACGAGCAGATTGTCCTGAATTAAAGGGGAACTCCGGCAAAAATCATTTTCTTTCAGATTAACTGGTTTCAGAAAGTTCTATTCTATTTATTAATCTCCAGTCTTCCAGTACTTGTCAGTTGCTGCATGTCCTGCAGGAAGTGGTGTATTCTCTCCAGTCTGACACAGTACTCTCTGCTGCCACCTCTGTCCATGTCAGGAACTGTCCAGAGCAGCAGCACATCCCCATCGAAAACCTCTCCTGCTCTGGACAGTTCCCGACATGGTCAAAGGTGGCAGCAGAGAGCACTGGAGAGTCAGACTGGAGAGAAAACCCCACATCCTGCAGGACATACAGCAGCTGATAAGTACTGAAAGACTGAAGATTTATAAATAGAAGTAAATAACAAATCTGTATATATTTCCGAAACCAGTAGATTTAAAAAAAAAGGATTTTCGCAGGAGTTCCCCTTCAAGCTGCAGATTCCCCCCACACTTTGGATAAACCTAAAGCTTCACTGCAAATTAAATAAACCTTTGACAAGTCAAAAGTTAATTGTTGGGGGTCTTGGTGCAGAGAACCCTTCTGATCAGTAGACACAGCTAGGTAAAGTGTGCTGCAGCATTCTTTTAGGAGATGCGCTGTAAGACAAGACAAACGTTTACGTAAAAGTTTATCCAACACGTTAGGAGAAATTTGCAGCACTTAAAGGGGTATTCCCCCCAAAATTATTTTTGCATTAATACATTGCCCACCCGTAGCTTTCCATCTTTTCAATATAAAGTTAATTTGGATTCTGCACAGTTTTGCTGTTATCTAGATGCATTCACACCCACCAAATGCATAGAATCATGAGATCTCAGTCCAACGGACACGCTCCCTGCTCCTGGCCCGCACCCTCCGAGACGGCATCACGTGTCCTCCTTCTCTTCAATGGACTGGGTTAGTGCTTCTAACTCAGTCCACTGGAGTGAGGGAGGAGAGTGAGACGCTGACGGCTGCAGCTGCTGATCTTCCTCTCTGAAAGCAGCCCCCCCAGTGTGTAACCCCATTTTCCCCCCACTGTGCTCTTCCCCACGGTGTGCTGCCGCCCAGATCTCACCGGATGGCCAAACGCCCCGCCACCCCGTGTCTCACAACATGGCAGGCCGCCCGCGGCACCCCTGCAAACCAGACTCACACCATAGCCGGCCGCCCGTGGCACCCCCGCATCCCTAACCCCGTCTCACACCATAGCCGGCCGCGGCACCCCCGCATCCCTAACCACGTCTAACACCATAGCCGGCCGCCTGCGGCACCCCCGCATCCCTAACCACGTCTAACACCATAGCCAGCCGCCCGCGGCACCCCCGCATCCCTAACCCAGTCTCACACCATAGCCGGCCGCTCGCGGCACCCCAGCATCCTTAACCCCGTCTCACACCATAGCCGGCCACTCGCGGCACCCCCGCATCCCTAACCCCGTCTCACACCATAGCCGGCCGCGACACCCTTGCATCCGGCCCGGTCTCACAATATAGCCGCCCAAGCCCGCCCGTGTTGTCTGTTGTACTGGAGCTAAGTTTACAAGCTATAGCAGTAATAAAAGTGAAGCCCCACACCCACCCACACACACACACACACACACACACACACACACACACACACACACACACACACACACACATCACCAGCTGTGCTACAACATTATTTGCTCTGCTACAACATCAGCTCATCAGGGAGAAGCGATGCATGATGGGAAATGTAGTTTCCCTGCCAGCGCCTTTAGAAAAACTCAGGAACTGCAGCAGCTAGAGAGACAGGAGATGGCTCAAAATACTCAGGGGGACTTGGTGAGTAAGTCCAGCTAGGTTTAGGGGCATTTTATTTTTTTAGCTCTTGTGGGGAATACCCCTTTAAAATTATAAAACTCAAAAATCTTATGTCACTGTAAGGTTTAAAAAAAAAATAAAATAAAATCATACTACCTGACCTGCAACTTTAGTGACTGCCTCTCCACTGCTGATTCTGAGACAAGAAGTCTTAACAGGACCTGCCCACCCAGACCACCCAGTCAATCACAGACTATGGCAGGACCCTGCTGTATCCAGTGATTGGCTATGAGGGAAGGTCCTACTGAGACATACCATTGTGAAAGTAGCAGTAAGCAGCAAAGAAGTCACTGGAACTAGAGCTGCAGGGGGCAGAGTAGATGGGCATAATTTATTTTACAAGCCCAGAAAAAAAAAATTGGAGCCCAAAATACTCCTTTAAAGGGACAGTGTCACATTTTTGAAACATTTTTATTAAAAGGTAATAAGAAAAACTAAGTGTGTTGTATGTTTTATTAATTTTTTTACATAAGGCTTGGGTGTTTTTTAATCAAATTAATGTATACACAGGGGGCTGCCATGTTTATAGTGTCTGTGTGTGACGTCATTTCACGACACACACACAGTCACTATACGGCACCTCCAGAACATTGAAGTGAACCGACGGAGTCCGTCTGGTTCACTTACACTGGAGGCTCAGTCACTGTGTACTGCGCATGTGCATAGACATGCGCAGTACACAGCTGAAGTAAATGGGACGGGGTGACGGCGCCATTTTTATGAAGCCCCTGGTTAGTAAGAAGCAGAAGAGGGGGGGAGAGAGACCGCACAGTGAGTGGGCAGGAAAACTCTGTGCAGCTCTCTCCTCTCCCCAGACACACACACACAGTGCCGGACAGGGCGCCCCCCCACTCACCATTTAGCAGACCGTCGCCGCAGGCCAGCCTGGGGTGGGCTTGGTACGATGGTTCCCCCCCAGTACAATTACGGGGCCGGGGTGAGCTTCCGGGATAGAGAGGCTGCAATACACCGGCCCGGAAGCTCACAGCTGCAGCCGCCCGGTGCCGGGACTTCTCTTCTGCTCGGCTGCGGTCATGTGACATCGCGGCACCGCCGAACAGTAATGTCACATGACCGCAGCCGAGCAGAAGAGAAGTCCCGGCACCGGGCGGCTGCAGCTGTGAGCTTCCGGGCCGGTGTATTGCAGCCTCTCTATCCCGGAAGCTCACCCCGGCCCGTAATTGTACTGGGGGGGAACCATCCAGCTGAACGGTGAGTGGCGGGGGGGCAGCCTGTCACCTCAGCCTCTCCCCCATCACCCCCGTCACCTCAGCCTCTCCCCCATCACCCCCGTCACCTCAGCCTCTCCCCCATCACCCCCGTCACCTCAGCCTCTCCCCCGTCACCTCAGCCTCTCCCCCGTCACCTCAGCCTCTCCCCCGTCACCTCAGCCTCTCCCCCGTCACCTCAGCCTCTCCCCCGTCACCTCAGCCTCTCCCCCGTCACCTCAGCCTCTCCCCCGTCACCTCAGCCTCTCCCCCGTCACCTCAGCCTCTCCCCCGTCACCTCAGCCTCTCCCCCGTCACCTCAGCCTCTCCCCCGTCACCTCAGCCTCTCCCCCGTCACCTCAGCCTCTCCCCCATCACCTCAGCCTCTCCCCCGTCACCTCAGCCTCTCCCCCGTCACCTCAGCCTCTCCCCCGTCACCTCAGCCTCTCCCCCGTCACCTCAGCCTCTCCCCCATCACCTCAGCCTCTCCCCCATCACCTCAGCCTCTCCCCCATCACCCCTGTCACCTCAGCCTCTCCCCCATCACCTCAGCCTCTCCCCCATCACCTCAGCCTCTCCCCCATCACCCCTGTCACCTCAGCCTCTCCCCCATCACCCCTGTCACCCCAGCCTCTCCTCCATCACCCCAGCCTCTCCCCCATCACCCCTGTCACCTCGGCCTCTCCCCCATCACCCCTGTCACCCCAGCCTCTCCCCCATCACCCCTGTCACCTCGGCCTCTCCCCCATCACCCCAGCCTCTCCCCCATCACCCCTGCCTATCCCCCATCACCCGTCACCTCAGCCTCTCCCCCATCACCCCTGTCACCTCAGCCTCTCCCCCATCACCCCTGTCACCCCAGCCTCTCCCCCATCACCCCTGTCACCTCAGCCTCTCCCCCCGGCCCCCTTACCTCCTCTACCGCTGGGCGATTAATCGAATTAATTCGATTAATCGTCCAGAACGTTGAAATCGATTAGATTTTTTGTGAAAATCGTAAATTCGATTTTCACAAAAAATCATTTCCAGCTGTGGTGTCGGAGAGGAGCTAAGAGAAGGGGGGTTGCGGTGCGGGCCGGCGGGAGAGCCGTAGAGGGGCGGTGTGGGTGAGCGGGGAGAAGATGCTGGGTGGCCAGGCTGGAGAGGCTCCTTCCGGCCAGATATGGAGGTCCCGGGTCTGTGGAGGAGGCCGCAGGGACTACAGGAAGTGGTGATCGCGGCGCTGCTCATACTGGAGCTATACAGCGGGATCGGGGGGCTCAGTGCAGACCCCCATTCCCGCTGTATAGCTCCGTGGCCCGCAGCGACGCGATCACCACCTACTGTAGTCCCTGCGGCCTCCTCCACAGACCCGGGACCTCCATATCTGGCCGGGAGGGGAGCGTGTGTGGAGGTGAGAGGAGGAGGAGATGTATGTGCCCTCCTGCTCCAATCCCCTCCAGCTGCACCAGTCACCCCCCAGTCCCTTCATTGTCCCCCAATCCCCTCATTGTTCCCTTAGTGTCCCCCCAGTCCCCTCAGTGTCCCCCAATACCCTCATTGTTCCCTCAGTGTCCCCCCAGTCCCTTAATCCCCCATGTCCCCTCAGTGCCCCCCCCAGTGTCCCCCCCAATCCTCACACTGTTTCCCCCCAATCCCCTCAGTGTTCCCCCAGTGTCACCCCAGTCCCCTTTAGTGTCCCCCAGTGTCACCCCAGTCCCCTTTAGTGTCCCCCAGTGTCACCCCAGTCCCCTTTAGTGTCACCCCAGTCCCCTTTAGTGTCACCCCAGTCCCCTTTAGTGTCACCCAGTGTCACCCCTCATCTATACCTGTACTACTACACCCCCTATCCACTATACCTCCACTACTACACCCCCTATCCACTATACCTCCACTACTACACCCCCTATCCACTATACCTCCACTACTACACCCCTTATCCACTATACCTCCACTACTACACCCCTTATCCACTATACCTCCACTACTACACCCCTTATCCACTATACCTCCACTACTACACCCCTTATCCACTATACCTCCACTACTACACCCCTTATCCACTATACCTCCACTACTACACCCCTTATCCACTATACCTCCACTACTACACCCCTTATCCACTATACCTCCACTACTACACCCCTTATCCACTATACCTCCACTACTACACCCCTTATCCACTATACCTCCACTACTACACCCCTTATCCACTATACCTCAACTACTACACCCCTTATCCACTATACCTCAACTACTACACCCCTTATCCACTATACCTCAACTACTACACCCCTTATCCACTATACCTCCACTACTACACCCCTTATCCACTATACCTCCACTACTACACCCCCTATCCACTATACCTCCACTACTACACCCCCTATCCACTATACCTCCACTACTACACCCCCTATCCACTATACCTCCACTACTACACCCCTTATCCACTATACCTCCACTACTACACCCCTTATCCACTATACCTCCACTACTACACCCTACGTAGATGGAGGCACAAACATGATTTCCTATACTATATGGGGCCTCTGTTACACTGGAAAGCAATACAGTTGTTGTCTAAAATATTAAAATAGTATCTGATGCTGCAGGGAGAAAATGTTCTGTTTATTTAGCAAAAAAGGAAAAAAAAAAAAATCGAGATTTAAATCGAGAATCGTCCAAAATTGTTAAAAAAAAAAAACAAAAAAAAAACGAGATTTTATTTTTTGCCCATATCGCCCAGCCCTAATATATACACACACACACACACACACACACACACCACACGAGAGTACAGACTATTGTTCTCTGGTGTCCGCAGTATTACACAAGTAGAGCAGATAGATAGATATAGATAGACAGATATAGATAGATAGAGATCTATCTATCTCCTCTACTTGTGTAATACTGCGGACACCAGAAAATAATAGTCTGTGTGTGTGTATATATATATATATATATATATATATATATATATATATATATATATATAATATTTATAGGAGAGTACAGGCTATTGTTATCTGGTGTCAGCAATGTCCCATATTACACAGGCAGAGGAGGTATATTTATATCTCCTCTGCCTGTGTGATGTGTTTGACACTGCGGACACCAGAGAACAATAGCCAGTACTCTCCTGTGTGTGTATGTGTGTGTATATATCTATATTTACACCTCCTCTACCTATGTAATCTGTGACACTGAGAACAATACACCAGACACCAGAGAACAATAGCCCAGCCCCACTGCTACAGCCTACAACTACTACCCCCAGCCTCCCAGCCCCACTGCTACAGCCTACAACTACTACCCCCAGCCTCCCAGCCCCACTGCTACAGCCTACAACTACTACCCCCAGCCTCCCAGCCCCACTGCTACAGCCTACAACTACTACCCCCAGCCTCCCAGCCCCACTGCTACAGCCTACAACTACTACCCCCAGCCTCCCAGCCCCACTGCTACAGCCTACAACTACTACCCCCAGCCTCCCAGCCCCACTGCTACAGCCTACAACTACTACCCCCAGCCTCCCAGCCCCACTGCTACAGCCTACAACTACTACCCCCAGCCTCCCAGCCCCACTGCTACAGCCTACAACTACTACCCCCAGCCTCCCAGCCCCACTGCTACAGCCTACAACTACTACCCCCAGCCTCCCAGCCCCACTGCTACAGCCTACAACTACTACCCCCAGCCTCCCAGCCCCACTGCTACAGCCTACAACTACTACCCCCAGCCTCCCAGCCCCACTGCTACAGCCTACAACTACTACCCCCAGCCTCCCAGCCCCACTGCTACAGCCTACAACTACTACCCCCAGCCTCCCAGCCCCACTGCTACAGCCTACAACTACTACCCCCAGCCTCCCAGCCCCACTGCTACAGCCTACAACTACTACCCCCAGCCTCCTAGCCCTACTGCTACAGCCTACAACTACTTCTCCCAGCCCCACTGCTACAGCCTACAACACTACTACACCCAGCCTCCCACCAGGCTATCACTACTACACACAGCCTACCACTACTACACACAGCCTACCACTACTACAACCAGACTGTGGACACCAGAGAGCAACAATAGCCTGTATTCTCATATATATATATATATATATATATATATATATATATATATATATATATATATATATATATATATACACACACCTTCTACCTGTGTAATGTATATACACTGCTGACACCAGAGAGCAATAGCCTGTGCTCTCCTGTATATATATACTACCTGTGTAATGTGTGACACCAGAGAACAATAGCCTGTATTATATACCTACTCTAAATATAATTATGATAGTGCTGTGTCCTGGATTGGGGGGGGCTAAAAGCGAATTCCGCACCCATCGACTCTAAGGCCGGTCTGAGGACCATGCGGCAGCGGAGGCTCTTGTACATATGACTTGGCTATTGCTGAAGCACTTTCCATGGCCCATACACCAAGAGGACAGAGATGAGACCTAAGTGTAACAACAATACTATGTGCATGTTGGGGATGGGCGGTGAGAAGTGTGGGCAGGTGACCTGTATGTGGTTCTGCAGCAGGTTAAGGTGTATTAGGAGGTTCTGCAGCAGCTGAGGTTTATTTAGAAAGGCTAGGGACACACTTGTATCTGTACTGCTGTGCAGACAACAACAAAATGGCGCTGCCCAGCAGTACACATAATAGCACCTTTCCCCTCTGTTTCCCTGTGAAAAGAGGAGGGAGGTGATTATGTCACTGCAGTTGAGCAGAGACTGCCTCTTTTTTTCAGCAGCTGGCTTTCAGGCTGCTTTTACCAGCATTTTCCTGCTGGAGCTCCCCCTGGTGGCCATCACTGGGAAATATGAAAAATTAGATCGTAAATTTTTCATATTTCCTTACATGTAAAAAAAAAAAAAATGAAAAACACCTATAAATTAACAAAAAAAAACAACAAATTCAGTTTTAACACTTTAAAATTTTTTCTTTTACTTTGCGACACATTCCCTTTAAGGGTGCGTTCACACCTACAGGATCTGGAGCAGATTTAATGGGCCATCAAATCTGCTGCAGATCCTGTACGTGTGAACGCACCCTAAATCTTCATTTTCCCCGAAAGAATAAGCACAATAGCATCAGAAAATTCACCCCATAAATGCTTGTATGCAGATTTTTTTCTGTTGTATTGCCCTGTAAATCTGCCCAGTGTGATATGTACTACATCCGGACCCTGTCATTACCTTTGCTTGTCCCCTAAGGATGTATAGACACATGGAATAATTGTCGCCAAAAACTCTGTGCAGAATCCATCGCTCGTCCCTGCTGGCTCCATAATATGTTCAGGAGGATTCCACTGTCCGCCCAAAGTATTGTCATGTCAATTCTTTGGGTGTACGACAGAATCTGCCCGAGCATATAATGAAACAAGCAGAGAGAAGCAGGAGTAAGCAGGGTATGTTCACACCGAGGAATCCGCGTGGAGAAGTTCCCACTGATTCCGCCGCTCACCCCGGCATGCATCTCGATTCTATAGTCGGGCAGATTCTGACGTCCGTCCAAAGAATGAACCTGTTCGTTCTTTTGACGGAGAGCAGAATCCGTCCGTGCATAGAATGGAGTCTGTGGCACATGTGGAGATGCAAGCGGGGGTGAGCGGTGGAATCCGTGGGAACTTCTCCACACGGATTCCTCAGTGTGAACATACCCTAATATAAGATGTATCTGGCAGAGACTTATCAATGTTTTCACTGGGACAAGAAATGCTACAGTCACCTCCAAGGGACAGACCAGAGCCTGCCATTCAGGAGTCAGGGAAAGCTGGATGACACCATGATGGAAGTATAATGGTGGTCATAATGATTCTAAGGAGGTGGGTTTTAGTAACTTTGGATGGGATTTGTAGTTCTACCACCGCTATAGTGTCACTGGTCTATGCCAAGAACTGTCAGCCGACGAATCCAGGACTGAAGCACACTCCGTATACAGCGAGTCCTCGCTCCTATAAGGAATGACATTGGGAGCCAATGCAATAACGGAGGATGCAGCATGGACGCACAGAGCCGGCCTGTCTCCTCCGGAGATCACACAACCTACCTCGATATCTCAGCAGCAAATCTGCAGCTCACGAAGGTCACCGGTGTTGGGCCCTGAACAGGAAGCCTAATCAATGATAGAGAGGACGTGAGAGCCCGGGGAAAGTCCTGCAAGGTCACGCGTTTCTACAGCGCCACCTAGTGTTGGAGGTGTGTATCAACCTCTTCAGTCTGATTCTAGCCAAATGAATATATAATGAGTAAATGTATTTTCAGGATGTAATACTGCCCCTGTGTGGGACAAAGAGGGGGTATCCAGGTTTAGTAAAATATGGCAGCTTATCCCAAAAGATATCAGCACATTTGTCCCTAGTTTGTTTGCAATATTACAACTAGGAACAGGGGTGGGGCTGTTTTTGGAAGAAAGAATGTTTTCTCAACCTGGATAACCCCTTTAAATGTGTGGTCTGCTGCAAAGAAATGGCATAGGTTCAGGAAATGGAGCGCCTTCTAGTGACTAGTAGATCATGTGCAGTACCCAGGGGGACGGAGGACGGATGCCCAATGGGGCGCATAGATGGTGATCATTTTAGTACAGCTGGTTACAGTGGTTACCGTGGCTGCCATTTGAGGACGAAAATATCTAAAGTTGAAAAAAATATATATATTATAGGTGCATGTCCTTTAGTAAAATTGTTCCCTCTCATTGGGAGCCAAAATCTGTCAATACTAGGAACAGGCAAACATCTACTCTTACACTATTCTCTCTCTTTTCTTAAAATTTATTTTTATGAATGATTTTTGGCAATTTTCATTATAACAAACACTCCAGAAAATGAATCAGAAGAATTAGGCAAGGGTACATACTGGACATTATGGTATATACGGACATGGAGAGAAAGGAGCTGCTGCACCTCCCACCTACGGCTGACACTAATGTCACTCGGCTACATTTAAAAACGCCAGGATGTTGGCATATAATTTGATCAAACCATATTGCCCCATGTGCCACGTGCAGGTCCCCTGGCTCACATGGGTCCCTACACTTACTCAACACTGTGTCGGTCAGCGACCGCCAACCCCACAAAGAGAGTGCAAGCAGGGAAGGGAGGCCACAGAATGGCCCTGCAACACCATTGTCACAGGACCAAACCCCAAGGGGCCCCCCAAAGTTTGGTAAATACCTCCTGACACAATGTGGACCAAACCTATTAGGAGTGGCAGATGAATGATCATTGGCTCTTCTCACACTAACATCACTACCAGGTATCTAATGAAATATATGCTATGTGGCAAACTAGATTCTCTACTACAGAGTAATTGGGCGTGGAGACGAAGCGCTCCCAGTGTGTTGGCAGGGTTGTTTTGACAGTACCACTCAATACATCTAAATGGGTGGACTATATCATTGATTTCCTGTATTTAGAAGTGGGTTAGTAGGAATTTCTGCCAGTAAATAAAGAATTTTTTGTGTCTTGATTTTTTTGCAACAATTCTCTCTAAGGGTGCCTTCACACACACCAGATCCACAGCGGATCCAGTGCCCGTTCATCCCAATGAGAATACATACGCATGTATGTAAGTTCACCCTCCGCCAGCCGGAGCATACAGTACCCGCTCTGCCCATTACCCATCCTGCTCAGCCAATCAGTGCGCTGCCCCGCTGCAGCCACTGATTGGCTGAGCGCAACGTCCAGCTGAGAACCCCTGAAGCAAGCCGAAGCGGGGAGCAGGTAATAAATGCTCCAGCCGGCGGGGGGTTAACTTACACACAGCAGGATGTCAATCCCGCTGTGAGTATGTATTTTCATTGGGGTGAACGGGCACTGGATACGCAGAGGATTTCGCTGCGAATTTGCAGCGTGAAATTCGCTGTGGATCTGGTGTGTGTGAAGGTGCGTGGATTTCACGCAGCAAAATCCGCTTCGCATCCCTTGCCGGTCATTTTCAAACAGAATACATACTCGCAGCGGGATTGACATGGCACAGCAAACGATGAAACGAAGAGCGAGAAATCATTCTTTTTTTTTTTTTATAACTGTCATTTTTTATTGAGATTTTTCCAAACAGAAAAATTTTGTTTTTACATGAACACATATAAAGGTATCCCCGTTACCGGGAAATCCTGAAGTAAACAAAACAAGGCATATAGTGGGCATGTACAAGTAAGTAGCAAAACATCAGTGCCGCATAGCACTCGTGAGGTTCAAATTAAAGACGCAGAACAATATACAGGCCCTAAACACAGGTCCACTAAAACATGGGGTACAGACAAGACAAACCAACATAGAAGACAAGGGCGAGACAGGAAGGGATAGGTAGAGAGGAACGTAAGGCTCTAGGGTAACCCAGTGGCGGAGAGGAGGGGGGCATAATAAGAGTCCCATGGAGACCAGACCGACTCAAACATGTCCATTTTATTATTAAGAGAGGCCGTTAGTCGCTCTAGGGATCGTAATTCCTGGATCCTAGCCATGAGGCAATCTAAAGTGGGGGGGGGAGGTCTGTTTCCAGCCCCTAGCTATAAGAGACTTGGCGGCTGTTAGGAAAACCAGCAAAAGTTTAGCTTGTTTTTTCCCAAGGAGCTTGGGGAAGAGGTTGAGCAGGCATACTGCAGGGTCCCTAGGGATATCCACTCTGAGGACTGTGGCAGCCAAGCCGCAAACATCCCTCCAGAACTGTTGAATAAGGGAACATCCCCAAAAGATATGAAAGAGGGACCCAACCGCACTCAAACACCTCCAGCACGAAGGGGACATTGTGTTATTCAATTTATTGAGTAATTCTGGGGTATGATACCAAAGCATCAACAGTTTATAATGTGATTCTTTATACGTAGTACAAATGGAAGACTTTGCCGCCCTCTCCCAAATAACACCCCAGCATTCCGGTGGAAGCTGTCTACCCAGGAACTCCTCCCATTTTAACATGTATGCGTGTCTCACCAAGGATCCCCCCACAGGTGAATTAATGATGCGATAAATGTCTGAGATTAGCCCAGAGGTAGAGGTGTTACATCTCACTAGCTGCTCAAACGCTGAGGGTTTAGAGACCGTGAGGGAACCCAGGCGAGACATCATGAAATGCCGCATTTGTAGGTATGTCAGCCTTTCGGAAGACGGCAGGTCCGATCTGTCCATGAGTTTGTCAAAAGGTAGCAGGGTCCTAGTAAGTGGGTCAACAATATCTGCAAATTGAAAAAGCTTTTTAGTACCCCATAGTCGTACAGTTTGGGACTGGAGGCCAGGTAAAAAGTCTGGAAAGAGAAGGAAAGAATTAAGAGGGGAAGCTTTAGACAGGAGCCCAAACTTAGCCGAGCAGGACGACCATATGTGCAAGGTAAAGCGTATGGGCCCTAGTAGTCGGAGATGGGAAAAGGAGGGAGGCGATAGGTGCCAAAGGAATGAGTTAGGGTGGAATGGAGCCAACCACACCTTCTCTATCTCGGTCCATTTTTTGTAGGCTAGATACTTAGACCAGGCTAGGATTTGTCTCAAATGTGTCGCCCAATAGTAATGGAGGATGTTGGGTACGGCTAGCCCCCCCTGGGTTTTACTGCTCATCATCACCGATTTGGGTATTCGATGTCTCCTTGAGGCCCAGATAAATTTAAATATATCTCTTTGGATGGCTCTGAGTTCGGAAAGAGGTACACGCACCGGGAGGGTCTCAAAATAATAAAGCAATTTGGGGAGTATCGTCATTTTCACCGAAGCTACCCTACCCAGCAGGGAGATAAAATGAGCAGACCACTTAGAGAGGAGTGATCGAATTTCCCGAAACAGACTAGGGAAGTTGGCAGAGTAAACGGTAGAGTAGGAGGGTGTCAATCTGATCCCCAGATATCCAAGAGAGGACGGGGTCCACTTAAATTTAAAAACTGTGCGTAGGTGGGTTACCAATGAACTAGGCAAGTTCAGGGGCATAGCTTCGGATTTCGTGGTGTTCACTTTGTAACCTGACAGCGTCCCAAACTTGGTGAGTAAGTCATGAAGAACAGGGAGGGTCGTAACAGGGTCAGACAGGGTGAGAAGAACGTCATCCGCAAAGAGCATAATTTTAGAGTCTTTTCCCCTGATGGAGACTCCATGTATATCCGGACAACCGCGAATGGCCGCCGCCAGGGGCTCGATACATAATACAAACAATAAAGGGGAGAGCGGGCATCCCTGGCGGGTGCCATTCCGAATTGGGAAAGGTGCCGATAGCATATGGGGGAATTTGATAGCTGCCGTGGGCGTAGAGTACAGTGCCTCAACCGCAGTCAGGAAGGGGCCCCGAATACCAAAACACTTGAGAGTCTCAAACAGGAATGGCCAGCCTAAGCGATCAAAGGCCTTTTCCGCATCCAGACTAAGAATCAAGGCCCTCCCCGACTGCTGATTGACCGCATCAATAATATCTAATGCTCTTCTCGTATTGTCTCCTCCCTGTCTGCCAGGCACGAACCCCACCTGGTCTGCATTGATGAGGGAGGGCAGCCAGTAACCTAATCTGGTGGCCAGTATCTTAGTGAAAAGTTTAAAGTCTGAATTTAAAAGAGAGATTGGCCTGTAATTTGCACACTCCATGTGGTCCTTTCCTGGTTTGGGGATGAGGGTTATGTATGAATGGGAGAGAGAAGAGGGGATAGGCTCACCCTGCAGAAAAGAGTTGAACAGTGCCAGTAGTCTGGGGGACAATTCCTCCGAAAATGTTTTATAGTAAAGATAGGAAAATCCATCTGGCCCCGGGGCCCGCCCCGACGGGAGGGATTTAAGTACCTCGGCCAGCTCCTCACCTGTAACAGGCGCATTCAAGTCCTCTATGGCATTGGGTGGCAGGGAGGGTAGCTGGCATCCCGAGAGAAATTCATTAATTCTATCAGCACGGGCCCCAGGGCCAGACGGAAGGGCTGAGGGCAAGGAGTATAGGTTTGTGTAATATTGAGAGAAGAGGGACGCTATATCAGTGGGATGGAATTTCAGCGCACCGGTGGAGTCCCGGAGGACCTGGGGAGACCGGGAGGCCGCCCTGTCATTAAGCATATTAGCCAACAACGTGTGGGCTTTGTTGCCCTTCTCAAAGAAGCGCTGTTTGGAGTAAAGGAGGAGCTTCTCTACCTTCATTATTGATAATTCCTTCAGTCGTGCTCTAGCTGCCACCAGTCTCCTCAGCGTCCGAAGGGACGAACGCCGGGCGAGGGATCTCTCTAGGGCTAGTATATCTTGTTTAGCCTCACTAAGAGCCATCTGAGAGTCCCTCTTTTGGCGGGAACTCAGTGCTATACACTGCCCCCTTATTACGGCCTTATGGGCCTCCCATAAGGTGGCCTCGGACTCGACTGATCCTCCATTCTCAAGGAAGTAGGACTGTATAGAGGTTTTGATCGAATCACGGGTGGGGCGAAACTTCAGCAGACTCTCATTCAGGCGCCAATGACAGTAGCGTGTTGGGGTCAGCAGACTTTTCAAAGAAATGATCACCGGCCCGTGATCCCACCAAGAGATTGGGTCAATAGTGGCATTCTGCAGCAGTCTAACAGTAGGGATGTTCCCGAAAAAGTAGTCAATCCTAGAGTGCATGCGGTGTGGGTGTGAATAAAACGTGTATTCCCTCTCCGTGGGGTGATCAAGCATCCAGAGGTCATATAATTTATGCTTACGAACGAGCTTGCGAAACTCTCTAGAGAGCCTAGCCTGCTCAGGTGGGGCTATTCGGCCAGTGACCGAGTGCCTATCTAGCACATCAGAAAAGGGTAAGTTAAAGTCACCCCCCACAACTCTGGGGGCTGGGGGATATTTCGCAAGTTTGTTGAGAACCCTCCGGAGAAAGGGAATTTGCGCCCTGTTAGGAGCGTACACGTTACAAAAGAGGAGAGGCTTGCCCTGCAGTGTACCCTCTACTATCACATAGCGGCCACCGGGGTCAGAGAAGGAGGAGGAAATTTGAAAGGGGAAAGAGCGAGAGAAAAGAATAGCAACGCCTGCCGTCTTAGAGCCTTTGGAAGCTGATACGACTATGGGGTATGATTGGCGTGTGAAGGAAAAAGTAGCGGCACTATCAAAATGCGTTTCCTGTAGGAAAGCCACGTCTGCTCTCACATTACGGAGCTCTCTCAGGGCCAGTCTACGTTTGACGTTAGAATTGAGCCCCTTAACGTTTAAGGAAACCAGCTTAGCCATCAGGGTAACAAAAGAAGTGTGGACCTGCAACAATGTAGCTTACCAAGAGGAGACCACTCACGGACAGATACAGCGCCATGATCACCATCCAGGAGTCACCCGCTCCATCCACTGGACGAACCCTAGAAAAGAAAGGGGGAAGGGGAAACAAGGGGAAGGCAGGGGGACGTACACAAACAACACAAAGACACCAAAAATAAACCATAAATTTAAAAAGGTCAAGAGCACATGTCTCAATACCCTGACATGTAAAGTCAGGTAAAGGGGGGCAAACGGTTGTCTGTAAATAGTTGTACCAGTAGTGTCCATCAGCCCGTAGGCTGAACTTCGGTAGCCCCCAGGGGGGGGAAGTAGGAATCACCAACAGATTTAAGCAGGGTAAGTTAAAGAGAGATAACAACATATCAAAAACCAAACCACGCAATTCGAGAATCACCGTGTATCACGGTGATGTGGCCAAGTAACAGCAATGCAAGCAACCACTTCTCCATAGAAGAGCAGAGGGGGGAATAGTTCCCACCAATCCCACTTCACTCTGGAGATAGGGGTGGACCCGACCCAGAAGGAGGGCTCGACTCAGCAGATCTCGGGAGGCGCCTCTTCTGCCGCGTAGCTTGCCATATAGGCGGCGGAGAGGGTGGAGGGGGAGCTATGGTCCATTCCGTAATCTTAGGCATCGGTATGTCGAGTATGTCACAGAAGTGGGATAGGTCTGTCAGGTTACGCAGAATGGCGGACCGACCATTTCTCCTGGCTGAGAGAGCAAAGGGAAAGTTCCATCTATAGGAGGCATCATGGTCCCTCAACACATTCAAAAGAGGTCGTAGGAGGCGCCGCTTCTGGAGAGTGATCCAAGAAAGATCAGGGAATATTTGAAGGGATGCACCATAGAAGTCCAGTTCCCGGAGATTTCGTGCTTTAGCCATGATGGCCTCCTTGACTGTGTGGTCATGCAAACAGCAGATGACATCTCGTGAGACTCCAGTAGTGGGTTTGGGCTTAAGGGCCCTATGCGCCCTATCAAATTTGATCCTATTGGTGGGTGGCTCTCCCAGAATAGAATTGAAAAGGCCTTCAAGAGTGCTTATCAGATCATTATCTTGAGTTGCCTCAGGCAGGCCTCGTATTCTGATATTGTTCCGTCTCCCTCTATTGTCAAGATCTTCTATGTGACGCTGCATGTCATCAAGGGCATGTGACTGGGTGCACACAGTGGAACGTAGTTTGTCAATGTAGTCTCTGGTACAATCATGGTCATCTTCAAGAGAGTGGACGCGCTGAGCAATATGATGCATGTCTTTTCTCACTTCGGCCAGTTCCACTCTAAAGGTCTCCTTCACCTCATCAATTAAAGATTTGAAATCACGTTTGGTGGGGAGTAGAGATAGGAGGTTGTGGACCCCTTGCTGTGAAAGAGTGCCCATGACTGAGGCTTCAGAGTCTGATTCAACTACGGGCCAGTCAGCTCTAGGGGAATCATCAGAGCGGGATGTGCCAGATCCTGATTTAGAGGGTATGATTTGGCCCCCTTTCTTTGTTTTGTCCCCACGCTGTGCTTTAGGGTTAGATGCCATCATGTATTTTAATATAGGCTGCTGTCTCTTTAAGGGGACAGATTCCTTGTGCTGTCGGCCCTGATGTGGTGGGGACTGTGACGGAGTACAGGGCGGGGGTACCTCTGGGGTACTTACTTCACCTCCTGTAGTGGCGCTCTGCGCTGTCTTGGAGGAGGACGGAGCTGCTGCAGCGTGTGCCTCCACACCGTCTGAGGCACAAGATGGCCGCTTGCCACGTGGCGGGGAGCGCCCGCTCTCACCTCCAGCCAGATAGCGGTCTCCTCTCTCCCCTTCCTCCGGTCGCTGTAATGCAGCCTTGCTGCGGCGTCACCGGGCTGTAGGAAGGCGCGGACTGCTGCGTGGAGAGCCGGCTGGATCCGGATGCGGCCGCGCCTCGGGTATGGTACGGGGTGAGAGAAGGCAGGCGGATACCGAGACCCACCGAGGCTGAGGCTGTACCGGGAGTCTTCCTGCACCCCTGCTCCATGTAACGAGGTGAGCCGCTGCGGTGGGGTCGGGTTATGGCCGCTTATGTAGCTGCGTGGTGAGGAGCTCTGGTCTTAGGCTGCTTCCTCCATCGGCGGTTCGCCACACCCCCCGAAATCATTCATTTTGATCTTTCAACATGTTCTCAAATTTTTGTTTGCTAAAAATTTGCAGATCACTTTGTGTAAACAGTTTTAAAGTTTCACCCTTTGTGAAAGACGGGCTTAAGCGATCTTAAAAACGATTGCAATAACGATTTTTCTAACGATTTATCCGTCTAAACGCTGATCGTTATAAAAACAAAATCGTTAAGCGATCGGTTGGGCGAATTATCGCTTTGTGTAAACACAGCATTAAGGGCGGGTTCACACTACTGAATTCTCGCGGACACTGTCCGCGAAATTCCGACAGCTGTCCGCCCGCACGGGCACGGGCCTTTCCGCAGGCTCCATAGACACCATTCTATGGGCCGGCGTATTCCGCGATCCGCTGAAAGAAGTGACGTGACACTTCTTTCAGCGTATAGCGGAATACGCCGGCCCATAGAATGATGTCTATGGGGCCGGTGGAAAGGCGCCCAGATGTGCGGGACATAGTCTGCGAGAATTCCGTAGTGTGAACCCGCCCTTAGAAAGAAAACAATCAATCTGTGGCAAGGGGGTGGGTCAGCCCATACCTGATTAATAGGGTGTAGCCTCACTCTCCATAAGGGTGCCTTCACACATGCCGTATCCGCAGCGGATTGACATCCTGCTGTGTGTATGTAAGTTACATTGTACTTACTTAGTACATTGTTACAATGTACTACATTGCAATTTTGGCCACAGCTATGGTCAGTGAATATGGTTCCATGGACCCATGAACCTAATTACTGACCTTGGTGAAATATCCGCAATGCAACACTGCAATTTGTAGTCATGTGATCCAGTTGTGGCTACAGTACTAGTTTATCCAGTGTTAGAAAAACATGGCCACTTTCTTCCAGAGACAGCCTGACTTTTTTGTTTTCTACATGAACAGACCGGCGCCAGCATGGGGATACAGACGCTGTGGTCTTTTTTTTTAACTGCCACCCAGTTCCTGGTCTGTTACCGAGCATTGATTCTAATGGAGCCACCTCAGAGGAGAGGGGGGTTTCCTCACATGAGAACAGGGCGACGGTTCAAAAAAAGGACCATGGCAACCGCATTCCACTTAAAAGGGTTATCCAGCGCTACAAAAACATGGCCACTTTTCCCCCACTCTTGTCTCCAGTTCAGGTGTGGTTTGCAGTTAAGCTCCATTTAGGGGCCTATTCCATGCAGGAACCGTATTTACCACCAGGCACCCAGCGGGGGGCGGCACCCACAGGGAACACTTTTTTTTTTTTTTTTTAAACCCCCTCCGTAGGCACCGGCCTACGGGTGCCTAGTCCGCGCCGGGTGGGGGTGGGGGGAGAGGCTGGGGGGGGAAGACTGAACGGCCGGGAGCAGGAGCAGGATGGGCGGGCAGGCAGGCTGGTTCCCTCCCCCCATGCAGCGCCGAGGTCAGGTGTCCGGGGGCCGGGGGTGAGCTTCCGGCACACACAGCCTGACAGAGGCCGGAAGCTCACAGCTGCAGCCCCGCGGTCCCGGATCTTCTCTCCTGCTCGGCGGCGCTCACGTGATGTGACGTCATCGCCGAGCAGGAGAAAAGATCCGGGACTGCGGGGCTGCAGCTGTGAGCTTCCGGCCTCTGTCAGGCTGTGTGTGCCGGAAGCTCACCCCGGACCCCGGCGCTGCATGGGGGGAGGGAACCAGCCTGCCTGCCCATTCTGCTCCTGGCCGCTCGTCTTCCCTCCCAGCCTCTCCCCCCTGCCCCCCCAGCCTCTCCCCTGCCCCCCCCCCCCCAGCGTCTCCCCCTAACCCCTAGCGTCTGCCTGCCCCCCGGCCCCCCAGCCTCTCCCCTGCCCCCCCCCAGCCTTTCCCCCTGCCCCCCCCTGCATTCTCAGCTGCTCCCCTGCCCCTCAGCCTCTCCTCTGACCCCAAGCCTCTCCCCCTAACCCTCGGCCTCTCCCCTAACCCCCAGTCTCTCCCCTGGCCCCCAGACTCTCCCCCCTGCCCCCCCCAGCGTCTCCCCCTAACCCCCAGCGTCTGCCCGCCCCCCCGGCCTCTTCCCTGCCCCCCCAGCCTCTCCCCCTAACCCCTGGCCTCTCCCCTGCCCCCCAGCCTCTCCCCCTAACCCCCAGCCTCTCCCCCTAACCCCCCAGCCTCTCCCCTGACCCCCAGCCTCTCCCCCCTGCCCCCCCAGCATCTCCCCCTAACCCCCAGCGTCTGCCCGCCCCCCGGCCTCTCCCCTGCCCCCCCAGCATCTCCCCTGCCCCTAGCCTCTCCCCTGGTCCCCAGCCTCTCCCCCCTGCATTCTCAGCTGCTCCCCTGCCCCCCAGCCTCTTCCCTGCCCCCCCAGCCTCTCCCCGTAACCCCCCCAGCCTCTCCCCCTGCCCCCCCAGCCTCTCCCTCTGCCCCCCCCAGCCTCTCCCCCTGCCCCCCCCAGCCTCTCCCCCTGCCCCCCCCAGCCTCTCCCCCTGCCCCCCCCCCAGCCACTCCCCCTGCCCCCCAGCCTCTCCCCTGGTCCCCAGCATTCTCAGCTGCTCCCCTGCCCCCCAGCCTCTCCCCCTAACCCCCAGCCTCTCCCCTGACCCCCAGCCTCTCCCCCTAACCCCCAGCCTCTCCCCTGACCCCCAGCCTCTCCCCCCTGCATTCTCAGCTGCTCCCCTGCCCCCCAGCTTCTCCCCCTGACCCCCAGGGTTGTCCTCTCAGAGACTACAACTCCCAGCATACCCTGAGAGCTGTATAAATAGAGGGTGTTCTGAGATTTGTCACAGATACAGATGAATTCAGGAAAGGACCGGGTCAGCATGTCGTGTCTCACTGGTTCTATATTGCTGGGCCCCAGGTGCCCCAGTCCAACACTGGACAGAACCGGTCCCCAAACTAAGACGTCCCCGGCCTCCTTCCTTCCTCCATCAAGTCTGTTTGATGAGAACAGCGGGCATCAAGCAGAGCAGCACCCAAGTGCCAGGGTATATACCATGCATGTACAGTAACGGGGGGGGGGGGGGGTACCTCAGCGTGCAAAGTGCCTAGGGCAGCATGAAATCTAAATACAGGCCTGATTCCACGGAGTGATTATTCGGCCAAATCGGAGCGATAATCGGCCAAATCGGAGCAGTAATCGGCCAAATCAGCCTGATTCGGCCGATTATCGCTCCGGGGAATAGAGAGAACGATCAGCTCATGATTGTGTCATCGGCTGATCGTTCATTTAGGTTCAGACCTAAAATCATCGGTCGCCACCAGCGCATCGATATGGTGGAACAGCAGTGCGCGGAGGCAACCGATGATTTCAGCAGCATCATACATTACCTGTCCGGGCTGCAGGTCTTCTCCTTCTTCCTCCCGATCCCGCGCCGCAGCAGCTTCGGATCAGGACTGTCTGAACTGACAGACCGTTTAGCCAATCACTGGCCGGAACCTCTGTGGCCAGTGATTGGCTGAGCGGTCTGTCAGTTCAGACAGCCCCGCTCCGAAGCTGCTGCAGCACGGCAGGGAGGAAGAAGGAGAAGACCTGCAGCCCGGACAGGTAATGTATGAAACAAGGGCTGCAAGGACATCGGTAACGATACCCCTGCAGCCCTCGCTTAGCGATCATCGGGGCCGTGGAATAGGCCCAGTAAACGAGCGCCGATCTAGCAGATCGGCGCTTGTTTACATCGTTGATCGGGCCCTGCTTGGCCCGTGGAATAGGACCCTTACTTCAGTGGAACTGAGTTTTAAACCCCACCCAATCTGGAGACAAGAGCGGGGCAAAAGTGGCCATGTTTTTGTAGCGCTGGATAACCCCTTTAATAAAATGGAACTGAGTTGCAAAACTCCACCCAAACTGGATACAGGATTTCTACTGTCTCTTGAAGAAAGTGTCCATTTTTTCTTACACTGGATAACCCCTTTAAGCATACCTCCTAATGCTGCGTTTACACGTAACGATTATCGTGCGAATTTGCGCGATAACGGTCGGATTCGAACGATAATCGTACATGTAAACGCAGCGAACGATCGAACGACGCACGATAAATCGTACATCGTGATCTTTCATCAGGTCAGCAAATCGTCGTTCATCGTACGCAAAAAATTTGCACATCGTTCCATGTGAACAGTCGTTCGCCGATTTAACCAATGTGTGAGATAGGCTTAAACGATCGCAAAACGATCGCAGTGCGAATATTCGTACGATATATCGTACCATCTAAACGCTGATCGTTATAAAAAAAAATCGTAAATCCGACATCGCTAATCGTACGATCGGGCCAATAATCGTTATGTGTAAACGCAGCATAAGTGTCCCAACTTTTGAGCCAAGTCCCTCTTTGCCCCTTACATGTCCCTCTTTATGACCTAGAAATGAGATTGGCATTATTAAACGTCTTGTTTAATTAAAAAAAAAAAATCTGTTTTCTTACAGTATACTGTTATTTTATCATGTAGTGAAAGTTAGATACTAAAAATTGTTATATTCAGATGAATCGTGGGACATTATGGCCCCTGTCACACATGCAGTTCATGTGGCCCCATACACACTTCTGTAGGTGTTATATGATCCGTGCTGCAAAAAAACAACAACAAAAGATTAAGCCATTGTGCGTCCGTGTCACCTACTTGAATCAGCGGGTCCCTGTAAATGCGGACAGTTACTGAAACACATTCGGAATCCTGTCCGCAGTTGTGGGTCTGCAATTACAGACAGGGTTACTGATGTGTGACTGGGACCTAAGGATGCATCACATATACAGGATCTGCTGTAGATTTACAGATACTGTAACTAACTACATTGGTACCTCGGTTTATGAGTAACTTGGTTTCAGAGCATTGCTTTGGTTTAAGAGCTCCCTGTACTGGGTGGGAGGGGGAGTGGAGGAGGGTCATGGTATGCATTGCTCGGTATACAGTACTGTACTCTGACCCAGGAAGTCTCCCTTACCTTCCAAATCATAGCAGATCCACTTCAGGCTGGGGCTTACATCAGGGGACAGGACTGTGGGGGTAATCTCTCCATAGCTGTAACCCCTCTCTACCCGGACAGAGAGTGCTGCATGTATGTGGCCTGCTCATTCCTTCCTGCTCCCTGCAGTCTCTGTCAGCCCTCGTGTTTCCCATCCTCTCCATTACTGTACAGTAACTTATAATATCACATATTCTGCTGTTTCTGAATGTTTGTTTCATCTGTCCTACATGTTATTCAGAATAATAAGTTATTTTTGGGGTGTGGAGCCAATTGTCTGCATTTCTAAAATTTGGATTACAAGCACGGTCCCAGAACGAATTATGCTGGTAATCCAAGGCACCACTGTATATGCATCAATCTGCAGCTGGGCCTGGCTGTGTGAATGCATCCTTGAATTAAAAAGTATAGAAACGTCTGCAAAATCTTCCAGGTGTGAACCACAAGTGACCTTCTTTGGTCGTCCAAATATTAGGGCGGTATGCCTTTAGTCCAGCAGGCATGATACAACCAACGTTTTGTGGTATAATGGACACCATGATGGCAGTGTGAACAGTCACTGTTACCTGCTGCTCCCCCACAGGACAGCACAGACTACTTTCCTTTGTTTGTAATACCGCAAAATATAGAAAACGTCATTATTCCAAGCCGCCCTGTTAGTACCGAGCTACAGTGCCACACCCTGTGTAGCCTCAGATCAGGCCTATGCGCACAATCCCCTCACACAGCCAGGCGGCAGGTCCGGTCTCTATGGTAACTAGTTTCCCGCCGCAGCCGGGGCCAGTCACGTGACCAGCTCCTGCCCTGTCAGTCCGCTAGACGGGTTCCGAGCAGGAGGGGAGAGCCGAGGTCGCCGCCACCATGCTGAGGAACCTCACCGTGGACCAGATAAACGACTGGTTTACCATCGGTAAACAGGTGTCTGATGTGAAAATATTGGGCACCTGGACCGAGACCAGACATGAGCTGCAGAAGGTTGAACCTGAAGACCAGCCCAGGAGGTCCAAGGGGTAGGTGACGCTGATTGACAGTGGCGGTCTGCTGTCTGTGGCACTAAGGGTACCAGCATGACTTTACATACTGTAGCTAATGTAGCTTTAGGAAATTGGAAAGTAGCAGGGGAAAATGTCGGACAGACTCGTGTATGTTAGTCACGTGATTAGGAGGCGTACTCAGCAGTTGCCTATAGCAACCTGTCACATTCCAGGTCCCATCTACAAAGGGACAGCAAGTGCACCACTCCCAGCCTGATGGGAGTTGTACTTGGAGAGTGCTCCCATGGAGCAATATATTGTGTATTGTGTACCCCCCCCTTTATTCCTTCCAGGAAACATGTGAGATGTAAGATGGCCGCTCTTAGAGGGACAACTACTACAAAAACCAATATATCTGTATACTAAGGAAAAATCACTACATTTCTTATAGCAACCTATTCATTTTTTTGTGTCAAGGCCTCTGAAATATGGGTGCCATGGGCAGCTGCTGTGTGTGACCTTGGTCCTAACATTATTATCAGTAAGGATTTAGTGCCATTTACTGGATCTCATCCAGGCGTCTGAACAATCTGCTCTGGAAGTGTATGAAGAGAAAACAAAACCCTCCTGTCCCTCACAGACCAGGCCGAACCGCTCTGTTCTCCCTGGTGGGAACACCTGGTGCGTCGGTGCACTGCCGGTGATTGCGTCGGTGCACTGCCGGTGATTGCGTCGGTGCACTGCCGGTGATTGCGTCGGTGCACTGCCGGTGATTGCGTCGGTGCACTGCCGGTGATTGCGTCGGTGCACTGCATGTCATTGCAGAGATCAGCTATTGGCTCCACTGTGTTTTGGATGCAACAAACTTCAACAAATCTGCCAGGTGTGAACAAACTTCTTAAAGGTGCCCATACATACTAAACAAAACTTGTCCCAGTTTTATTGATGGCATATTCATAAACCTGGACAATCCCTTTAGTTCCCGAGCATCTAGCGCTGCTGCACAGCACTAAACAGAGCAGGATGCTGGCTATGTACTGTATATGTTGTGTAGCATCACTAGAACATAGCAGGAGATCAGGAACTGCATGGCTTAGGGTGCGTTTACACAGACAGATTTATCTGACAGATTTTAGAAGCCAAAGCCTGGAATGGATTTGAAAGGAGGATAGATACCAGTCTTTCCTTTATGATCTGATCCCTGTTTATAGTCTGTTCCTGGTTTGGGCTTCAAAGATCTGTCAGATAAATCTGTCTGTGTAAACGCACCATTAGAGTCAGACACAAATGGTGGTGGCAGCAGGCACTGGAAATACATACAAAATAAAAAAAAAATTATATTATAATTAAAGCAGTCTATTAAACACAATTTTATCTCCCCAGAGTACCCCTTTACTCATAATAAATTTTGATGCTTTGAAACAGCCATAGTAAAGGCCATTTTTCTCGGCCCGAACTGCAGTGTAACTGTAAACCGTTGTCATCTGCTAGATCAGCTGCGCAAATCCTGTTAGGGTATGTGCACACTTCGGAAAATAGACGTAAAACCGATGCGGAATCCCCTACTCGCGGAGTGCGGCGGGCGCACTCTTCTTCACCCGTGTCATAGGCTCCATTCTATGCATGGGCGGATTCCGTCGTCTGTCTAAAGATTGAAAACGTGTTTTTTTTCCGTGTATTTTCCGAAGTGTGCACATACCCTAATGCAGTGAGAAGTTCTGCAGACAGCAGATTATTTTCTGACAGGTCTAAAATGAGTGCATTGGCTTGTTTGCTGGCTCTATTACATGAGATAATATATGCCTCATTTGGCAGATAATCTCTTTGTGTAATAGGATATTAAAGGTGTATTCTGGGAAAATAAAATTGTGGGGCACTGGATCCAAAATCCCAAATGATACAGGATTGTAATGATAACTGCACCGTTTCTGTGCAGTCATACGGCATTTACCCCCTGAAGCACCAGAAGTGCAGCCACATGGGAGGAACATCTGATCTTAATCTCCTATTGGCTTGCTGCAGCTTGTAATAGAAAGTCTCTGGTGTCAAGCGAATAAGACAGCGCTCTGTGCGGTAAGGACAGGTATCAGAATGCAATGTACGGGGCCTTGGGTTGTGCTGCCCTCGTGCCACCCACCAATCATTTACAGATTTTTCTCTTAGTAGGAACAGAGTTGAATCTTCTGGTCACTTGTTGCCTAATTTTGGCTGCAGGTTCTTCAAATCTACACTACATGCTGGCATAAGGGACACTGCTGAAAACAGTATGGCTGTTTTCACACGTTCCGTGTTCTGCCTGTAACAGACATAATTATTCTTTGGATGGACAGTGGAATCCGCCTGTGCATAGAATGGAGTCTATGACACAGAGTCCTCGAGTAGGTGCGAGCTGCGGAACCTACGCCGGGTTTTCCGTTGTGATTCTGTAGTGTGCATGTACCCTAACAGTGTTTCCCCTGTTCCCCCATATTAGCAGTTATGCTAAAATGTGCCTCCAAAAAGTAGTCAGACCGTACCCCCATATTATATTGGCACCCTCTGTGCCTCATATTGTAGTTGGGCCCCCTCTCTGCATCCATCCAGGTAGCTCCCTTCCTGGTTGTTAGATCACCCAGTAAGTAGTTTCTCCCATGTAGCTGTTCCCCATGTAGGTAATCACCCTGTAGTAAGCACCCATCTATAGATTGTCAATCCCCCCTGTAGGTAAACCCCATCTTCTGTAGGTAATCCTCCTGTAGGCACCCCCATTTTGTACAATAAAATGAAAAACCACTCGCCTGTCAGTGTAGTTAGCCCGCATCTCCTTATCCTCTAAACCCTGTGAGCGCATGAGTGACATCACTTGTGCATCAGAGCGCTGTGAGAGGGAGTGGCCTCTTGTGGTTAGAGGCAGATGCTGCATGCGGCCACAAGAGTGACTGTCCTTGCTAAAGAGGCATAAACCTTTCTTTTTTTGCAACATATATGTGATACAGAGCCTAAAGTGACTGTACCACCAGGCCCAGGCTGAAGCACTGGAGGCGGGCCGACCCACCCTTAGTGGGAGGAAACCCTAGCACCTCTATGATTCTAATGGAGTCATGGAGGGGCTGGGGTCTCTTCCCACTAAGGGTGGGTCGGCCTGCCTCCAGTGCTTCAGCCTGGGCCTGGTGGTACAGTCACTTTAAAGGGGTACTGCGGAGAAAAAGAATTGTTGTCAGATCAACAGATAACAAAAAGTTATAGCTTTGTAAGTTCAAAAATCTCTTCCAGTACTTATCAGCTTCTATATGTCCTGCAAGAAGTTTTCTTTCTAGTCTGACAAACTGTTCTTTGCTGCCACCTCTGTCCAGAGCAGGAGAGGTTTTCTATGGGGATTTGCTGCTGCTCTGGACAGGTACTGACGCGGACAGAGGTGGCAGCAAAGAGCAGTTTGCCAGACTAGCAAGTAAACATCACTTACTGCAGGTCATACAGCAGCTGATAAGTACTAGAAGGTTTGAGGTTTTTTTTTAATACAAGTAATTTATCTGTATAACTCTGACACCAGTTGGTTCAAATTTTAAGAGTAATCCCTTTAATTACCTTGTATTACTTTCATACTGCAGCACAGAAAAAGTTTAAGAGGTTTTCCGATAAAAACTTAGGGCCCTTTTCCATGGAGCGATAATCTGTTCTAAAGACAACGATCAGTCCTGACCTAAAATCATCGGCTGATTGTGTCTTTTGGTCCTGACCTAAATTATTGGCCGCTGACTGCGCATTGCTACATGTAATAGCGCTGCACGGCTGACCACTGTAAAGAAAATAATAAAGTATATACATACCTGTCCACGATCCCTGATGCTTCTACCCGCTCCCCGGTTTCTTCCTGGCTTCTGCCTGCAGCCAGGGGTGCAACTAGAGAGTTGTTCTCTGGCTGAGCAGCCTGTCACTTCAATCGCTGAGCAGCCTCTCACTTCAGAGACTGGCTGCGGGCAGAAGCCAGGAAGACCCCAAAAGCCAGCAGAAGTATGTATATACTTTGTTATTTTACACTAAAGGCAAGGGCTGCACGGATATCACTAACAATGTCCAGGCAGCCCTTCTTGCACGTTAATCGAGCTATGTAATGGTCTCAATAAACGAGTGCCAAGCTAGCCATGTAATACGGCTCTTACTTGTCATCTATTCACAGTATCTTGGGGGTCCAACCTCCATGGCCCCTGTGATCTCCAGATGGCCCCTTTCTCCTTTGTTATAAATGGAGCCTTGGGTCGGCATGTGACCTGCAGCTCTATTTATTCCCTATGCAACTGCAAGAAAGAGCTCTCTCCAGCGGTTCCATAGAGATTCAAAACAAAGCCAGGGGCCGATCTGGAGATCGCCGGAGGGACACGCATAGGAGACAAGTAAGTTTTAATAGGAAAACCTATATTAGCATCTCATTGGCTTCTGCACTGATGACCTCGGCACAGGATCACCATGCACATCCTTTTTTTTTTTTTTTTTTATTCTTTATTTTTCCCAGAGTACGACAGATTTTTTTGCAGTAAATAAAAAAACCAGACCCCCCCCCCCCCCCCCCCCCCCCCTAAGGACAAATCTAAATAATTTGATTGCCCAGCCCTAGGTGCCACTGTCTGAAATGTTCTTTGCAGCGTAAATTGAAAAATAAGAAAAAAATCCATTTGGTAGTCATGTGAGTGGTTCTGAGTTCCTGAAGAGTCGTACAGTTCTGGCGTTACAAGTCAGCTCCAGCAAGGTGTAATGGCCTTGGCTTCACTTGCACACTGCAGATTTCATACATGTCTTTCCGTGGTTTAGTTGTATACCTGTTGCTGAAATATAGACTTTTATTGCTTTGGTGCTGCTCTTGCCATTCCCATAATACTTATCTTTGCCACACACACAGCAGAAGTGAGGGATCATGCCGCCCGTAGTGTATGGGGCTGTCTGAAATGAAATCTAAGACATTTCTTTTTCTGAACAAAAAGTAAATGGGTTTTTAAATACTATTTTCAGGCTTACCAGCCCCTTCCTCAGGTAGTAATAGAAGGGCCTCTTGCTAAGCTCAGTATGATCAGTATTTTCCACTGATCCCTCTGTATTAGACATATATATATAAGTGGGGACTTATATCGATTCCAGACCCTTTGCCAATAAATCCCCTATTCATGATATTGGTTAGTTCCCAGCAATAAATTAGAGCTTTCACCTTTTTTTATAACGCTCATAGAAGACAATTGAGGTCTTTGGCTCTGATTCTGGCCGTCAATAGATTATTAGGGTATCTATGTTTATGGTTGTATGGAGGGATCTTCTCACTGTACAGCTGATTTACCTGTCTCTGTCTGTAACATATGGGAGACAATCTGGTCATTCTTCTGACAGTTTTGGGTAAGACATGCTTTTATGTTACTGGGGCACTTACATTGATGGCCTATCTTTTGCATAGGTCACCCATGTCTGATCAGCAGGTGGATGTGTCAAACATTGCAGGAAGCAGACAGCTCTGTTTGTTGCATAGTGAAGCCGCTGGGCTACTAAAGTGCAGTTCTCATTCACTTCAGTAGGAGCTAAGCTACAGTAACCTGGCACAACACCCTAAATAGAGTTATCCCTTCACTGAGCTTATACCTGTGCTGCGGCTTAGCCAAACAGTGGAATGGCAGGAGTGCCGGGTATGGGCACCTATGTCAGTGATGAGGATAGACCACCAGTGTAAATGTCCCGGAAAGCCCCTTTAGTTTGTTGGTTAGGAAAATAAAACCATTGATGGGTATTGTCCTCTACTTCAGAGACAGGCTTTGGGAAGCTAAAGTAACTTTCTAATACAAGTAACCCACCACACAGCAGTACATATGTAATCTTGTTAGATCTAGGAGTGTGACATTTCAAGATGAGTTATTGTTTTGGTTGGGCTTTAATTATAGCTTTCTTCACATGGAATCTAGGCAGCTGGTGTCATTCTGATTGCCTGTTGTTTACTGTGGCATGACTGTGTGCGGATTGTGTTACAATTTTTTTTTTTTTGTGTCCAAAGTCATGTGTAACCTGCGACCTAACATCCAGCAGGTTCCAAATCGTATTGCTAGTTCCATTAACATTTGGTGTTTTGGTATTTTAGAATGCAAGAATAGGGCTGCAGATGACGCTATTTTTGCTGTAAAAAATACAGAACCCTCTAATGAAATAAGCGTAGTATAAACATAAGCAAAATAAGCATAGCAAATATCATCAGGCCCTGAATATAATGGTAACATTTTGCCAGATGCATTGAAAACCTCCTTGCTGTACAAATGACATAGATGCTAGTCTGTTCTATAGAATAATAAGACATTCCAACAGATGACTCCAGTAAACTGAGATGGCAACTTTAGCTATACATGGAAAATGGATAAAAAGTTTATTAAAGTGTTGAATTGCATAGAACCCCTTTTAAGAAAGTAATTTTTTGGGATTAATGATTGAAACATTTTTCCGGGTGCTATACTATTCGGTTATAACATACCTTTTCACATAAGATTAAGAAATGATGCATAAACCATTGTGCTTTTGTATTCTTTAACCATGTGGTGACAATGTAGGTATCTCTGTACCTGCATAGGTTGTAGCCCTAGAATTGTCTAATGCGACGGACAGAATAGGCTTCTCTAATACATGCAACACAGCCTCTTAACTTACAATGGAAATATTGAGAATTTTAAGGTCACCTGATCCATTTTGCCTCTGGCTTCTCAACTTAGTTTTGTAGCTTATTTTAATCTTTCCTCTCGCATAGGCAGCTCTTTTTTTATAGCCATATCTCAGGATTTATGAGCCACTGTCAGGTCAGTGCTTGCTTGGTACTCATTTCATGCACGCGGTCAGTGCTATTACACGCGCCAACAGAAAGTGGGTAAGAGCGGGGGGAAGGGGGCACGGGAAGTTGTGGGAGGGGAGCCCATAGGGGATAGCAGCGGTCTTCTGCTGCAGCTCCTTATTACATGGAGTGACAGCCAGAAGACTGCCGCTATTGGCATCAGGATTTTTGTTACTCTTGTAAACCAGCAATCAGCTGCATTGTGCATGTTAACTGATCAATGTTTTAAACATGAATGTCCGGAACAGCTGGTAATTGGCCAAGTACAGTCATCAATCGTTTTGTTTAATACTACCCTAAGAATGCTCAAGTGAATGTGGCCTATTTATGGACAGCTATGCATAAACTGTAATGCACCTTCCAATAACAACCTTCCCTGGAAGCTTCAGAAGCCAGACCTATGGCTATGCAGCTGATCCCCAGGCTTGCTTAACTTAAAGTGTACCTGTCGTTATAACTTTCAAAATCTAAATCAACAGTAGATGTGATATAAAGCATGTTCGCAATAAACATATATGTATACAATATGCATGTATTCATTAGTTATCATTGAAAACACGGCACTTCCTGTTTTCTGACTTTTTTTTTTCTGAAGGAGTCAGAAAACAGGAAGTCTTTTGTTTTCCAGGCAATCTGAGCGCTCACAGAGAGAAGGCAGTCATGTGACTGAGCCGTGACTCTCTGTACTAGACGGAATTCCTGTGTTTAGTCTGTCTTTTACAACAAGCACAACTAGGGGCCCCAACATCTTATCCTATCTCATGGAGGATTATGTGGCAGACTGCCCATTAAATGCATTACTTATCTATTAGGTGGGGGCACAGCTTACTAACATCCAGGAAAACAGATAAAATTGCATATGTGACAGCTGAAGGCCCTATTACACTGAATGATTATCGGCCATTACGGACGATAAAATTGTTCCATGTAATAGAAGGCAACGATCAGCCTACATGAACGATGTCGGCTGATTGTTGTAGTCCTTTCTTTCAACGTTTCTATAGTTTTTTTTTTTTTTTTTTTTTAACAATGTAAGTCAATAGAAAGCAGATCCAGCAGAATGGCATACAACAGCATCCATCCCCCCCCCTTTAAACATATACGTTAACGGACAGCAAAAATGCAATGGGAGCCCAGCCTTACCCCCTCTCTATGGCACAAAACAGGCTATGGCCTGAGAAGTACCCAAACTAAAGGTGTTATTACACAGAGAGATTCATGGCCAAAGCCAGGAATGAACTCTGTCTTTCCTGTATGACCTGATCTCTGTCTATAGTCTGTTTCTGGCTTTGCCTTCAAAAATCTGTCAGATAAATCTCTCTGTGTAAAGGCACCATAAGACACTCCACTCTATGGAGCTTCAGCTCTCCAGATGAGTGTTAAAACTTTATGATTATAAAGATAAAGGAAAAATAACATTAACAAAATTTAGATTTCGGACGTATTTCATACAGTCATAAGTGACCAGGAATACCTTTACTTGCACATCCAGTCAACTTAAATCCTTGGATTCCTGAGGATCTGAGCTCACCTCGATTACTTTTTACCATAATTGTCACCATGTGACCTGCCAGGATGGCTCAAGTATTTGTTGTCTCAGCATATCCATTTCTATACCTAAGCAAACTCTGTGTATTGCTATAAAGTGTTTTTTTTTTCTCTTCTCAATGTCACTTATTTGAAGGTCTACAGCACATTAAAGGGGTTATCCAGCACTACAAAAACATGGCCACTTTCTTCCAAAGACAGCCCCACTCTTGTCTCCAGCTTGGACGGGGTTTTGCTGTTCAGTTCCATTGAAGTGAATGGAGCTCAACTGCAAACCGCACCTGAATTGGAGACAAGAGTCGTGTTGTCTCTGAAAGAAAGTGGCCATGTTTTTGCAGCGCTGGATAACCCATTTAACCTACTTGCATATAAAAACCCAGGAACATCAGATAGACATACACGAAATTTCCCAAACACAGAAGTCACTGGTACAAAATATAAAGTTCTCTATAGGGCGAAACAATGTATATATAGCCTATTGTCTGTAAAAATAGCTACCACACCTCACTAAAAATAGGATTGCTTATTGTGTTTTCTATATATAAAATCTGCATAGAAGTCTTAGATGCACATGCAGATTCTTTCTAAAATCTGCATTAGGGCCAGTTCACACGGAGTAAAACTGGCAAAATCCCGCCAGCCTCTGTTGTAATACAGGCAGTCTATGGGAGGGCTTGTGCGCCTCTCTGCTCAGAAGAATTGTCAATTCTTCCATGCGGAGAGGCTAGTGGAATCCCGCCAGTTTTACTTCGTGTGAACTGGTCCTTTTAGAAAGCAGCGGGTCTGCAACCTGTAGCTGCTCTTCGTAAGGGTTCATGCACACTGAGCAAAAGACGAGGAATTTCTGCTTGAAGATTTCTGCTTGAAATTCTTCTATTCTGCTCCGAGCAGAATAGGAGCTAAATTTGAGCTGAATTGGAGTAAAATTCAAGCAGAATTCAAGCCCCATTGACTTCTATAGGATTCCTCTAGCAGATTTTGTCAACGGAGTGACATGTTACTACTTTGGGCAGAAAGTGGATCTGCAGCAGAAAATTCTGCTCAGAAATTCTGCAGTGTGAACAGCAGAGTGGAAATCCCATTCAACACAATGAGACATTGCCCTGTTCATTATTTTTTTTACTGGAGGAATTTCAAGCAGAATTTAAGAGCTGATTCCTCTTCAATTCCTCGTCTTTTGCTCATTGTGCATGAGCCCTAATAGTGTGGGGGCCCAAGGTTGCAGATCTCTGATAGAAGCAATTGGCTCATAAACCTGTATTAAGTGAATAGTCAGAACCCAAACTTCCTTTCCTCTAACTTGATGGGTAGTAGTATGGCAGGTTCCAGATTCGATGTGAGAAGGTTGGGAACAGACTTTGAGTATTCCTATCCACGTAGCTGGACACTGTTGGTATTTCCTCCTTGTGTAGGTTTGGATCCCCGGGCATGGTGAAGTTAACGGGGCAGTTTGCGTTCCACATGTCCAGCAACTTCACCTGTTGATTTTCTCTTTCTAAGGAGCTCAGGAATTCCTTTAGGACCTGCTTAAATATATAGACAATCTCCCAAGGTAGCACGTCATTCTCTGCCAAAACTTCACGAAATCTAGAAAGAGAACATGTGGTTAATATTTAGATTTGAAGATAACTAAACCTGAAAGGATGTTTCATAGGAGATTAGAAGAAAATATAAATTATGTATATTTCTGTTTCACAATGATCGTAGCTGGTTACATTATAGTTTCTTGCCCTTTATCCAATGATCGGCATTTAGAGTACTATGTTTTAATGTGTGAGTATTCACGTTGCACATTATGTAAGATTCCAGCAATATAGGTGCCACCCAGAGGCTTTTAAGTGAAAGAGGTCCTCCACAACGAACACTCATTACTTGTTAGAAGCAATAGGTCAGTCTGGTGTAGCAGTATGTCTATGGGGTCTGCTGATTACAATGGGAACTGAATATCTCCTTACTCCTGTGTTGGTACTGCAGTTTAGTTCTGCCACAGATTACAGCTGATCATTGGTGGTCTCAGCAACGGGACATTTGGTGATCAGCTTATGTATACCTTTCTAAAAAAAAACATTATTGGCCAAAATGGAGAACTTATACAATGAGATACTATGTGTAGTGATGGCGGCTGCCTTTAAAGTGACAGTATTGGTACAGTCTGATCCACAATCCTTCATGTATGCAACTTTTTTTTAATATTTTTACGTTTTGCTTTTCTTTCTAAGCTGGCCATACACAGTAAAGGGGTTGTCCAGGATATAAAAAAAACATAGGAGCTTGCTTCTGGTAACATCACCACTCTTATCCTGTGTGTGGTGATACAGCTCTGTTTCATTAACCCCTTAACAACCACGGGCGTACATTTATGCCCCTGCACCCGAGCCTTGGCGCAAGCGGTGCGTTAAAGTACGCCCTCCTGGGGGGGGGGGCACATGCTAATGAGCAAGCTGAGCTCGCTTCATAGCGGGTGAGGACCGGCAGCCGGGCCTTCACCCTTAATGGCGCAGCAGCCCGCCATTAACCCCAGTAATCAGAAGATCACAGATAACACTGATCCCTGCTATGCTATGTTGTTACTGATCAAATATATGTATGTTATAGTCCCCTGGGGGGACTTAAGAGTGTAAAAAAATAAATGTGTTTAAAACATGCCCTAACCCCTCCCCCAATAAAAGTCTAAATCACCCCCCCTTCCAATTAAAAAAAAAAAGAAAACACATAAAAATATTAACATATTCTATGTCCCAACGTGCGTAATTGTCCGATCTATTAAAATAAAACAAGATTCCCCCCCCTCACAATGGACAGCGTGAACAAAAAGCGGTAACAAAAGCTAGGATTGTTTTTTTTTTAATTACATTTTATGTATAATTTTTTTTTTATAAAAAGTGATAAATACATCCAATCTACACAGATGTGATACTAATAAAAACTAGAGATCGTGGCACAAAAAATGATGCCCCATTTAACCCTGTAGTTGAAAAAATAAAAGCGCTATAAGAGTCACAAGTGGGCCATTTTAAATATGCCTATTTGCGAAAAAAGTTTTATTGTTAATAATATAGTAAGACATTAGAAAAGCTATATAAACATACATATTGCTATATTCAGACTGATCTATAGAATAAAGATAAAATTTCTGTTTTACTGTAAACTGCATTACACAAACACGGACCCCCCAAAATATGCAGAATTGCATTTTTTTATCCCAATTTCACCCCATAAATAATATTTTTGGGGTTCCGTCATACATGTTATGGTAGATTGAAAGGCGCCATTACAAGTTATGCCTGTTACTGAAAAAAAACAAGACTTCACATGGCCCATTAGATGGAAAAATAAGAGTTATGGGTCTTAGAAGGCGAGGAGGAAAAAACAAAAATTGAAAATGAAAATTGGTGCGGTCCTTACGGCCATTTTGGGCTCTGTCCTTAAGGGGTTAAAGTGAATGTTGCGTTGTAATACAACACACAACCCAAGGACAGGAGTGGTACAGTTTTTGCAAGAAAGAAGCTATGGCTTTCTTATCCTGGATAACCTTATTTGACTGAGGTCACAAGATGGCCAGCTATTATAGGGGTATAATTTACAGGGGGCCCTTTACTATAGGGGTATAAATCACAGGGGGTCACCTACTATAGGAGGCAGCACCAGAGCAGGCCCTCTACTATAGGGGTATAACTCACAGGGGCCCCTCTACTATAGGGGTATAAATCACAGGGGGTCACCTACTATAAGAGGCAGCACCAGAGCAGGCCATCTACTATAGGAGGATAACTCAGGGGGAGCCCTCTACTGTAGGGTGCTGAGCTGCCTCCTCTTTCATTCTTGGAGCGTTGGAGGCAAAAGCCAGATGATGCATAATGCATGCATCCGTACACTGTGATGCCTCCGGCTCTCCACAGCCTTTAAGGGTATGACAGAACGCTGCAAGATACCCTCTGACATACGGCCTGTTTGGCAATCCGGCGGCACTATTACCACGCCAGATGCTTAAAATTGTCCCATTGAAATGAATGGGATCAGTTTAAAAATGCATTTTTCAGGAGGAAAATTCCACTGGATTGCAGGATGAAATTAATGCCCGGCCTTAGCTGCATGTAGTTGGGCAAAATATTCATCCAATTAATTGCAAATTAAGTAGATTTAATATTTTCATGTATTAAGTAATTTTTTCAGGAAGATAAGATTATGAGAAGCCTTACCTGCTGAGCACCGTCCCTGTATGGCATGGCTGGATCTGGGAGCACAGCACCTCCAGCTGCTTCTGCTCGGTCACCGGGATGCTCGGCTTCAAGCTATAATCGTTCCTCATCCAGTTATAATCTGTCCCTGCTTTCTGTCCCCTCTGCTCGTTCTCTATCTCGTGCAGCAGTCGCTCTCGCTCTCCCAGGTGCCATTGCAATTCTCTTAACAAAGTCTTGGTCACCACTTCAGAGCCAGGGTATTGCGAAGATTTGTCAGACTCTGCTCTGGACCATTTCATCCAACCAAAGAAAGGCATCTTTAGGCTCTGCAATTGAGGGAAAATGTGAAAAATGACACATTGTTTGCTATGAAAGCAAACAACAATAGCATTGGAGGCAGTGTTATATGATAACAATACAAAAACACAACAAATGAGTTGAGCATGTAGGTTACCTTTTTATTTCCAGATTGCTAGGTGTTTGTTTCTTTTCTTTTGTCCTGGATTTTTCTTAGAGGTCTTGCAAGGATTGCTGTTGGGATATAATTATTAAGAGTCCAGTCCCTTCGGTCCAGTTAACGCTGCCTCCTAGTCACTGTGCAAGAATGAAAGCCGAGCTGGCACCCTGCTGAGGACATCTGACATGATAGTGGCTGCTGTGCACTAACCACATCTGCTGATATGCAAGCTCATAAAGTTGGACATGTCACGTGACCCTTGTTCCTTTTTTTTTTTTTTTTTTTTTGTCACTGTCCTTTAATCAAAGATGGACCCCCCCCCCCTTTCACAATTCACAAAGTACTTTTATAAAACTTAGAATACTAACGTGGAGGAATTCTAACATCTGCATTTAGTTTTTCTGGTGTAAGGAGCTCTGCCTGCTTGCTGTTTTTGCAAAGCAAGAAAAACTGCTCGTTCCTGTAATCTGAGAGGGATGGCAAGAAGACATATATGCATGCAAAGCTTTATGCAAAAATAAGTACGTACCATTATGGTGCTGTTGCAGAGAGGGAATGTAATCCAGTCATTTCTCTTCTTGCCATGTAGACTTGGATGTAGGATGAGGCGCTCGTTCATGTTCTGACGATTTTTGTCTGTAATAAAGGTCGCTGAGGCAGTTTTTTTCCCCCTCCTCTTTTTTCCCCCTCTTCCGTTTCAGTTATCTAGTCTCTTTTTATTAGTCTGAACCCCAGGCATGAAGAGACAGCTCTTCTCCTTACTTCCTTTTCGAGATTACTGGTTTTACAGCTCAGATTTTTTTCTCAGCATTGTTGCTTGTTGTTGTGTTGTTTTTTTTCCTCTTTATCCTTTTTTTTTTTTTTTTTTTTTTTAATGCCGTAGAATTGTTGGCTAACTGAGGCTGTGTTAATGTGCCCTAGATGCCACACGACGTGCATGGCAGTTATTAAAGCAGATATTATACACTGGAAAAATTCAGATGTCAACATTAATAATGCTCAGCTGGAAGCTTTTCACATTGCATTGTATATGGTACTATGAAAATCTGAGGGAGCTGGCCGCATAATGACAGAACTGTCTTGGCAAATTTTATGACAAATTGGAAGCATGACTTATTACCACCTTTTTCTGTGTTTTGTTGTGTTTTTCTTTTTTTTTCTTTATTGTTATTGTAGAGGATAAAGAAAACTGCTGATAAATAAAAGATTTTGTAATTCTATGACAGAAAAGCTTTTTATTTCAGCCTTAACATTCATTACATATGTGCTAGGTTGTTTTCATCCGTCCCATACCACATACATTGTACCATGTAAGTGGGGTGAGCCAGAACGGGGTACCCTAGTGATCGGTGTGGTCTCTTAGGGCCCTATTACACCAACAGATTATCTGACAGATTTTTTTCAGCCAAAGCCAGGAATGGGCTATAAACAGAGAACAGGTCATAAAGGAAAGACTGAGATTTCTCCCCTTTTCAAATCCATTTCTGGCTTTGGCTTAAAAAATCTGTCCGATCTGTTGGTGTAATAAGGCCCTCATATTTTGGATAGTTGGTAAAAGTTTGAAAGATATCAGCTTTAATATGCTGATGGACAGTAGTGGCAATAGTCCCATAGGCCATGCCCATAAGGTAATGGTAGCAAAAAATGACTGATTTTGGTAACTTAAGCAAACCATTGTCTGGATATTACCCACGAATGATCATGGGCAATGGTTTACAGAAAATATGCTGCGTCTTTTTGACTACTCGATGCCAACTCGCTGTGGTTTAAATGACGTTATCTGCCAATGTCTGGTATATTGGTGGCACAGTTGTTGTATGAATGATCACATCGGCCACAACGCCCCATGTGTATGGCCAGCTTTAATTTGGTGGTGTCTAACCTGGTTACAACTATTGAGTCCATGGCTCAAACTAAAATTGTGCTGCATTTGGGTATGTTTAACTTCCTATCGGGAATGTAATTAGAAAATGACCTACTGATTAAATAAAAATTTTTTATGCTAAACATACACATACAGGGGGAGATTTACCAGACATGGTGTAAAGTGAAATTGGCTCAGTTGCCCCTAGCAACCAATCAGATTTCACCTTTCATTTTCCAAAGAGTCTGTGAGGAATGGAAAGTGGAATCTGATTGGTTGTTAGGGGCAACTGAGCCAGTTTCACATTATACCATGTTTGATAAATCTCCCCCACAGTGTTTGCTGGCCTGTATTTTATAGCTTTAGTGTAGCGTCACACGTGCCAAATTCACTGCGAATCCTGGTAGGGAGATTTTCAATCGGGTTCCTTCCCTACAGTGGAATTTTCATTCTTTTGCGAGCATGTAACCCGGCCCCTTTAACACCCCAGTCTCCCCCCCCCCCCCCCCCCCCCCCCCCCCCTCGCCGCAGCAGCATACATTACCTGCTTGGGGCTGCGGCTGCATGGGGGGCTCCCAGCGGTCCCGCTCAGCCAATCAGTGACTGCGGTGGGGCTGTGCACTGATTGGCTGGGTGAGACCGACAGGAGCCTGGAGCCTCCCATGCAGCCACGGCGCCGAGCAGGTTATGTATGCTGTGGGGGGTTGGGCCTTGGTTAAAGGGGCCGGTTTACATACTTGCAGCGGAATGAAAATTCCTCTATGGGTATGGAGCCCCAATGAAAATCACACTACCAGGATTTTTTTTATTTTTGGACTTTTTACATCCAAAACCACTGTGTCCCTAAAAGCTATGGACAAATTTTGAATGAATTTTTTTAACTATTTATTAACTTGAACATTATTAAAAATATTTCTTGGCTTCTCTTCTGTAGTTTGTCTGTTTTCACATACATTGTGTTCTGGTGAATAATAATCTGAGCTGAGCTACGACCGGATCTGTAAATATACAAAGGGAAGCTATGGGGGGGCCATAGGAGGGAAATACCACCTCTGTAAGCACTCATGTGAAAATTCTACATTATAGGGCCAGATAAAACAGTTTCCGTACATAGTATGTAAAGCACAGAATACTAGTATCAGTATCAGAGTCTGTGAAGAAAAGTCCAACAGTGCCTGAGATTGATTTTCTGATTCCTTATATAAAAGCATCAGAAAACGAATATGTTAAAAGACCTACACCTGCATAGAACAATACAGGAACCATGCAACAATATGGTATTCCTACTAGCAGGTACATTAAAAGAATACATTACAGTTATTAGCAGATAAATATATAGGAGAATGTGTGCCATAAAAATTGCTTCTGTTCTCCAGTACAAATGTCCTTGCTTTCTCTCCCATCCCTTACCCTGATTGGACTCTGCTTCCAGCTGACTTTTAATCAAGCAGGAAAAGGGATGGGAGGGGGAACAAGGAGGTATTCCAGCTTGCAACAGATCAGGGACTTTAACACCTTTTTAACATTCTGTACTGGAGTTTGAATATGTTTTCCTACATTATGAGAGAACAGACAGATAAATGAATGGTACCATGTGTCTCCTTGACCGTTAAATGACAGCAGTTTGGAACGTGAATTGCTGCTTTAGGGTGCGTTCACACCTACCGCATCCGCAGCTTATTTTTCCGCGGAAATCCGCAGGTCTGGTAGTGCAGATTTCAACCTGCGAGAAATCCGCATATGTGTGCGTTTTGCGTTTTTTCTGCAGCAAGTTTATCGCAACTGAAATGTCAGTTTAAAATGTCTCTCATTCTAAACGGACATTTCAGTTACAATAAACTTGCTGCAGAAAAACCGCAAAACGCACACATATGCGGATTTCTCGCAGGTTGAAATCTGCACTACCAGACCTGCGTATTTCCGCGGAAAAATAAGCTGCGGATGCGGTAGGTGTGAACGCACCCTTAGGGTACAAACACACGGCTTATACGCTGCGTATTTACTGCCGATACGCAGCAGATACGCAGCAGATTAGATCTAAATAACTGAACACAGTATCAAATCTGCTGCGTATCTGCTGTGTGTGTTTGTACCCTTAAAGGACAACTCCGGCGGGACCCCCCCCCCCCCCCCCCCCAAAAAAAAAAAAGACACACACAGACACCATACTCACCATCCCTCCGGTGACGATCGCCACTCCATTTGCCCGCCGTCCGCCTCACCGTCACCTGCGTCCGCTGTCCAGCGATGTCTCTTGCTTCCGGGTCCATGAGAGAGAAAAGGCTGCCAGTGCGCTTGCGCACCGGCAGCCTTTTCATTGGCTGGAGCGCATCACATGGCTTCCAGCAAGCTCAGCCAATCAGGGCTGAGCAAGCTGGAAGCCATGAGATGCGCTCCAGCCATCAGCCTTTTCTCTCCCATTCACTCTCAATGAAGATGCCGAAGAGGAAGAAGACCCGGACCGCCCCCCAGCTCTGACGTCACCCGTCACCAGATGCCGCCCGGGAGAAGAGGACCGTGACGACCGTAATAGGTAATGTATACATTCTTTAACTTCCGGGGTGGGGGGTCGGGAGTCTGAAAGTGGGGGAAGGGGGCCAGACCGGGTATTTAACCACATTACAAAGTTATATAACTTTGTAATGTGTGTTAAATAAGCCAAAAAGATTTTTCGCCGGAGCTGTCCTTTAAAGATGTTCAGCGCCACCTGTTTGCTGTATGCTCTGGCTATGAAGGAGTTACACTGCTGACAGTTCTGATCCACAAATGATTTTGTTTGGAACCAGGAGCCTTGTCCAATATGGGCTGGGACTGTCTCCTTGTTCCCTAAAAGTGTTTGGCTGAGGCTCATTCTAGTGCCGGTTATTGAGCTTGTCTCTGCCTGCTTCTGCCTCCGTTATTCTCTGTGTGTTTATTCAGACCCTTTTGCTTGTATTTCTGACCATCCCTGCTAGCTGCCTGCCCCTTACCCTATTGCCTTGCTTGTTGGATCTTGTTTTTGTACTGCTCGATTGTAGTGACCCAGAATGTTGACTCTTCTTTATTGTGTTTGTCTTGTCTTTTGTTTCACGTATCCAGGCCAGGGACCGCCACCCAGTTGCCCACTGCCATTGCGGCAAGTAGACAGGGTCAGTGGGCGGGGCTAAGCTTAGGGTACAATGTCCGTGTCTCTCCTGCATCTCTCTATGACCTGAGTCGTAACATTCTTACAAGAAATCCAGGTCCAGTCTCCTGAAGGCAGCTTTTTTAGTCTTGTGCTGGTTGGAAAAAGACCAATCATGTGAAATCTGGCCTGTACAGAGTGTCACTGCTCAAATATGTCCATCAATCACACAGCTGCCTTCTCTCTGAGCCTGCAGCTGACCTGGGAAGCATGGGACTTCCTGTGTTTGGACTCTTGGGAAAAAAAAGTCTAAACACAGGAAGTGCTGTGTTTTCCATTATAATAAAATAAAAAAAAAATGAATATAGATTGCAAACTTGTTTTGTATCACATCTACTGTTGGTTTATATATTAGTGACACCTAAGGCCTTAGGAAGTGGAGATGTATATGGTCATGAATCAGCCAGACAAAGACTACATTTGGTTTATTAAAGTAAATGTGCCCACCACCAGATATGCAGTGGTATACATAGGCTTACTTCACTGATGATATACCACGTATGTACAGCGTCTTTTGTAATGCGATCCATGCTTTATATGGGCAGCATATAGGGCTGGGCGATATTGGCCTAAATTAATATCGCGGTTTATCGTAGATGTAGCCGCGGTAATGATAATTGAACGATAATTATGACACGCCCTGTTTGCAAGCCACACCCCTTTTGCAAGCCACGCCCATTTGGCCATGTCAAACTGACAATTTTGTTTCAATAATTTTTTTTTTAAAAAAAGGAACTCACTGAGCAGCAACGCAAGGCAGGGCCATTTACTCTATAGTCATTATTATTTGTCATTATTAGGGGGTCTCAGAAGAGACCTGGACGTGTATAACCAGGTATACAGCCATACCTGTATATACACATCCTGTATTGTGTACCTAGCTGTATACCTGTATGTACACATTCTGTAGTATGTATATGGCTGTATACACACGTCCTGCAGTGTGTACATAGTATGTGCATACGACAGGATGTGTATTTACAGGTATACAGCCATGTACACACTACAGCTGTAGGAGTAGTGCAGACTAGGAAAGCAGGGTGACAACCCCTGTAGGTGCAGTCCTCTGGATCTGACTGAGGAAAATATTCCCCCTCAGATGTGTCATCTGTTTTTATACCGGAAAGTCCGAGGTTGGTATATCCCACAAGCTGTGCCATATTGTAGCGTATGCACTGCATTAAAATCTATTATGATCAGGTACTGCTATAAGACAGAACTTTATATATATATATATTTATATATATATATATACACATATACATACACACACACACACGCTTTGTTCACATTGATGTCACATTCCATTATCACTTACAGAAATAAAATATGGAAGCCAACAGCCCCCCTGTCTCTTATTGGGGTTCACCAGGTGCAGGTGGTGGTCATGTGTGGCTGGATCCTGCACTGTTCTCAACGAAAACTTGGACACAGGTGTGAAAAGAGCAATAAAGTGACAGTACAATAAAGTGTCCAGATCACAAGGGGTCCAATCCCATGTAAACAAAGCTCCAGCTCCTGCTAATTGTCAGTGCTATATAGCAAGTAGGCCATGTGATAGCTTCACACTAGGATAGATTCTCCATTTAAATCTAATTTTTTTCCCCTTTATGCTAAATAAACAGAACATTTGAGACAAGAACTATATTGCTTCCCAGTGTACCAGTGCTCCCCCTATGCCCCCAAATAGTAGAGAAGCCCCCTTTCTGCCTCCTTCATAAGTAGGTTTGCCAAATATGTGCCACTCTGTGCCCCCATATAGTATAGGAGATCTTTGTTCTTCCATCTAGGTAGGGTATAGTAGTGGAGGTATAGTGGATAAGGGTTGTAATAGTACAGGTATAGAGGAGGGGTGTAGTAGTAGTACAGGTATAGAGGAGGGGTGTAGTAGTAGTACAGGTATAGAGGAGGGGTGTAGTAGTAGTACAGGTATAGAGGAGGGGTGTAGTAGTAGTAGAGCTATAGAGGAGGGGTGTAGTAGTAGTACAGGTATAGGATGAGGGGTGTAGTAGTAGTACAGGTATAGATGAGGGGTGCAGTAGTAGTACAGGTACAGATGAGGGGTGTAGTAGTAGTACAGGTATAGGATGAGGGGTGTAGTAATAGTACAGGTACAGATGAGGGGTGTAGTAGTAGTACAGATAAGGGGTGTAGTAGTACAGGTATAGTTGAGGGGCAGACTGGCGGGCGCTCACACTAATCAGCTGTTTGAAGGGCCTGCAGCCTTCTTAAACAGCTGATCAGCAAGTGAGCTGACATGCTGACCCCCCACCATACCGATACTTGTGGCCTATCCTGAGGATATATTATTTTTTAAAGATTGGATAACCAGTTTAAGCCACAATCTCACATGCATGCAAATGCATCCTAATCCCAGAAACATTGTGCAACTGCTGGAGAATGCCATTGGTTAGGTTTCAAGCACATGTGTTTACATGCATGTGGGAATGTGGCCTTAAAAGGGGTTGGCTATCTTATAGCTGTTCTTAAATAAAATAGCATTGTTAAAAATATTGGATTTACTGTCTCTGTGCTGTATAATAAAACTTTACACCTGTTGTCCCTCATTATAGCGGCCAGCTAGATGGCTTTCCTCTGCCTCTCCAGAGCGGTGCAATGCACCCAGAAAACAGGCACAGTTATGCAGCTGTTGGGTATGCTGAGGGCAGTAGTTATGTACCGTTTCAGCTGTTGGGTATGCTGGCGGCAGTAGTTATGCACCGTTTCAGCTATGATGGATGCTGGGGGCAGTAGTTATGCACTGTATCAGCTGTTGGGTATGCTGGGGGCAGTAGTTATGCACTGTATCAGCTGTTGGGTATGCTGGGGGCAGTAGTTATGCACTGTTTCAGCTGTTGGGTATGCTGGGGGCAGTAGTTATGCACTGTTTCAGCTGTTGGGTATGCTGGGGGCAGTAGTTATGCACTGTTTCAGCTGTTGGGTATGCTGGGGGCAGTAGTTATGCACTGTTTCAGCTGTTGGGTATGCTGGGGGCAGTAGTTATGCACTGTTTCAGCTGTTGGGTATGCTGGGGGCAGTAGTTATGCACTGTTTCAGCTGTTGGGTATGCTGGGGGCAGTAGTTATGCACTGTTTCAGCTGTTGGGGTATGATGGGAGTAGTAGCTAGACAGAGGAGAGAGAAGACTTACAGCAGGGGCAAAGGATACTGGACGCTGCAGGAATTGCTGAGGAGGGAGGAGGCACACGACCTGGCAGAGGTCACAGGTCACCACACAGAACGCCGCAGCTCACTGGTTTCTGTCCTGATCTGTCCGTTACACAGATCAGCAGGCTGCAATGTCGGGGGCTGCAGCGTCCTCCTCACACACCCTGCTTCCCTGTCAGTGTGATGAATTGATTCCCACCGCATTATCACTGATCTCCGCAGCGGCAGACTTCTGAGTCCCGGCCTCCCCCACCTCACAGCCGCGCTGATCCTCACAGGCACATCCGCTCCTCCGCTCTCTGCATTGTCACCACTGCCCCAATCACAGGAACTCAGCTGTCCCTGCGGCCTCCTCCTCCTCCAGAGACCGGAGAGCTCGTTCCGCAAAATTCTGACGTGACCAGAAAATCAGCAATTCTGGAGTTTGGCTTTTTTTTTTTTTGTTTACAGTCCAGGATTATAAAGTTTTCTTAATAGTTTGGACAGTTCCACATGCCATGATGCTGAATATGTATTTTTTTTATTTTTTTATTTTTGGTAATGGTAAAAGCATTTGAATTTTTGTCAAGGAAGAGTGTATGTGTGTGTATATATATAATTTTTATTTTATTTTTTGCTCCTATTAAACTTTCATTGCTCGATACATTGCCAATACTGATCCATGCAATGTTGTGGCATGGCATAGATCATTGCTCTAGTAGCAGAGTCTGCCTGAGCCAGACTCTATTAGCAGAGTCACTTCTTCCACCACCGAGGGTAAGTAAAGGCCTCCCAGTTACAGAAGTAACACCCCTCAGTCATGTTGTGGGGTTGAAGCTTGGTAGCTGTCATATGGATATTTAACCCCTTAAGGTCGAAGCCAATTTTCGTTTTTGTGCTTTTGCTTTTCCCACTTTATGTTTAAAAGGCCATAGCAGTTGCATTTTTTCCCCTAGAAACCCACATGAGCCCTTATTTTTTGCGACACTAATTGTACTTTGCAATGACAGACTTTATTTTCCCATAAAATATACTACAAAGCTGGAAAAACATCATTTGCGCTGTCAAATTGAAAAAAAAAAGGAATTTGTTTTCATTTCAGGGAGTTTCGTGTTTACGCCGTTCACCCTGTCCTCAAGTCATTACGATTACAGCGATATGTAACATGTATAACTTTTATATCATGTGATGGCTTTTAAAAAATTCAAACCATTGTTAACAAATATATGTTCCTTAAAATCGCTCTATTACCATGCTTATAGCGCTTTTAACCTTTGGTCTATGGGGCTGATTGAGGTGTAATTTTTTGCACCATGACATGTACTTTCTATCGGTACCTTGATTGCGCATATGTGACTTTTTGATCGCTTTTTTATTACATATTTCTGGATTTGATGCAACCAAAAATGATCGCACTTTGCACTTTTGCACTTTGGGATTTTTTTGCGCTGACGCTGTTAACCGTGCAAGATCAGGAATGTGATAATTTAATAGTTCGGGCGATTACGCGCGCGGCGATACCAAATATGTTTATTTATTTGTTTATTTATATTTATAAAATGGGAAAAGGGGGGTGATTTGGACTTTTATTATGGGAGGGGATTTTTTATTACTAAGAAAATATTTTTACTTTTTTTTTTTTTACATTAACTAGAAGTCCCCCTGGGGGACTTGTATATACACAGCACTGATCTCTCATAGAGATCAATGCTGTGTATATACATAGCAAAGATCCATTAGATCGGTCATACATTGCACTGGCCTGCTGCAGGCCAGTACAATGTATTGCCGAGTCGGGATCAGCATCATTGCGACGCTGAGGCCCGGCACGGGCAGAAGGACGGATCCCCCCCCTGCGATCGCATCGCGGGGGGAGATCCGACCCACTAGACACCAGGGACACCGGGAGCAAAGCCTCTAAATGCAGCTGTCAGGATTGACAGCTGCATTTAGAGGCTTAATTAGCCGACGCGGCAACGGGACCTGTGCCGGCTAATAGAGGCGCTCCCCATCTGCAGATATCAGCCAGGAGCGGCGCCGTTCAGTGCTGGGTCCCTGCGGGACCCCTCTTTGAACTCCCCCCGTGGCACCGTGACGTATCAGATACGTCATTGGGTGCTAAGGGGTTAAAGTGTCACTGTCCTGGAAATGAATAGTCCAGGTGATTTTAAGAAACTTTGTAATCTGGTTTATTAGCCAAAAAATGAATTTTTATCATGAAAAAGCAGTTTGAAGCTCTCCCTCTGTCTTTATTGTTCTCCTATGCAGAGAGGGAAATAAAACACCGAAACAGGACAACAAAGAGTTAATCTACAGAAGCATCACCCTCTATCTACTCTGACAGTCAGCACTGACCTCTCTGACCTATGATTATGCTGTCACCCAGCACTGTGTTTGTGAAATCCTTTGTTCTCAGCTCTCAGCTGTCTAACTCCCTCCTCCCCCTCAGAGTGGCTGCGCTGTGGGCCCGCTCTGAATCGCCGCGATCTCGGCTGCTTACTGCATCACGGGACCGTGGCTATTAGCGGGTGCCGACGATCGGCCACGCCCGCTAATTAGGACAGCTGTCGAACATCACATCTGCCTCTAACTGTCTTGTGTCCCCCTCTCCCTGGTGTCTAGTGGCTAGATCTGACCGCCCCCCCCCCCCCCCCCCCCCTCCCCGGCCGGGATCGCATCAGCGTCGGCAATCTATTTAGATGGTCTGCTGCAGACCATTATAATAAAGCACCGAACTGATGGATCGGTGCTCTATTATATACACAGCATTGATCTCAATGGGAGATTGGTGCTGTGTATATAGAAGTCCCCTAGGGGACTTCTAATTACTGTTAGTGAAAAAAAAAAAAGTGTTTTTAATAATAAAAAAAAAATCCCCTCCCCTATTAAAAGTTTAACTCACCCCCCCTTTTCCCACTTTATAAATAAAAAATAAACAAACATTTGACATCGCCACGTGCGTAATCGCTCGAAATATTAAATTATCACATTCCTGATTTTGCATGATAAACGGCGTAAGTGCCCAAAAAATTCCAAAGTGCAAAATTGCGCATTTTTGGTTCGCATCAAATCCAGAAAAATTGTAATATTAAGCGATCAAAAAGTTGCATATACGCAAGTAAGGTACCGATAGAAAGTACACGTCATGGCGCGAAAAATGACGCCTCACACAGCCCCATAGACCAAAGGATAAAAGCGTTATAAGCATGGGAATAGAGCGATTTTAAAGAAAATTTAGTTTTTTGAAAGGTTTTGATTTTTTACAAGCCATCAAATAATATAAAAGTTATACAAGTTCCATATCGTTGTAATCGTAACAACCTGAGGAACATGAATCACAAGTCAGTTTTACCATATGGCGCATGGCGTAAACACAAAACCACCTAAAATAAAAAAAATATTGCGTTTTATTTTCAATTTCACTGTGCATGTAAATTTTTTCTGGTTTTGCAAGATTAAGTCTGCCATTATGATTAGTTTCACAAAAAGTAAGGGCTCATGTGGGCCCAAGAAGGAAGGGGTTAAAATTAGAGATGAGCGAACCTCGAGCATGCTCGAGTCGATCCGAACCCAAACTTTCGCCATTGGATTAGCGGTGGCTGCTGAATTTGGATAAAGCCCTAAGGCTATGTGGAAATCATGGATATAGTCATTGGCTGTATCCATGTTTTCCAGACAACCTTAGAGCTTTATCCAAGTTCAGCAGCCCCGGCTAATCAAATACCGAACATTCGGGTTCGGATTGACTCGAACCCGAACCCGGTTCGCTCATCTCTAGTTAAAATCGCCTGGACTATTGATTTCTGCAAAAAAAATAATTCACGACCGTGCCTCTTTAAATACCGGAATCACTGTTAAATGTGGGGTGGGGAGTCTTTAGCAGTCCTGAGCCTATAAATATTGTGGGCGGTTATGAACAGGTTTAAGGGGTACTCGGGGCCAGATGTATAATCCGTGTTTGGCCAGGGAGGGGGTGGAAAGAGAAGGCTCTGGTGACTTACCTCCCCGGTTCCACCGCCGGCTCCCGGATCGCGCTGCCCCATACTCCCGTCCCGGGGTGCTTCCTGGACTGAGCTGCGGCTTGAGATATGACGTCTCAAGGCAGCTCAGCCATTCAGCGGTCGCAACAGAGTCCTGCCTTGGCCGCTGAATGGCTGAGCTGCCTTGAGACGTCACGTCTCAAGCCGCAGCTCAGTCCAGGAAGCCGCCGCGGCGTGGGAGTATGGGGCGGCGCAATCCGGTAGCCGATGCTGGAACCGGGGAGGTAAGTCACTGAAACCTTCTGTTTCCACCTCCTCCCCGCCCAGATACTGATTATACAGCTGACCCGGAGTACCCCTTTAAAGGAGAAGCCCGGTGAAAATTAAAGTATTGTATTGCTCCCCAAAAGTTATACAACATACACTTATTAGGTGAAATGCCTATAAAGTACTTTTTTCCCTGCTCTTACTACTGCATCAAGGCTTCACTTCCTGGATAAAATGGTGATGTCACGACCCATCTCCCAGAGCTGTGCGGGCTGTGGCTGCTGGAGAGGATGATGGCAAGGGAACACTGAGGCACACAGGGCACTGGAGGGACACTAGGCTATCATCCTCTCCAGCAGCCACAGCCCGCACAGCTGTGGGAGTCGGGTCGTGACACCACCATTTTATCCAGGAAGTGAAACCTTGATGCAGTAGTAAGTGCAGGGAAAAAGTACTTTATAAGCATTTCGCATAAGTGTATTATGGGGATTTGTATAAGTTTTGGGGGGCAATACATTACTTTAGTAAACATTTTCGCTGGACTTCTCCTTTAAGACCCCAATTTAAGATTTTATTTTTTTTTTTTTCAAATTCACCTTGAATAACACATTATCTGGTAAATAAAGCTAGTATCCATAACCAAGCGGGATAAGGGCACATCAGATTGTTCACGGTGTCACAGTTGCTCTTTATCAATGAGCGCAATTAAACAGAATGCCTGGAAGCGACTCTCCAACACTGTGACATGCAGCGAATAGACAGTTTATTTCCACGGTGCAATGTAATAATCCCTTAATGAAAAAGGAGAAAATCCCCAGCAGACTTACTCATCAGTTCACTTGGTTTGCTTGTGTGACTTGATTTACAGTAATAATTTGCCGTAACTGAAGGTATAGTGTTTCTACCCCATAACGTTGGTGTGCTAATCTTTCTCAGGATACAATATGAGGTTTCATATATTGCTGAATTCCGGCAGTTGGAAGATTTGGACTTACAGAAGTACAGCAATGATGATCGAGAAGAGCCAGGTATTATTTTCGCATCTTTTTTTTTTTTTTTTTTGCGTACCAAGTAAAAAATTGTTGTAAATGTGGTAAAATAAAAAACACTATCTTTCCAATCCCATGGTGATCCAATGTAGAAGCTCCAGTGGTTGCCCCAATGCTTATAAGCAGCCAGACGATTTATTAGCAGCCGGATGCAAGCATCCTTCTAGCACTGCTTTCCCGTAAACACTCGTCGGCTAATTTGATATTTTGTATGGCCGTAAAAAAATTATCGGCCACACATCTCTCTGTGCATGTTAATGGCCGCATGTACGATACAGCAATCATTAGTTTATGGTTCCTTGTAAAGGCACTGCCAGAGCCAATCTTGCATGACTGAATATTGGGTCGTATAAAAGGACTCTTATAGGGTTCTTCATCTCATTACGTTATCTCCTGTTCACTGGCACAAGCAGTGCAGTGGGGTCTGACTGCTGGGACCCCTGCTGAAATCGAGAATAGGAACATTGTCCCTGGAATAAATGCTGCGGATTGCGCCTATGTCGCCACTGTGCCATAACGAGTATGTCACTCAGTAATGATTGGCAGGCCCCAGAAGCAACACATACAGTGGTAGCTGTACAGGTCCAGTGTACATGATTTATTCTGGGAACTGTTATGTCCCTATGGATCGAAGGGGGTTCCAGAAGTTGGACCTTTACTGATCTGCTTGATCTGCTTTACTCAGCTAGTGATACACGATGCACCAAAATATCGATACTACTATCGATATTCCTGGCCAAAAAACTGTTCGATACCGGTTCGAATTTCCTGGTATTGATACTTTTTGTTAAACTGCGCTATTATGCAGCTTAACATACACGTATAGTGCAGAGAACACAGCCGGCAGCTAGCTAAGCGCTGGCCATGTTCTCTGTGTGCTGCCCCCTGCTCCCACCTGTCACCTCCTCTGCCCGTGCACCCGCTTCCCCATTCAGTGCCAAATTCAAATAGCCGACACATAGCTATTACTTGTGTAGGCTATTTTACAATGTAAATGCCGCTGTCACTCTGACAGCAGCATTACCCCCTCCTTAGCCAGCTCCATATACAGCAGGGGTCGGCTACTGTGTGTAGCAGACCCAGCTGCTAATGACTGCGGGTAGAGCAGGGTTGCGGCTGGAAAGTGAGAGCGGCGCGTCCGGGAGAGGAGAAGGCTGATGGAGTGGGAGGCAGGAGTAGATGTGGCCATTACATCTGGGCGGGACTTTGAGGTGGGGACGGCAGGCCGGGGCCGTCGGGAAACTCCCAATGCAGACATTAACAATGTGGTGGCTTTACAGTCAGCCTGACTCTGACTGGGAAGGGAAGGGGGGCTGTAGCCTGTAGACTTTTGTTACATGACTACAACCCTTATCATCCCCAGATAGCTGACGTGTTCCACGACTACAATACCCACCCTCCCCCTGATATCAGGTGTGTTACATAACTACAGTCCCCATCATCCCCCTGATAGCAGAAGTGTGTGTTACATGACTACAACCCCATCATCCCCCTGATAGCTGGTGTGTTACATGACTACAGTCACCATTGTCCCCCAGATAACTGGTGTGTTACATGACTACAACCCCCATCATCCCCCTGATAGCTGGTGTATGTTACATCGCCACAACACAACCCTTATCATCCCCAGATAGCTGAAGTGTTTCACGACTACAATACCCATCCTTCCTCTATCAGGTGTGTGTTACATGACTACAGTCCCAATCATCCCCCTGATAGAAGAAGAGTGTGTAACGTGACTACAACCACCATCATCCTCCTGATGGCTGAAGTGTGTTAAATCACTACAACCCCATCACCCCCCTGATAGCTGATGTGTGTTATGTGACTACTTTCCCCATCATCCCCCTGATATCTGAAGTGTGTGTTACATGACTACAACCCCCATCCCTGACAACTGAAGTGTTATTGTCCATACTACCTGTCACCTTCCTGATCACACACAGTAAACAGAGCAAGCAAAAAGAAACCACCAAATTCAGCACCACATTAAAACATGGTACTAAATAAAACTACAGATCACGGCGCAAAAAAAAAGCCTCCTCACCCCCCAGCCAGACAGGCGGAGAGATAAAAAAGTGAGAATAGGGCAAATTTTTAAAAAACATTTATTTTAAATAATTAGGACTTTATTTTTAAAGTAATAAAATTTAAAGGAACATAAATTGGTTCGTACGGACCTGACAGTCGAGGGGCGGGGGGACATTCCTATTCTTTTTTAAATATAATTTATTAAGTTGGTATTGGTATCAAACTCAACATTCTGACATCACTACCAACAACATCATAGTATGTCTGGGATTACATGAAGAGACAGAACGATTTGAACAGCGACATACACAGAAGATCTTTTTTTTAGATCTTCAAGATGTTTGGAATACTCTTCTTGCCTGGTTCCTTCACAAACTGTGGAAGTTGCTGAGAAGAACTGATGCGGTCACACAATGTATTGATTTTATTTAAATTCTCTTCTGTTTATTACCTTTAAAAGGAATCTGTCACTATGTTTATGCTGGCTTTAATGAGGGCAGGATAAACTAGTGACAGAAATGCTTAACAGATCAGTGTGGTACTTCAATCATTTTGTTCAGCTGTTCTCCTAATATAAAGGATTCTCGTCACACCCTTTCCCCCGCCCTCCAGCTGCTGATGGACAGTTTTCTGCCTATACGCAGCATGGATAGATAACTGCCAATCAGCAGCTGGTGGGTGGAGTTTTCTGCTTCTTATGAATATTGAGGACTACCGGGCTCATGCACATAATGGAGAGGACTACTTATTGTCCATGTTATTCAGGAGGATATCTTTAAATCAGCTGCACAGAATAATGTAAGTGATACATTATTCTCTTCAGCTTCTCTCTCACTAGTTTATGCTACCATTAGATAGGACAGCATAAACCTACTGACAGTCTCTTTAACCCCTTAAGGACCGGGCCTGAAATGGCCTTAAAGACCGGGCCAATTGTCATTTTTGCGTTTTCGTTTTTACCTCCTCGCCTTCTAAGACCCATAACTCTTTCATTTTGCCACCTACAGGGCCATATGGGGGCTTGTTTTTTTCAGGAACAGGTGAACTCTGTAATGGTATCTTTCAATCTGCCATAAAATGAATGACAGAACCCCCAAAATATCATTTATGGGGTGAATTTTGGTAAAAAAAATGCGATTCCGCTAATTTTGAGGGGGTGTTCCGTGTTTATGCAATGCACTTTACGGTAAAACTGGCATTTTTTCTTTATTCTATAGGTCGGTCAGAACACAGCGATGTATTTATATGTATGTTTTCTAACGTTTTACTATTTTTTATTAGCAGTAAAAAAAATTTGGCAAATAGGTATATTTAAAATGGCCTTATTGTGACTCTTATAGCACTTTTATTTTTTCACCTACGGGGTCATATGGGGAATAATTTTTTTGCACCATGATCTCTAGTTTTTATTAGTAACTTTTTTCTCGATCAATATTGTTTTATTTTTCTAGATCTGATTATTACGCTCGCTACAGTATATTATATGTTAATTAACTTTATACATAAAACACATAAAAATAATAGAATGAGAAGGGGGGGGTTATTTTCACTTTTATTGGGGGGGGGGGGGGGGGGGGGGGGGGGGGGCCTTCGGCAGATTTTTTATAACTTCTATTTTTTTTTTTTTTTTTTTTTTTACACTTTGTCTCCTCAGGGGACTTTTACATTAATACATTAGATCAGTGCTTCTGAAACTTTTTCTTCTGGAGCCTCACCCAACAGACCAAGGCAATGCCTGGGCCTCACCAGACTGACCAAGAGGGTGCCTGGGCCTCACCATCTGTGGTAAAAGTCCATTTAAAAGTTTAAAATAGTGCTAGGGCTAGCTTTCACCCATCTCCCAAGCTCTATATACTAAAAAAGAAAGTACAAAATAAGTTAATAATGTTGCTAAAATTGATATTTTTAGAAACAGCAAAAGGACTGTGCCAATCATAGTCACTTTTGTGAAAACTGGCTCCCCAGCTGGGCCACACCAACAACTAGGGGGAGCCCCACTGGTGAGGGCCGCCTCACAGTTTGAGAAGCACTGCATTAGATTGAACACACTGGGTTTTCTCTCACACCCAAAACATACAGATAGGTCATTTTAGATTGTAAGCCCTAACAGGGACAGGGACCAAAGTTGACAAACTATGTAAAGTGCTGTTGAATCAGTTGGGGCTATACAAATGAAAGTATTATTATTATTATTATTATTATTAATATTCAGTTTTCCTGGGTTGGTACAAACCTACCATAATTATTATCCTTGTGGAGTGCTGACACCCAGTACCTCCACCGATCAGAGCTTTGGTTCCCATTACACAGTCTTCTCAGCTGGAAACATACAGCACTGTACATTGCGTAGTGGCTGCAGCTGCATTCCCATTTAAGTGGATAGAAGCTAAACAGCGGTAACCAAGCAAGGACAATACACCATGTAGTGTCTACGTCTGGCTCTGTTCTCTGTAGACAAAAACATCCAATCATCAGTGGTACACAGCGTTGACACTTTACTGATCACATATGGATGGCCTATTGTGAGGTTAGCATAGGGCATCAATAAAAAAGTCCAGGAAAACCCCTTTAGGGTGCTGTCTGGTAAGGACTAACCTGTTTTTCTAAAGCAGCATTACCAGTAATAACTTATCTGTTGGTGTCAATTTGTTGAAGGTAAACTATTGAACTTTTACTGATATATGCATATTTTCTAAGCAGACTCAGCAGAGGAAATGTAGTTTTCCTCATTGAAATAAAAATAAAATGTTAATGACTACGAGAGAGATCACGTTTTGATACTAACTTCACCTGCTTTGTCATGGACATTTGCTTCATAAGAAACTTTTTTTGTGTAGAATGTAGTCTTGAATACTGGTTGTGTAAAGAACATACCTTTCTAACAGCTTGTGCCTTCTCCTGAGCATTGTCTAGCCATGCAGAAATACCGTGTCTTATATAGTGACATGTTGAAGTTTGCCAGAAGGAATCGTCCCGCCCTCCTGACACAAAACTGTATTTAGTCATGCGAATTGTTCCCCCTTTATTGTTATATTGGATTGGATAGATGCTTATCAAAGTAACTGGTGGATGCAGATTTACCAGACATTTCCTCAGATACAGCGCAGGATCTGAAGCAAACTCCTCTCAGCAAACCCAAATGTAAATGTCTCATCTTTCCTGAGCACATGGATAGCATTTGTAGCTCTAATCATACAGCCCAGCTCTAGAGCCAAAGTGACATGAGCAATTCATCGACGGGTGAACCAAGGACAGACATTAAACACTTTCAGTATTGGTGCAAAAATGGACAAACAGTGATCATAATTATAATGTTGTGGAATTTAATATTTCCTACTTTGAATGGTTATTATCTAGAGATGGATATATAATATATAAGTATTTAAGGGGAACTATCAACCTGCTAAGTCCCTACTGCACAGACGCCAAGGAAGAAGGCCCCCATAGCGCCAACCCGCTCAGTCCCTGGCCTGCCCGCTCCATTCACTATTATTAATGGGGATGGATCAGCACTATGAGGGTGGGCAATGCTCCTAATGGGTGCCCCAATGCCCCTAATGGTCTCACCGGACCGTGGAGCAAAAAGACTAACTGCACTGGAACCCCCCCGAGGAGGAAGGTAAGAGGCATACCTCCATCCTCTGCTTTTCCTGTGCAGTAGGGACATATAAGCAGGTTGCTTTTGTCTAACCTGCTGATAATTCCCCTTGAAAGGAGACCTGTCGCCCCCCTGTGCCAGGACAGAGCCCGGCCGACCCCCCGGTGCAGACCCATATACTCACCGCTTCCAAAAAGTCCCGCTCCTGTACCCGCTCCCGGCTCCGAGATATTTCCATCCGACGCTGACTCCCAGAGATGAGTCGGTCGCCCATAGAGAATGACGGCTCCAGTCATTCTCTATGGGCATCGGAGTCATCTTTGGGAGCACGCGCTTGGCTTCGGACGGAGATATCTTGGCGGCGGGAGCAGGTCCAGAAGCAGGACTTTTCGGAAGCGGTGAGTATATGGGTCTGCATCAAGTGGGTCGGTCGGGCTCTGTCCTGGCACGGGGGGCGACATGTTCCCTTTAAATAAGTTTATTCATTGCAAATTATTTATTGATTTCCCCCCCCCCCCCCCCCACCCCTCTCCTTCACTTGTTGTACCAGGAACTTTCCGCAAGAGACCTGCAGTGGATAAAATGCCTGTGGCTGAATCAGAAGTCAGATACCCCGTACTGCCTATATTAAAGGACAGAGAAAAGGTAAGTTAGAGAAAGGGGACCTATGGCCTCCCCCGACTTGCCTCTTTTAGTGATTGGCAGTAAAATGCGACCACACTATGGCTATTTGAAGGAGGCGTTAAGCAAGCTTCATAGCATGAAAAAATTGATCATGCATATACAGTTGTGCTAAAAAGTTTACTTGTCCATTTTTCAGAGAATATGAATGAGGGTGCGTTCACACATACAGGATCTGCAGCAGATTTGATGGCGCAGATTTGAAGTTGCAGATTTATTGCAAAGTAACTCTGGGCCATCAAATCTGCTGCAGATCCTGTACGTGTGAACGTACCCTGATAAAAAAAAAAAAAACCCTTTATTTCCACTCATGGATAGTGGTTGGGTGAGGCCATTTAGTGTCAAACTATTGTGTTTTATTCTTTTTGAGTCATATTTACAACCAAAAACATCCAAATGACCCTGATTAAAAGTTTACATACCCCATTTCTTAATACCATGTATTGCCCCCTGTAACATCAAAATGACAGCTTGACGTCTTTTGTGGTATTTGTGGTTGAGGCTCTTTAATTTCTCAAAAAAAGGTAATGCTGCTTATCCTTTTTGGCAAAAAGCCTTCAGTTCCTGTAAATTCCTGCGCTTTCTTGCATGAACTGCGTGCTTGAGGTCTTCCCAGAGTGGCTTAATGATATTGAGGTCAGGAGATTGAGATGGCCACTCCAGAACCTTTGTTCAAAACTTAGTTTTGCCGGCGGAGGGGTGGAGCCACCTCGCAGGAGAAGGGTATCTTCACACGGGGTGGGCCCACCTCCAGTGCTTCAGGCCAGACTGATGCACGGGAATAGACTGACGTTGTGTGTGGGAACCAGGCCACAGTTTCAAAAGAAGGACTGCAGCACCATCATCCCTGCACCGGTGGCCGTATAAAAAAACTTGATGGTGCATTCACTTTAAACATTTGATCACCAAGTAGAAAAAGATGTATTAGTATTTAGTGTTTTATTTTTTTATTTTTTTTAATAGTTAATTACGTTAATTGCGAGTAATCCAGTTGTGGTTATACATGGAGCAACTGGAAGCGGAAAGAGCACACAGCTGCCGCAGTATATCCTGGATGACCACATGCAGCGCTCTGCCTACTGTAACATAGTAGTGACACAGCCAAGGAAGATTGCTGCGTGCAGCATTGCCACATGGATCAGCAAGGAAAGGAAGTGGCCTCTGCCTGGACTAATAGGCTATCAGGTATAACACCCCATATTTTCCTTTGACACATGCAGAAAATAATTAATCGTCTTACATATGTTTTTGGTTGAGTAGCCAAATATAGTTGCAAGCTAACAGTAGTACACCAGGATGCCAAAATTGACAGCTGGTTGTGTGTTTTTCTTTTCTCTTTTTTTATCTCCTCACCTCATTCTTTATATTGATTCTTAAGCTGTTTTTAAAAGCCAAGTTTTTGTGTTACAGTGTTTGTGTTACATGTGAATTTACCCTTAGTCTTTTATTGTTAAAAGGTTTCCCTGGAGAAAAAGGCAACTGCTGACACGCGCTTGATGTATGTGACCACAGGCGTTCTCCTACAGAAGATCGTGGCTGCTAAGAGCTTGGCTGAATTTACTCACATTTTTATTGATGAGGTCAGAGTTTTTCTTTAGAATAAACATGTTTACAATGACTTAGGAGCTATCCTGCAAGGAGAAAAATGAAGGGGAACTTTGGTCACTAGTGTAACCTGCAATTTCCTTTGCAGCTAAATTAAACTATAGAGTTGTGAAACCAGTATTGTACCTATCTCTTAAAGGGTTATTCTTATCTCAACTAATATAGTTATGCTTGTAGGGCTTCTCAAGTTGTATATTTTTGCAAATACATTCATTTAGCAAACTTGTCTCCTTTTCCTGATATGCTGCTTCCTCCCTCCCATTGTTGACAGCTCATTGTCTAGGTCAGCGTTTCCCAACCGGGGTGCCGCGGCACACTGGTGTGCCGGGAGAACCCGCCAGGGGTGCCGCGGGATCCCGGTGAGAAATGTGCGGTGTCACTTTAAGCATCCCATTCTCGGGATGCACGAATGAGCGGGCGAAACATTAAAGTAAGCAGAATATAGGAGCAAGAAGTGTCAGCGTCCTGCTCCTATATTCACTCCCATAGGCCGCCGGCACTTCATACCAGCAGCCTATGGGACGCCGGGACGTGACCTCTCCGGCAGGCGTGATGTTGTGACGTCATCACGCCTGCCGGAAGTCCCGTCCCCGCGGCTCGCAAGATGGAGTCCGAAGAGGAGGAGAGCTGCTTCCTGCAGCCATACAGCGCGGATTAGGTGAGTAGGATGTTTTTTGTTTTTTTTTAGGGGTAGAGCAGGGGGCATTATTAGTTCATGGGGGCACCTCTGGGGGCATTATTAGTATATGGGGGCACCTCTGGGGGTATTAGTATATGGGGGCACCTCTGGGGGCATTATTAGTATAGGGGGGCACCTCGGGGCATTATTAGTATAGGGGGGCACCTCTGGGGGCATTATTAGTATATGGGGGGCACCTCTGGGGGCATTATTATCTCATGGGGGGCACCTCTGGGAGCATTATTATCTCATGGGGGGGCACCTCTGGGGGCATTATTAGTATATGGGGGCACCTCTGGGGCATTATTAGTATATGGGGGGCACCTCTGGGGGCATTATTATCTCATGGGGGGCACCTCTGGGAGCATTATTATCTCATGGGGGGGCACCTCTGGGGGCATTATTAGTATATGGGGGCACCTCTGGGGCATTATTAGTATATGGTATTTTTCTGCACCTGATTTTTCCTGGTTATTCCTTATTCTTTTTTCTTTTGTATTGTCTGATAATTCTTTTCTATTAATTTTGTAGGCTCTATATTTAGATTTGTCGAGGTGACTTCTCTGGTACCCCATGGCTACCAATCTTTCTGTTTGCTCATCTGCCATTTGAAGGTAAGTTGTGTCCTCGCTAATAATGCGCAAGTATTGTCCATAGGTGACCGCTTTTTGTACATGTGAGGGATGGTAGCAAGAGTAATGTAAGTATGCATTAGACGCTGTTGGCTTTCTGTAGCTTGTGGTTACTATCCGACTATTTTTGACTTCTAGGACATCTAGGAATTCTATTTTAGTATGAACACGTCATCCACAAATTGTCGATAGCAGTGTAACTGCCTAAGTAATGGGTTGTTAGGAGTAAAAATCATGTGTTTTTCAAGTAATGCCAAGTACAAATTTGCAAGGGTACAAGTGGAGGGCGTACCCATTGCTGTACCCTAGCATTGTATGTACCACTCCCCTGCAAATTGAAAATTATTATTTTGTAAAATAAAAAGTAACGCATCGCATATGAAGTCTATGAAATGCTTACTCCTCTTCTGAAATAGTTTTAAAAAAATCGATATTTCTAAAGTGGCTCTTAAAACCATTGTTATAAAGCATACCCTCGTTAGTAAAAGACACAAACGATTTTTTGAAAACTATTTCAGAAGAGTAGTGGAAATAGAAAGCGATACTTGGGACAATAGATGTAGAGAGTCTGTATACACGGATTCCACATGTGAAAGGAGTCCAAGCGATACAGACACTATTGCAACAAACTGACAAAAGTAAGCATTTCATAGACTTCGTATGCGATGCGTTACTTTTTATTTTACAAAATAATAATTTTCAATTTGCAGGGGACTGCTACATACAATGCGAGGGTACAGTGATGGGTACGCCCGTCGCTTGTACCCTCGCAAATTTGTACTTGCCATTACTTGAAAAACACATGATTTTTACTCCTAACAACCCATTTCTTAGGCAGTTACACTGCTATTGACGAATTGTGGATGAAGTGTTCATAATTTGGTTAGGAACCCCAGAGGAATATGAGGATTTTGTTAAATATTTGAATACTAATGACTTCAATATGACATTCACTAGTAATTGGAGTAAAACTAAAATAGAATTCCTAGATCTCCTAGTAGAAGTCAAAAATAGTCAGATAGTAACCACAAGCTACAGAAAGCCAACAGCGTCTAATGCATACTTACATCACTCTAGCTACCATCCCTCACATGTACAAAAAGCGGTCACCTATGGACAATAACTTGCGCATTAATAGCGAGGACACAACTTACCTTCAACAGGCAGATGAGCTAACAGAAAGATTGGTAGCCATGGGGTACCAGAGAAGTCACCTCGACAAATCTAAATATAGAGCCTACAAAATTAATAGATAAGAATTATTAGACAATACAAAAGAAAAAAAGAATAAGGAATAACCAGGAAAAATCAGGTGCAGAAAAAACAGCTTCCAGCTTCGCGTTCTCATTCAAATTCAATTCAATGGCAGACAAAATTAAAAAAGTAATAAATGACAATTGGTACCTGATTCAGCAGGACCCAATATTCTCCAAACTGTATATGGATCGCCCACTGGTATCTTTTAGAAGAACAAAAAACATAAAAGATCATATTGTTAGAAGTAACTTTAACCTCTTAAGGACATATGATGTACCCGTACGTCATATGTCCTCATTAGCACTTCAAAGCGGGGCCGCGCGTTGTTGTTTATAGTAAAAAGCCCCCTCCCGTAATAAAAGTCTGAATCACCCCCCTTTTCCCAGGTTTTAATTAAAAGTAAACAAATAAATACATAAACATGTTTGGTATCGCCGCTCGCGTAATCGCCCGAACTATTAATTAATCACATTCCTGATCTCGCACGGTAAACGGTGTCAGCGCCAAAAAATCCCAAAGTGCAAAATTGCGCATTTTTGGTCTCATCAAATCCAGAAAAAATGTAATAAAAAGCGATCAAAAAGTTGTATATGCGCAATCAAGGTACCGATAGAAAGAACACATCATGGCGCAAAAAATGACACCTCACACAGCCCCATAGACCAAAGGATAAAAGCGCTATAAGCCTGGGAATGGAGCGGTTTTAAGGAACGTATATTTGTTAACAACGGTTTGAATTTTTTACAGGCCATCCGATACAATATAAGTTATACATGTTATATATCATTTTAATCGTAACGACTTGTGGAACATGCATAAAAAGTCAGTTTTACCCCAGAGCGAATGGCGTAAAAACACAGTTTCCCCAAATAAAAGAAATGCTTTTTTTTTTTCAATTTCACCACACTTTGAATTTTTTTCTGGTTTCGTAGTGTACCAAATGCAAAAATTCAGCCTGTCATTGCAAAGTACAATTAGTGATGCAAAAAATAAGGGCTCATATGGGTTTCTAGGTGGAAAAATGCATGTGGTATGGCCTTTTAAACACAAGGAGGAAAAACCGAAAACGCAAAAACGAAAATAGGCCCCGTCCTTAAGGGGTTAAGGAAAATAAAAAAAACAACTGGTTAACACAAAATCCACTCCAAGGAAACTACAAATGTGGAGGATGTAACTGGTGCCCCTTCTTCCTCAATACATAAGAGGTCACGTTAGGAGGGTATACACATAAAGTTAATGACTTCATCAGTTGTAAGACAAAACAAGTTGTATATGCAATTACATGCCCGTGCAGTTTTTTCTATATAGGGAAGACCGCACGGGCGTTAAACAGGCGATTTTACGAACATACACGTTCAGTGCGAACCTGACATGGGGCTACCTGACTCATAGAACTTATTAATAAAATACATGAAGTTATTAATCAAATACATGAAGGAGATATTAAAGTCTTAAAATTCATGGGTCTAGAGCGAGTAAGCGGCAAGAATACTACAAATGTGAACAAAACCCTATTAAGGAAGGAAGCGCGCCTGATAATAAGAACAGGCGCTCAAGGGGATATCGGACTAAATGACCGCATAGACCTCAACATGTTTCTCTGATTTCATTTTGCAAGGTGGTGGTAATCATGTTTAGATCTTAAATTTTAACTTTATTTTTAAATCCACTGTGACGCCCACCTTCCCACACGTCACCAGAACAGGTGGATATACCTGTGACGTAGGGGAAGAGGCGGAGACTGACTAAGATCACCAATAAAGACTATTTGCATCGAATAGTGAGTGCCCTTAAATCTTCTTACTCGTGTATTTATGAATCTGAGGCATTCTATTGACGTTCAATAAGTGAGCACCACCTTTGCAAAGTCAAGCGGGACTACTCCACCCATCCTGCAGTGTTTCCTAGCCGCATGAGAAGGGTTGTAGTGCCGGTGACTGTAACTACTGTGCAAAAGACTGTGTGGAATTCTTTCACAACCTCAGTTATAGCGATTATTACGGTCCCATGAACTTGTATATGCTGCATCAGAGGAAGTGGCCATGGACATCAAGTTAAAGGGGTAATCCCATGAGATTGTGTTTTGTGTTTTTTTTTTTTTTTTTTAATTGCACACAATTTTCTTTTTATATTTTGTCCTATTTCTCTCCGTTTATCGTAGTGCATGATTTGACATTATCCGCTTCTGGAATCCCAAGCTTGTGATATTAAGACTGCTTGCTTTTGAGTTGAGTGATAACATAAGCAGGGGATTATTACTTACTAGAAGAGGATAAACCAGAGAAAAGGTTCATTGGTGGAATTTATAGATACAAAGGATAAAGTGTACTGTATGACAAATACATTTGTCATAAGCAGCATTTTGTAGTTGTTAATATGGTTGGAAGACAAGCAAATGCAGAACACCCAGCGATCCTTAAGGGTACAAACACACTGGGCGGATCTGCAGCGGAATCCGCTGCGAGTTTGTCCGCAGTCCGCGAGTTTGTCCGCAGTCCTGCTGCGAGTTTGTCGGCCCATATGTGTACAGGGCCTCGCTGCGAGTTCGCTGCGAGAATCTCACTACGGATCCGCTCAGTATTCTGGCGATCAGTGGGGATTTAGTTAACAACTAATTATTCATTAGGTAACAATTGTTTCTCACCAGGATTACACTATTTAACCCTTAGGCGAACGTGGAAGTACCCGTACGTCCAGGGCCGCCTTCATGTGTTCAGAGTGGGGCCGTGGTCCCGGGTGCCGCTTGTAGCCCGGGACCGCGGCTATTAGCGGGCACGGTCCGATCGCTGTGCCTGCTAATAAAGTAATCGGATGCAGCTGTCAAAGTTGACGTATATAACTTATTTTATTTGATAGCTTGTTGCAGGACGATTTCTGACTGTTCTCAGCATCATTGCCACCCCACGAGGCGAAATCTTCTTTGGAGCACCGGGCCGAAGTCTGTTGATTGTCATGTTATACTCTTTAAACTTTCTGATTATTGCACCAATAGTTGTTACTTTCACATCCAACACCTTACTGATCTTTTTGTAGCCCATTCCAGCTTTGTGAAGGTCAACTATTCTGACTCTGAGGTCCTGTGACAGCTCTTTGGTTTTAACCATGTTGGAGACTTGAAATCTGTGTGATCTGTCTGATTCTGTTGATAGTTGTTTTTCACACATGTGATTAGTGAGAACAGGTGGCTTCAGGTCAGGTAACAAGTTTATTGGGAGTGTCTAACTGGTCTGTAAAAGCCAGAACTGCTAATGAATACTAAGGGATCAAATACTTATTTCACTCCATGAAATACAAATCAATTAATATATATTCCTTAGATTTATTTTCTGGATTTTCTTTTTAATATTCTGTCTCTCCATGTAAGAATACATCTACCATTAACCCCTTAAGGTCCAAGCCAATTTTCATTTTTGCGCTTTTGCTTTTTCCATTTTATGTTTAAAAGTCCATAGCGCTTGCATTTTTTCACCTAGAGACGTATATGAGCGCTTATTTTTTGCGAAACCAATTGTACTTTGCAATTACAGGCATAATTTTTCCATAAAATATGTTGTGAAACCGGAAAAAAATCATTTGCGCTGTCAAATTGAAAAAAAAAACGAATTTGTTTTGATTTCGGGGAGTTTTGCATTTACGCCGTTCGCCCTATGGTAAAACTGACTTGTTGTGCATGTTCCTCAAGTCGTTACGATTACTATGATATATAACATGTATAACTTATATTGTATCGGATGGCCTGTAAAAAATTCAAACCATTGTTAACAAATATATGTCACTTAAAATCGCTCCATTCCCAGGCTTATAGCGCTTTTATCCTTTGGTCTATGGGGCTGTGTGAGGTGTCAGTTTTTGCGCCATGATGCGGTCTTTCTACCGGTACCTTGATTGCGCATATACGACTTTTTGATCGCTTTTTATTACATTTTTTCTGGATTTGATGCGACCAAAAATGCGCAATTTTGCACTTTGGGATTTTTTTGCGCTGACGCTGTTTACCGTGCGAGATCAGGAATGTGATAAATTAATAGTTCGGGCGATTACGCGCGCGGCGATACTAAATATGTTTATTTATTAATTTATATTTATAAAATGGGAAAAGGGGGGTGATTTGGACTTTTATTAGGGGAGGGGATTTTTTATTAATGAAAACACTTTTTTACTTTTTTTTTTACATGGACTAGAAGCCCCCCTGGGGGGCTTGTATATACATAGCACTGATCTCTCATAGAGATCAATGCTGTGTATATACACAGCAAAGATCCATGAGATCGGTCATAGATTACTATGGCCTGCTGCAGGCCATAGCAATCTACTGCCGAGCCGGGATCAGCGTCATTCCAACGCTGAGGCCCGGGCCGGCCAGAAGAACGGATCTCCCCCCCGCGATCGCATCGCGGGGGGGAGATCCGACCCACTAGACACCAGGGATGTTGTGCATAAAGCACTTCAATGCAGCTGTCAGGTTTGACAGCTGCATTATTAATTAGCCGGCGCTGCAACGGGACCCGTGCCGGCTAACAGAGGCACTGCCCGGCTGCACGTGTCAGCCGGGATCAGCGCCGTTCAGAGCGGGGTCCCGGCGGGACCCCGCTCTGAACACCCCCCGCGGCGCCATGACGTATCAGATACGTCATGGGTCGCTAAGGGGTTAAAAGTATAGAATGATCATGTCTTTATTAGTGGGCAAACAAAGAAAATCAGCAAGGGATCAAATACTTCTTGGACTCACTGTACATATGGCTGACATGTCACCTTATTAACTTGGAGTTCTTTAACCCCCAGACGACCTAGGGCGTAACTGTACGCCCTGGGTGTTTCTCCCGCTATGAAGCGTGCTCCGGAGCGGAGCGCGCTTCATAGCAGGTGGGGGCCGGCTGCAATCAGCAGCCGGGACCTCACCGGTAATGACACGCTGCAGCGTGTCATTAACTCCTTAAACGCCGCGATCGCGGCGCGACCGCGGCGTTTAAGTGTAAGTGACAGGGGGAGTCCCCTGTCACTTACCGATCGGGACTCCCGCAGTGTGACTGAGGGGGTCCCGATCGGTAAAACGGGCCGCCGGAGGTCTCTCACCTGCCTCCGTGCGGTCCGATCGGCGATCTGCTGCACTAAGTCCGCACAGGCAGGCTCAATGAGCAGATCGCCGATAATACTGATCAATGCTGTGCCTATGGCATAACAATCATCAGTGTAGAAATCAAACTAATCTATGTAAAAGTCCCCCAAAGGGACTTCAAATGTGTAAAAAAAAAAAAAAATTAAAAACACTAACACACTACCCCAAAACCCCTCCCCCAATAAAAGTTGAAATCACCCCCCTTTCCCATTATATAAATAAAACATATAAAAATAAATAAACAAATAAACATATAATATACCGTAGCGTGCGTAATTGTCCGATCTATTAAAATATAACAAGCGTCATTGCGAACGGTAAACGGCGTACACGAAAAGAGGGAAAAAAGTGTGCGGATTACCGATTTTATGTTACATTATATAAAAAAAAAATGTATAAAAAGTGATCAAAACGTCCGAGCTTCACAAATATGGTATTAATAAAAACTAGAGATCATGGCGGAAAAAAATGACGCCCCGTAGGTGAAAAAATAAAACCGTTATAAGCGTCACAATAGTCCCATTTTATTTATAATTAATTGCCAAAAAAAAGGATTTCATTTAAAAAAATATTTAACATTAGAGAATCTGCGTAACCTGCATATGGTTGTGTTCGGGCTGACCTATAGAATAATAGTATCATGTCGCTGTTACCATATAGTGCATTACGTAGACACAGGAACCCCCCAAACGTTACCATATTGCATTCTTTTTTGCGATTTCACCAATTTATATCTTCATAAATAATATATTTGGGGTTCCATCATACATGTTATGGTAAAATGAATGACGCCATTACACAGTACAACTATTCTTGTAACAAATAAGCCCTCACATGGCCCTGTAGATAGAAAACTGAGAGTGCTAGAGCTCTTAGAAGGGGAGGAGGGAAAAACGGAAACACTAAGATCAAAATTTGCGCGGTCCACTGGGTCATTTTGGGCCTGGTCCTCAAAGGGTTAATAGACTAGTTCTTTAATAGACCTTTTTAAATAGTAGAATGACATTAATTTTATTCTTCCTGAGCTACAGGCAATATGAATCTGGAATAGACATGCTTATTCCTTATTCTAATGATGTAGGATGTCTCTGGTGAGTTCCCTGGTGTCTTGTTTGATAAATGGCTCTCTAAATCCACATAGGAAGAGACCTATTGGTCAAAGCCGGTGTGGCGAGAAAAAAACCATTTCTAGCAAGTGATGAATTTCATGAAACGCAGTAGTGTTTGAGTGAATCCTACATCATTGTAACAAGGGAACTTGTCCCTCTTTTATGCTGCCTGTGGTTTAGGTTAAGATAAACTGATGACATGCTCCAGTTCCAACAACTTTTTATGTGCTCTGGACAGTAGAATTCTTTTTTAAGTATTTAACATTTTCAAGTAAAATGCGATACAACCATTAGTAGGCAATTCATATTTACTTTAGGCAAAAGTATACAATCCGGGTACAAAGGAATGGAAGGGCAAGATAAAGATCAGATAACACTGCACCAGCCAATAATATAAAATCAGGTTGACAAGAAGAGTGCCAACAACCACAAAACTCAACCATCACTACTGCACCCAATCAACACACCCGTACACATATACATACCAGGCACCTCCAGTAGCCTCCACAGTTATCCAGTGAATCAAAATCTTTTTAAACTTTTGGGTGCATTTCCTACTCTCATATAGGGCTTGATAGAGGGGAACATATTTGTTAACTAACTGGATCCAACGAGGAAGCGATGGAGTATCTGAACTTTTCCACTACATAATAATGACCTTCCAGGCAATTACATGAAGCGATTTTTTTTTTTTTTTTTTTTTTTTTTTTTTTTTTTTTTAATACGATAAACAATCTCAAACGACTGCAAATAAGAACTGGCTGACACCTAAAGCAAGTGTTAGATACCAAGATGCACGTCACAATAGAATTCTTTGAGAGCTTCTGCTTGGCACCCATGACTTGTTCCTGATTCAGGTTCCAGGATTATCTGGTTGCCTTAGTGGACACATTTTAGGAGATGTCCTCTCTGAAGAGTCAACCCCTTAATGAGAAATCCACTATGTTCTTTTCTGACCTGACTCAGTGATATGACGATGTATAAACATGTGTATGCCCTGTAAATCGTCAGATTGAGTAGTTGTGTGTATTTTACTGAAGCCTTCTCTATTCTAGTAACATCTAATGTCTAGTGTAATTATAAGTGATGAGAGCGTTTAACCGCCTTATGTAAGATGGAAAGATTTCTTGGTCTCCTTAAGAAACAGTCTTAAGTTTTTTCATGTTAAATTGCATGTAGATGCTCTTTATATAGTAAAAACCTGTTTGCTTCCCTTTGCATGGTTTCCCCCCGCAATAAATCCTCCCGGCAGTTCATTGTCATTCCTGAAATGTCAGCAGAGGGGTGACCTTTTGGTTGCACTGGAGCAGGTCTTTTCCAGTACTCGGATACCCTTGGAGAATAAAATGACTTGCCTAATTTGTCCATACTCTTATTTTTTTTTATATTTCTAGCCTGTATTTTTTTTTTTTTTTTTTTTTTTTTTTGTAGGATACATTCTTAACATATGGTTGGCTGTGAAATATTAATGCTTCACAGAAACTCAAAGTCATGGGTTCACCTTCATTACATTTGCAAGTACTTTTTAAAGTGGATGATTTACCTTGGTTTATTTTTTCACTGATTAGAGCCAGATAGTTAAACATGTTCTTTCCTTCTAATGTTTCTGTTTTCTTGTCTTTTTCATTATTTTTGAATACATTATTATGGGGGCAGCCATCTTAGGTACAGTAGACTGACCCAGACCCTAGGGCTGGGCGGTATACCGTGAAAATACCGATACCGTCTCTGGCGTCGGTTAACCGACCTCAACTTTGCCAGGACGGTATCTGCGGTATTTCAAATGTTTGTGTGCTGAGCAGGGATGCCGGCAGCCAGGCAGGATGTGGCTGCAGCGGATGGGATGAAGGATCACTGAGCTCTGGCACTACAGCCTGGGGAGAGCAGCGGCCAAGTGCAGCCTCCAAGTGTCCTGCGCTCCCCTCCTGGGCCTCTCTCCCCGGTCAGCACATGCAGCACAGAGCCGACAACCGGACTGCTTCTGCTGGAGTGACCGCTCTGCCCCCTCCCCCTCCTGTCCCTGCCGGGACCCGTCCTTTCAAACAGGCCAATTGCCGCACAGAGCAGTGACCTGGAGCCAGAGCGGTTCCAGAGGCTCCAGTCACTGTGCACTGCCACAGTTTTCCCCCTCCGAGTAACTAACAGCAGCAGCTCTCATGAGGTAACCTCTTCCTACTATGTGCCGCTGCCGTCCACAGAGCCCTCCCCTGTCACCAGTCTCCGGGAGGTACACCTACAGCCGCAGGGTTGTAAATCATTTCCCCCCCAGGCCAGATAACTATCAAAGCTGGGATAGGGGCAGTGTCTGTGTATCAGCAGGTTATTGCACGGAGGAGCCGCTTTCTTGTTTAGCTGCCGTGCTCTGTCTATTGTCACTGACACCCACACTGACACTATGTACACAGAGCATAGCAGAGCTGTCTCAGTTCATGGACACTACAATAGCAGAGCTGTCTCAGTAGTCTCCTATGTGTATATACAGAGACCTGTCCCCCCTCCTATGTGTATATACAGAGACCTGTCCCCCTCCTATGTGTATATACAGAGACCTGTCCCCCCTCCTATGTGTATATACAGAGACCTGTTTCCCCTCCTATGTGTATATACAGAGACCTGTCCCCCCTCTTGTTTAAATAGAGCTGTATAAGGGTATGTTCACATCACGTTTTTCTCCACAAGTCGGGCTACACGTCAGGAATCGGTGAAAAAAGGATGCATGCAGCCAGACGTGCGACCGACGGCCACATGACGACCACATTGACTTTAATGAGCAGGACAGAGTCATTATGTGACTGTGTTCTGCTCATTTGCTGGACGTACACGGCTTTTGTGCAGTACTCAAAAGCACGGTCGACCAGATCCTGCACAAAAGCCGTGTACGTCCAGCAAATGAGCAGAACACAGTCACATAATGACTCTGTCCTGCTCATTAAAGTCAATGTAGCCGTCATGTGGCCGTCGGCCGCACTTTGGGCTGCACGTCCGCATCCTTTTTTCACTGATTGCTGACGTGTAGCCCGACGTGTGGAGAAAAACAAGATGTGAACATACGCTAATGGTGCGTTTACACAAACCATAATTGGCCCGATCGTACGATTAACGATGTCGGAGTAACGATTTTTTTTTTCATAATGATCAGCATTTATACGGTACGATATATCGTACGGAAAATTCGTTTTGCGATCCTTAAGCCTATCTCACACATTGGTTAAATCGGCGAACGACTGTTTACACAGAACGATCTGTGAATTTTTTGCGAACAACGATTTGATAACATGTTGAAAGATCAAAATGAACGATTTCTCGTTCGTCGTTTGATCGTTCGCTGCGTTTACACGTAAGATTATCGTTCAAATTCGATCGTTATCGCGCAAATTCGCACAATAATCGTTACGTGTAAACGCACCATAACTCTGCTGAGACCCCTAATAATGACAAATAGACTAATTTCACAGCCTTGTGTTGCTGCTCAGTAAGAAATTTTTTATTTTTTTTTTCCTTTTTTTTTAATCGAAATATCCTGAGTTTGGCACATACAAGTGGGTGTGGCTTACAAAGGGGTGTGTCATAATTATCGTTCAATTATCGTTACTGCAGCTACATGTGCGATAAACCGCGATATTGATTTAGGCCATTATCGCCCAGCCCTACCAGACCCTATTCGTTATAATGAGTTCACTAGGCATTCTCTGTGACCTGTGCAGAAGTCATTCCATAAGGTGGGAGAGGCTTGGCTCTGAACAAAACTTACTGTGAATAGCTATACCAGTGGTGTCACCATTCAATGTAGTCCTGGCTGTGGTAGTGCAGACACTACTGGAGAATAATCTGTACAAAACAGGAAGTCCCCCCCCCCCCCAACCTTCATTTTTATTGTTTTTGAATAACGTGTACATACCTATGAACAAATGGCAGTTCGCAGACTGCCTTCATATTCAAAAGGCAAAGCAAAAGTCATCTCACAGGGTGGATATTCAAGATAGGTACATACAAACCTAAAAAGAAAATTTATGTATAGAACCTATCACCCCCCCCCCCTTCCCTGTATCCATCCTCTCCTTGGTTGAACTTAATTTTTTTTCAGACTGGAGAGAATTCACCACTTTGTGCAGGACATACAGCAGCTGATATTTTTTGGGTGAGGGGAAGGGTAAGCCGCAACCAAGGCTTCTCTGTCAGTGGTTTATCTCTCTGAGAACAAAAAGGTCTGGCAATGAAAATCCATCACACCTGACCCCTATCTCCACTAACATCATCTGTCAATGGAGAGAAGAGAGGCCCACATACACAAAGACAAAAATAATAAAAAAAATAAAACATAGATAAAATGAATAATTAAAAAAAAAACAAACACCAAAAATTCTTCCTTTTTTTCTTCCTTTCTTTGCATGCAGAAGTTTTAAATTAGCCTGGAGGTAAAATATGCCAAAGGGTGTGCGCGTGTGTGTGTGTGTGTATATGTATGTATATATATTACAGTGGTACCTTCGTTTAAGAGTAACTTGGTTTAAGAGCGTTTTGGTTTAGGAGCTCACAGTTTTTCAAAATTGTGACTTGGTTTAAGAGCATTGCTTTGGTTCAAGAACTCCCTGTACTGGGTGGGAGCGCGAGTGGGGGAGGGTCATGGTCTGCATAGCAGGGTCTACAGCCCTGTACTCTGACCCAGGAAGTCTCCCTCACCTTTCAAATCATAGCAGATCCACTTCAGGCTGGGGCTTACATCAGGGGACAGGACTGTGGAGGTAATATCTCCATAGCTGTAACCCCTCTCTCCCCGGACAGAGAGTACTGCTATACTGTGCCCACATCTGTCCTGCTCATTCCTTCATACTCCCTGCAGTCTCTGTCAGCCCTGGTGTTTCCCATCTTCTCCATTACTGTACAGTAACTTATAATTTGACATATTTTGATGTTTCTGAATGTTTGTTTCATTTGTTTTACATGTTATTCAGAATAATAAATCATTATTTTTGGGGTGTGGAACCAATTGTCTGCATTTCTATGAATTTTTATGGGAAAATTTGCTTTGGTTTAAGAGTGGATTTGGATTACAAGCACAGTCTCGGAACGAATTATGCTCGTAATCCAAGGCACCACTGTGTATATATATATATATATAATATATGTCTGTCTGTCTGTCTGGTGCCTTGTACCATTTCAGCTTATGGGGCAATGGAAGTGACGCTGAATACAAAAGATTCAGCTTGTGGCTTCTGGTGTCCTCATCCGTTCTCATCACGGATGGTGCCAGATTGCTGGACATTTGTGAACCCAGCCTATTAGACGAGCTGATGACAGCCTGATCAGTAATGTAAATGAGCCTGTTACTGAGCCTGTTACAAGGCTCGATAAGCATTTAGCAAAGGCTGCACAGACATCGTTAGCAATGTCTGTGCAGCCCTTGCCCTAAACTGTTATACATTACCTCTCCACGCTTCCGGTGTTCTCCTGCCCTAAGCTTCTCGACGGCTGCAGCTTTCAAATAGCCACTGAGCTGACAGGCTTCTCAGCCAATCACTGGTCGGTACCGCTGTGGCCAGTGATCGGTTGAGCGGCCTGTCGGCTCACAGCCTGTTTCGAAGCTGCAGTTGACGGGAAGTAAGCAGAGGGCAGAAGACTGGGAGTGTGGAGAGGTAATGTATAACAGTGTATGTAACAGTATAATCGATGATTATAGGTCCAGACCTAAAGGCACAATAAGCTGATGATCGTTGTTTCTATTACATGGACCGATTCGGCCGGCTATTGCTCCATGTAATAGGGCCCTAAGGGTTTATTCTGCACTTAATTTCACTTGAATATCTCTATAAAAATGTTAATGTTTTTTTTTTTTTCTGATGTCCTATTTGTTCTTTACTTATTTCTATCTATAGGTTCATGAACGCACAGAAGAAATGGACTTCCTTTTGATGATCGTGCGCAAACTTCTGCGAACCAATTCAAGAATGGTGAAGGTCTGTGAAAACTTTACTGCAATCCATAACCCAAAATGCATACACAAATGCTCATATTACTGCACACCTCTTACACGGGGAGATATGCGGCTGACAGCTAATAATTTTTCAGCAGTTCAGAAGTGTCTGCTTGTTTGTTGGCTGATCACTAGCCCTAAAACACAGGGTGATCTTGGGCTGTTCATTGCCCCTGTAAGAGGGGCCTAACGCCTTTATAACAACAACTTCACTTTGAGGCCGTACGTTTGGTGACCTGGCAAGATTTGAGATAGATATATATATATATATAGATATAGATATAGATATCTATCTATCTATCCATTTTTTTTTTTTTTTTTTTTTTAACCAAGCATGTTGGACCAAATTCTGATCTCACTCATTTTCTCCTTTCTTTTTCTGCTCTGTAGTTTCTGAACCCACCATATGCTAGGATGGCTAAAGCTAGGTTAAAACGGTCCTAGTTAGTCTTTGTAAATAAAACTTCTGTTCCCGGAGGCTAGATGGCATTTATCTGTGACCGGTGTAATGTGTTGTGATTAAGAGTTTTCTTATGTTCCCTTAAATTAATTTCCAAACCTTGCTGCAGGCCAATGGAAATAGAAAATAGTTTCCATTGAATGGAGCGAATGCTGAAACAATATTCAGACTTGCACTTAATGCCAGTGGCTCTATGTGAACTGCTTCATAAGCATTTCTGGCCATTCATATTGTCTGTGTGTGAATTATGTGGTGCCCAACATTTCTTAGAAGTGCAGTCATTCTTGTCTTTCCCGTGCAGATTCTTTAATTTAAATGTTTTGATTCATTTTTGTTTGCATGTGCTTCTCCCACTTCTTGGTTGAACATACAGTTGAAACGAAACTTCTTTCCACCGACTTGTGCCTTTTGGGAGTCAGGTGGCCATGTTACCAGGGCCGTGTAGTCAGAGTGGGAGCTAATTTTGGCTGGAGTCAGAATCGGAAAAAAGGAACAGACTCCAACTCCAGCTATAAAACAAAGAAATAAAATAAAAATCTTTTAAAATTTTATAATAGAGTTTTCATATGAATTTTATAAATGTTCCTCAATTATATTTTATGTTCTATCAATTTAAGGATCTTATTTATTACCACCAGAAAAATACTTTCTTACATACATTTTAGTTATACGGAGTGAAGCATTTCATTGATACAGTATATCATACAGTCAAAAAGCCTGGCCCTATTAGATAAGGGTGGGCGGGGAAAAGTTGAAGGTCACTATTTGGCAGTTTGTTTCTGAGTTGGAAGAGTTCATTTTGTGTGCGGGTGGAGATCTTTGTTGTTCTCTTCCTGCTGTTCTCTTTTCCCTTGCTGTATGAGCAGTAATTGGCACAACCTGTAAAGTGCTGCGGAATCAGTGTGCGCTGTACAAATAAAAGCATTATTAATATTATTATGTGGTGTTTTCTCTCTGGGAGAATATTGTGTTTTTCTTTAGTGTGCTATGGCTGCAGTTGGCAGTGTGTGTGTTTGCGAGGGAGAGACAGGTAGAAATTGAAGGGGTATTCTGGGCAACAGTGAAAAGTCCAGGGGGGTGGGGAGGCAGGGGGAGGTGGGATCATATATTAAAGTGTTATTTACCCATCCACGTGCCCTCTTCAGAGCTTCACGGCTCATGGTTCCCCGCTGGGATCCTGATTCTGTGATGTCACGGCTCCACTAAGTAAGCCAATCTGTGACTGAGGCGGGACAGAGCTGCAGTCACTGACTGGCTGAACGGGTAGTTCCTGTGGGGCCGTGTTGATTCAGGAGCGTGGGTGCTGAGAGAGAGCTGATAAATCTGGGCCTACACCTGACTTGTATATCACAGGGATCTGGCATTGTTTTCCTCTGTGTCTGGTGAAGGAGCTGGAGTTGGAGTCGGGGCTGCAGACTACTCCACACACACAAAATGGTTGGCTTGTTACATCAGCTTTAGTGAGGAGGCCAAGGGTCCCTTTACACAGATTATCTGCCAAAGTTTTGAAGCCAAAGCCAGAAAAAGACTAAAAAAAACAGAGATCAGGTTGTAAAGGAAAGACTGGGATTTCTCCTCTTTTCAAATCCATTACTAGCTTTGGCTTCCAAAATCTGTCAGATATATCTGTCTGTGTAAACCAGGGGTGGGGAACCTCCGGCCCGCGGGCCGCATCCGGCCCCTGGCACCTCCGGATGTGGCCCGCGGCTCCCCTGTGACATGCGCCGCTCTGGAGGAGAAGGAGCCGACACACACGGCATCCTCCTGTGTCTGTGACAGCTGCCAGGAGGATGCTGTGAGTGCCAGCTCCTTCCCCTCAGAGCGGTGCACATCTTCTGTCTCCTGCCCTCCTGTGACGTGCGCCGCGCTAGAGGGGGCAGGAGCTGGCACAGACACAGGAAGATGTGTTGTATGCCGGCTCCTGCCTCACCAGCGTGGCGCACGTCTTCTGACTCCTGCGGGCCGCGCGCGATGACGTCATTTCATCGCGCCGCCTGCAGGAGAAGACCGGCTCAGAAGAGAGGAGGGAGAAGAGGACCTGGACAGCGTGGGAGCGGAGGAAAGGTGAGTGGGATGTTTATTTTTTTCATTTGGGGCAGACACTGGGGGTTAACTAGGCCACCAGGGACATGACTGGGGGGGGGGGGGGGGGGGGTTAACTAGGCTACCAGGGACATGACTGGGGGGGGGGGTTAACTAGGCTACCAGGGACATGACTGGGGGGGGGGGTAACTAGGCTACCAGGGACATGACTGGGGGGGGGGGGGGTTGACTAGGCTACCAGGGACATGACTGGGGGGGTTAACTAGGCCACCAGGGACATGACTGAGGAGTTAACTAGGCCACCAGGGACATGACTGAGGGGTTAACTAGGCCACCAGGGACATGACTGAGGGGTTAACTAGGCCACCAGGGACATGACTGAGGAGTTAACTAGGCTACCAGGGACATGACTGGGGGGGTTAACTAGGCCACCAGGGACATGGCTGGGGGGGTTAACTAGGCCACCAGGGACATGACTGAGGAGTTAACTAGGCCACCAGGGACATGACTGAGGGGTTTAGCCAAACAAAGTATGCAAAAAGGTAACAGCACAAACAGCCAAATGGCAAAAAATGGAAAAATATATAGAGTAGTGCACGCCTCACCAGATGGAACTCAAAGAAAATCCGGACTCCAAACAATGTAGTAAACGGAGACAGCACTTAGGTGAAAGTGAAAAAATCTTGTGGCTTTATTCACACCCCTGCGACGTTTCGGCTATACACACTAGCCTTTCTCAAGCAGAAATACACAGTGTCAAACTCATGCTTAAATAAGTGTTCACAGCAATCAAGGAAATCACATCACATGTGCATAATTAGAATCATGATGAAATAATACATAAACAATGTGAAAAAAATACATCCGTATAAACGATGTGCACAGCAGTGACATAAGAAGCTGTATCATATACAGCATAGTGTCGATCAATATGATATACATCGTGTACAAAGAACCTCAGTGTAAATATAACTGTGTCACATGTGTCAAAAATGTATAATAGATAAAATATTAAAGGATGATTACCCCATCCACAAACATCCATGGCGTCCCGCTATGTAGGATAGAGATTAGCTGCAGCATGGCGTCCGGTCAGAGTGCAGCAGACGGATCACGTCAGTCTCTAGCGTCGGCGCATGCGCAGTACAGGATTGAAACTCAAGCGGCCATATTGGAAAAGGGCTGTTTTGCCCGGGTCCAAGAAGGGTGATTAACCCTTACCAAAGCGGTACATGGCTGCGGATCCGTGACAATGTAATTGCCAAACACTATCACATCAACGTAATCACTGTAATAGACAAAAAATGTCAAGCGTTCATAAGCTTACAAAGGAGAACAACTATAGGTATATATACCTTAAGGAAAGAGTACCACAGCCCATGTAGGTCACGGTGGACAGCGCCACCCTATGGTATGCTGCTGTAGTGTACAGAAATATATGTTTTTTAATGATGGCACACAACTGTATGGACTCGGTGGACTGCGCCACCCTGTTAGCACACCAAGGACCAACCTCATGCCTCTCAAGGGCCACCCCACATGTTCATGCGAGGACGCCCCCGAGAGAGCACAGCAGCCCCGGACATCACACTAGGTAGTGTCAACATCCGGGCTGACGCGGTCCCCCGCGGCCACCCAGGAAAGAACCCACAGTGTGGCCAAAGTTGGCTAAAGCATAACCGCTGCTGATAAATAAAAACGCCCTACAAACTCAGATCCGCAGCCACGTCCCCTAACGCAAGGACAGACACCCCACAATTACAAAAAAATAATGAAATAAATAAATAGTAATGATAATAAAAATTAGAAAAAACTGCCTAAATAATAAATTGGACCCAAGGACATAGTCCCCCAAAAAAAAGGATGACCAAGAGAAACTCCAGAAATGTTAGTGATGCGTGAAATTGTTTGCGGGAGCCACTTCAGATGCTTGAGATTTGTGGTTGGAAGTAATTCATCCCAAAACGAAGATCAGACATCTAAAAATAGACGAAGAAAAAGAGATTACTAGTGGAACAGAATATGTAGAATGTTAACAACGTAACTATATGTCATTTGACACTAAAGCATCCTCATTTCAACCTGACGATGTGGCAGAAATCAATGTCGGCGGTTGCGTGTCACCGCACCCATCCACAGTCACCGTACAAACAAACATTACAACCTGAAATCGAGGTTTAACCCCCGTGGTGCCAGACAATCTAATCTATGAATCCACATAAGTTCTCTCCGTTTGAGTTCCGCCACTCTGTCACCTCCCCGCCTCTTTCTTAACACTCTGTCAAGAATTACAAACCTCAGATCTTCCAATTTATGAGATCTTTCAAGAAAGTGCTGTGGCACAGGTAAGTCAGTTCTTCCTGTCCTGATTGTTGAGCGATGTTTATTGATTCGAGCCCTGCAGTTCACAGTGGTCTCCCCCACATATAACATATTACATGGGCATACTATCACATAGACAACAAAGTCTGATAGGCATGTCAAATGTTCGCGGATTCTGTATGTGTAGCCTGTCGTAGGATGTGTAAACGAAGGACCCTTCAACATTAAGGGGCAGTTGTTGCAACCAAGACAAGGATAACAACCTAGTTTGCGTTCCCCTATGTGGCTTTGTCTCAACTGTGTGACGGGACCTATATCTGCCCTAACCAGGGTGTCTCTTAGATTTATAGGTCTCCTATAGGCCATCCTAGGTGTGACCTTAAACTCACCAATCTGAGGGAAGGCTCTACCCAAAATCTGCCACTCTTTTTGTAATATCCGGGAAATGTGTTTGCTAGCTTGAGAATAGGTCGTCACCACCGTCATGCGTGGGCAATCATTCGTCTCAACTGTTCGGTAGGTCTGGGGGACAGTGCTTTTTCTCTTTGTTGTGTGATTAGTGGAACAGGGTATCGTCTTGTCATGAATTTGTTGCACATGATGTCAAGTCTTTCAGGGAGTTTCGTTGGGTCTTGTACTATCCTCTTCACTCTCAACAATTGGCTAAATGGTAGGGACAGAACCATTGGATGGGGGTGGAAACTATCATACCGCAACAAATTGTTACGGTCCGTGGGCTTTACAAATAGATCAGTGATTAACCTGTTCCCATCCCTGTAAACCCATGGGTCAAGGAATTGTATACCATCCCGGGAAACTACCTGTGTGAACTTGATGGTCTCGTCTATTGTGTTGAGGTATTGAAAGAAGTCCTGTAACTGCTCAGTTGTACCTTTCCAAATGACAAAGATGTCGTCTATGTATCTCCACCACCTCAACACCTGGCCGAAGTGGTGGGACACATAGACGAACTTGTCCTCCAATGCCGACATATACATGTTAGCATATGTCGGTGCGACGTTACTGCCCATCGCAGTTCCGCGCCTCTGGGCGTAGAACGTGTCCTGAAAAAGGAAGTAATTCTCTGTCAGTATAACACTTAACAGGTCAAGTAGGAATGTTTTGGCATGCGGTGTGATATCAGAATAGTCCAGTGCCTCTTCTACAACCCTGAGACCCCGAGAGTGGTCAATCGAAGTGTAGAGTGATGTCACGTCAAAGGAGACTAAAGTCACCTGATCGTCAACTTCCACTTCACTAAGCTTAGTGATAAAGTCCTGCGTATCCCTGATATAGGACCTCGCACAGGTGGCAAACCCTCTAAGGGCTTTGTCTAAGTAGATGGCTAAAGGACCAAAGATGGACCCTCGGCCCGAAACGATGGGCCGTCCTGGGGGGTTTGAGAGACTTTTGTGAATTTTTGGAAGTATATACAGGACCGGAGTAACCGGATGTTCTACCTCCAAAAATTCTTTCAGGTTGTTATCAATTACATTCAATGAGAACGCTTCACATACTATACTGTCAATCCTCCTCTTGATCCTATATTTAGGATCACCAGTGAGTGGTACATATACATCACTGTCCGATAACTGTCTCAGAATTTCATCAACATAGTCAGATGTATCCATCACCACCAAGGCACCCCCCTTGTCAGCGGGCTTGATGGTGATGGAACCATCCCGCCGAAGGTCATTAAGAGCAGCTCTTTCTGTCCTAGACATGTTATTAAAACCAGAAGAAAACTCCATACATTTGAGGTTATCAATTTGTTGTTTAACATTAATTCTGAAAGTTTCAATCACAGGATTCGAGGTTGGTGGATTAAAACCACTCCTCCTACGTAATCCAACATCACCCAAGTTGAGCTCGCTGACACTCTCAGCTACAGTGCCATACTTATCAAGAAACCATAACTTAAGTTTTAGTTGACGGTACACCTCATGTAAGTCAAGTTCTAACTGGAACCAGTCTATTTTATTCTGTGGACAAAAGGTTAATCCCTTATTAAGGACATTAGATTCAATATCAGACAGAGGACGTGATGAAATATTTACCACTAAATCTGTAGATGTTAGACAGTTCATGGTTTCGGTGTAGATTGATCCCTCAGGGACTCCCTCCTCTGCGTCCTCGCTGGGGCATTCCGTTGGTTGCGTGGAAAGCCGCGGTCCCGCTTCTGTTGTCTGCCATCTCTGTCCCTTGAATCTCCTCCGGTGCTTCCTTCCGCCCCTTCTGGGGCGTCTAGTGGATCTAAAAAAACAGCGGACTCATTATCTGCATCATTCTGGGTATTAGATGTATTGGATCGTCTTTTCGACACCCTGGTTAGGGCAGATATAGGTCCCGTCACACAGTTGAGACAAAGCCACATAGGGGAACGCAAACTAGGTTGTTATCCTTGTCTTGGTTGCAACAACTGCCCCTTAATGTTGAAGGGTCCTTCGTTTACACATCCTACGACAGGCTACACATACAGAATCCGCGAACATTTGACATGCCTATCAGACTTTGTTGTCTATGTGATAGTATGCCCATGTAATATGTTATATGTGGGGGAGACCACTGTGAACTGCAGGGCTCGAATCAATAAACATCGCTCAAAAATCAGGACAGGAAGAACTGACTTACCTGTGCCACAGCACTTTCTTGAAAGATCTCATAAATTGGAAGATCTGAGGTTTGTAATTCTTGACAGAGTGTTAAGAAAGAGGCGGGGAGGTGACAGAGTGGCGGAACTCAAACGGAGAGAACTTATGTGGATTCATAGATTAGATTGTCTGGCACCACGGGGGTTAAACCTCGATTTCAGGTTGTAATGTTTGTTTGTACGGTGACTGTGGATGGGTGCGGTGACACGCAACCGCCGACATTGATTTCTGCCACATCGTCAGGTTGAAATGAGGATGCTTTAGTGTCAAATGACATATAGTTACGTTGTTAACATTCTACATATTCTGTTCCACTAGTAATCTCTTTTTCTTCGTCTATTTTTAGATGTCTGATCTTCGTCTTGGGATGAATTACTTCCAACCACAAATCTCAAGCATCTGAAGTGGCTCCCGCAAACAATTTCACGCATCACTAACATTTCTGGAGTTTCTCTTGGTCATCCTTTTTTTTGGGGGACTATGTCCTTGGGTCCAATTTATTATTTAGGCAGTTTTTTCTAATTTTTATTATCATTACTATTTATTTATTTCATTATTTTTTTGTAATTGTGGGGTGTCTGTCCTTGCGTTAGGGGACGTGGCTGCGGATCTGAGTTTGTAGGGCGTTTTTATTTATCAGCAGCGGTTATGCTTTAGCCAACTTTGGCCACACTGTGGGTTCTTTCCTGGGTGGCCGCGGGGGACCGCGTCAGCCCGGATGTTGACACTACCTAGTGTGATGTCCGGGGCTGCTGTGCTCTCTCGGGGGCGTCCTCGCATGAACATGTGGGGTGGCCCTTGAGAGGCATGAGGTTGGTCCTTGGTGTGCTAACAGGGTGGCGCAGTCCACCGAGTCCATACAGTTGTGTGCCATCATTAAAAAACATATATTTCTGTACACTACAGCAGCATACCATAGGGTGGCGCTGTCCACCGTGACCTACATGGGCTGTGGTACTCTTTCCTTAAGGTATATATACCTATAGTTGTTCTCCTTTGTAAGCTTATGAACGCTTGACATTTTTTGTCTATTACAGTGATTACGTTGATGTGATAGTGTTTGGCAATTACATTGTCACGGATCCGCAGCCATGTACCGCTTTGGTAAGGGTTAATCACCCTTCTTGGACCCGGGCAATACAGCCCTTTTCCAATATGGCCGCTTGAGTTTCAATCCTGTACTGCGCATGCGCCGACGCTAGAGACTGACGTGATCCGTCTGCTGCACTCTGACCGGACGCCATGCTGCAGCTAATCTCTATCCTACATAGCGGGACGCCATGGATGTTTGTGGATGGGGTAATCATCCTTTAATATTTTATCTATTATACATTTTTGACACATGTGACACAGTTATATTTACACTGAGGTTCTTTGTACACGATGTATATCATATTGATCGACACTATGCTGTATATGATACAGCTTCTTATGTCACTGCTGTGCACATTGTTTATACGGATGTATTTTTTTCACATTGTTTATGTATTATTTCATCATGATTCTAATTATGCACATGTGATGTGATTTCCTTGATTGCTGTGAACACTTATTTAAGCGTGAGTTTGACACTGTGTATTTCTGCTTGAGAAAGGCTAGTGTGTATAGCCGAAACGTCGCAGGGGTGTGAATAAAGCCACAAGATTTTTTCACTTTCACCTAAGTGCTGTCTCCGTTTACTACAATGACTGAGTGGTTAACTAGGCCACCAGGGACATGACTGAGGAGTTAACTAGGCTACCAGGGACATGACTGAGGAGTTAACTAGGCTACCAGGGACATGACTAGGGGGGTTAACTAGGCCACCAGGGACATGGCTGGGGGGTTAACTAGGCTACCAGGGGCATCACTAAGGATTCAAATCAGGTACAAGGGGCATCACAGAGGGTTAACTACAATAGCAGGGGCATTAGGGGAACAATACTTTGCCTTGTTCGGGTGCTGCAAACCCCCGCTACTAACTGCTGCGCACGGTATAACATTGAGTGCGGCCCTCGAATGATTTTATTAAGGCCCGACCGGCCCTCGACATGGAAAAGGTTCCCCACCCCTGGTGTAAACGCACCATTAGCTTTTCATCTGGTGCGAGTTTTAAGGCCCTATTACACCAAAAGATGTCTGACAGATTATTTTACTATTTTTTTCAGCCAAAGCCAGGAACAGATTTGAAAAGAGGAGAGATCTCAGTCTTATCTTTACGACCTGTTCTTTGTTTATAGTCTGTTCCTGACTTTGGCTGAAAAAAAATTCTGTCAGACATCTTTTGGTGTAATAGGGCCCCAATAGAGCTGATATGTGGCTAATTAAGGTAAATGCAGACAGATTTGCAGCAGATGTTAATTCTGTAAGTATCCTGTCCATTGTCCAGTAACCCTTATTGCTAAAGATTTTAGTTGTAAAGTTTCTGTTTTCAACATAAGACATTCTGTTCACAAATATATTTTTTTCATATAGGTAATTTTGATGTCTGCCACTATAAACTGCAAAGAGTTTGCTGACTATTTTGCTGTGCCAGTCCATAGTAGATTGGTCCCTGCGTGTATCTTCAGAGTCGAAGGGAAACCATTTGATGTTGAAGTGTTTTATCTGGATGACTTGAAGAATGTTCCACGTACTAAGGTGTGTAGTAAAGGGCATGAATCATCCAGATCTATTCTTTTTGCCTGAGCTCTTTTTAAATAGTAACTGCCATGATATCAAGCTGTGTGCTCTCCCCAGATCAGCTAGGAAAGACACGGCCCACTCAGGGAGGTTCTGATGGCCGAGGCTGTGCATAAGTTCCATCTTAAAGGGGTACTCCGCGCTAGCAGTACTTTTAGTCTGTGGCCGGGGAGGGGGTGGATATAGAAGGTGCCGGTCACTTACCTCCGCGGTTCCAGTGCCGGGGCCCCGCTAGGACTGCTGGATTACTAAGGTGCCTCAAGCCTCAGCTCAGACCAGGAAGCGGCCGCGGGGAGGTAAGTGACTGGTGCCTTCTATATCCACCCCCTTCCGGGCTACAGACTGAAAGTACTGCTAGCCCGGATTACCCCTTTAATGGGGCTCTTTCACGGTCTAGAATTGTTTCTTTGGAATCACAACCATAACCGTAGTGTCAACTACGACTCTCCACCAATCTGGGGATCACGCAATATGGTGTCGTGGCAGTGACTCTTTAACAGCATTTAGTTATAAACAAGCCCTCTGCAATGGCTAATTGGAATGTGGGTACACCCAAACGTGCCTGTATCCGGCTGGGGAGAACATAACAGACAGCGGCCGTTCTGTGACACAGCCGTGTCACAGAACGGCCACAGTCTTACAGCATGTGAACCTGGCCTTAAAGCTTACCTGTTACTAGAAATTATCAGACCTGGCAAAAGTTGTTGATCACAGTGTGTCTCACTGCTAAGACTCACTCTGATCAGGAGATATAGCTATTTATTGGAGAGAACACAGTAGAGTGATCCACTTCCCGGCTGACCGCGCATTCCGTAATTTTTGCAAAGTAAGTCTATGAGAAAATATTCACTAAATCAGTGGCTGGCCAGGGTCATGCTGCTGCAATCTCTCCTGATCAGAGTGGATCTCAGCAGTGAGACCTAATAATATGTCTGATGACATGTAAAAAGTTATTTGTAGTGACAGTGACATTTAAATTTCGTGATTAATACTGATCACAGCATTCAAATGCCTAACTTTGAGTGGCATACATGGGTTGTCTGTAGTTTTAATTTTTTTTCCCTTTTTAAAGAGGTACTCAGGCAAAAATCTATGTGGTTTCAGAAAGTTCTATTGATTTGTAATTAACTTCTATTTAAAAATCTCAAGTCTTCCAGTACTTCCAGCTGTTGTATGTCCTGCAGGAAGTGATGTATTCTTTCCAGTCTGAAACAGTGCTCTCTGGAAACTGGAAAGAATACACCTGCAGGACATACAGCAGCTGATAAGTATAGGAAGACTTTAGATTTTTTTTAAACAGAAGTAAATTACAAATCTTTATAATTTTCTAAAACCAGTTGATTTAAAAGAAAAAGATTTTCGCCAGCGTTACCCCTTTAATGATTTCCTAATACAGCCTACATTTTCCATGCATAAGTCTCATCACTTCACTCCCTCCTATCGAAATGCAGCAACTGCTAGATCAGTAACACATAACTCTGTAGCTGATTAGATGAAGCGATTTTTTTAAAATGATTAACGACTAACGATAAATGATCGCAAACGAGATTGTTTATCATTACCTGAAATCGTCCACCATATTACACAGAACGATAGTCATTAGTTAAGATCATAACTGCGATTAACTCCATCTTATCCCAGCAAAACAATGAACAATGTGCAATTACACTAAATGACTAGAATGTGGAATTACAGCGAACCATCAGGTAACATGGTATTGAACAGATGCCAGTGCAGGTATACTAGTGGTGAGGGTGCAGTGCATGTTGGCAAGTCACCCCCCCCCTTCCCCCCCCAAACACAACTTTTCTTTAAGGGTATATTTTTATGTTTTTTGTTTCTATTTGCTTGTTTTAGGTGGCAACTCAGTACTTTGATGAACTGACAATATGTAAAGAAATGTTTGAAGTTGCAACATGTTTGTTAAATTTATTTGATGATATGGAGAAGGAGGAGCAAAGGTAAGGGCTGTGGACAGTCAACTGGCTTGTCATTGGCTTTCCCTGCAGATCTTTGGTTACATTATCCACAGCTAATTTGGCTTTTGTGGATCCTGTCTTGTTCTAGCTCACAGACTGTTGCAGTGTTTTTTTCCTTTATTTTTAGTATTAATATCACAGATGTAGCCATTAGGCTGTGAGCAGTTGGAGGTTGCAGGTCACATAGGAGCAGCTGTATTTTATGGAGTTGCAGATAGATGGCTTCATATTAAAAGCCTGTTATTTCTAATATGAAACTGCTTGTCATACCCTTGTATTCCACAACGCATCTCTCACATTACATAACAGACACGTGTCCTCATCTGCCGGTGCACGCTGCCCCGCGTTCACTGTCCTTTTCTGAAGGATTAGCACTAACAAAATGTTTGTTCCTTTTGTAAAATGTTAGGTTGAACAGTTGTGGTTATGAGATTGTGCAGAAATGAGAACAGTAACCTGTTTAGACATTATGCTATATTTTGCAGCCCGTGATTCATCCAGTGACGACATAATATATGTTGACAGGACACATGTAGCTCAGGCTGCTCAAGAGGCATGTACTCTTACAAAGCAGATATTTTAAGGTTTATGTTATAAGGATATCTGTATGGTCCTTGGTGCAGCAAGCCAGAGGACTTACAAGTTAGTAGGCGATTAATTATATAAGCATCGTGTGTGTATATATCTTTCTATATATAGTGGTCCCTCAAGTTACAATTGTCTCCGGTTAAGATATTTTTAACACACGGTGGTCTTGCCTGGAGATCATACCCAACATACAACACTACAGACAATCTGAATCCAAGACATGTAAATGTGCTAGTTCCAACCAATTGAACTGGTCATTTCATAGGTAAAACACCTGCATTCTCTCATTTGTAGTCTAGGTGTGGCCATTCTACAGTACTGTGCGGTACTACATGTCCAGCACTGCTCTTAAAGGGGTTATCCAGTGCTACAAAAACATGGCCACTTTCCCCCTTCTGTTGTCTCCAGTTTGGGTGGGGTTTGCAATTAAAGGGGTTATCCAGTGCTACAAAAACATTGCCACTTTCCCCCTACTGTTGTCTCCAGTTTGGGTGGGGTTTTGAAACTCCGTTCCATTGAAGTAAATGGAGCTTAATTGCAAACTGCACCTGAACTGGAGACAACAGTAGGGTGAAAAGTGGCCATGTTTTTGTAGCGCTGGATAACCCCTTTAACTTGTGCAAGGGTGATCTGCTTTGGCCACCAGGTGAGGGTGGCTCCATTTTATTAGTATCATGTGTAAACTGTATAAGATCCTGAAAGGCTCCTGTCCACCACATGGGAAGTGATACACAGCTTTTATTTAGTGACTTAAAGGGAACCAATTGGCACCATTGTGCTGATATAGCTCCCAACTGCACCCTATAAGTCTATTGTGCAGCTCACCTACCATACCAGCTGTGTCAGCAGAATTATCTTTATATCTGGGGGAATTTTTTTAAAATTCCGGCCAGGAGAGGGGCGGCAACTAGTCATCTGGGCTTTTTTTTCTCAGCTATAAAAATAATGATACAGACAAGGCTAGTATGGTAGTAGAGCTGCATAGTAGATCTATAGGGTGCATCATGCTAATTGGTTCCTTTTTAAGGGGTTATCTCTGATTAGAAAAAGCACCAGCTACCTTCTTGCAAACTAGCACCACCCCCCCCCCCCCCAGGTTGTGTGTGGTTTTACAGTTCGGCTCCATTTACTTCTATGAAACTAAGCTGTAAAATTATACTCAAAGGGTGCATGCACACTACGAAATTCCGGGTGGATAACCAGCTGTCAATTCTTTGGGCTGACGGCGGAATCCACCTGTGCATAGATTGGAGTCAGTGACATGTGCGGAGATGCACGCAAGCAGCAGGATCCACAGCGTCTTATCTGTGAGCCCAGGAGAGGGGTTTTTTGTGTGTTTTTTTTAATTTTAAAACCTGAATAACCCGTTTAAGGACCTTGCTTATCTGTATTAGTTCTCTATTTTTCTTTACGCTTAATTTTTTGAATATAATAAACTTGAGGGACCACTGTATATATAAATGTATATACTCAAATATAATATCAGCTGGAATGCACCCTTTTACTTATATCTTCCTCAGGAACAACAAGTTCGGCTCCAAGACAACTACTGAGTCAAACAGTGTGCTGGTGTTTCTTCCAGGTAACTTTATAATAACACAGAAAGGGCAGTTTTTCCATGTGTGAAGTCAGGTTTTGCACAGCCACCTGTGTTAAGAGGGTTATCCCACAAATTGATTTAAATGTCACAACACACCAGGCTTTACTTTATCACTTTACATCTTATAAAGAGCTGAGATATATAGGAACTGCTAGTGTTGAGTCTCTTCACCTTCTATTTCATCCTCTGTATTGGAGGAAACACATGTGCTGTCTGTTCCCAGCTTCATTACCTCTTCCACAGTGGTATAGGGATACCTGCTGGTAAGCAGGCTATGAAAAGGTGCAGAAATATTGGCACATAAACAGTAATTGCTATCTCCTGTTTGTTATACAAGTGAACTGTGTATTGCCTTAGCTACAGCATTGGTGAGGACATAGGATTGAAAAGCTGTGGCTGTGTTGTCTGCCTCTAAGCTCTATTTGAGCCATGGTAATCATGGACTAAATAGATAGAGGAACATCCAAAGTTTCATTCAAAGACTTGTTAAATTTGGTATTTATGTGGATGTGAAACATTTCAGAATTTTTTTTTTTTACAGAAATAGATTCATGGGACCGTTCCCCCCTCCTGACCTTTTCTGATTTAGTTATCTACTATATTCCCCATTATATTTTCCCGGTGGAAAAAGTCGCAGATTTATCAAACAGTTGTAAATTGCCCACAGCAACCCATCACAGCTTAGATTACAGCTCTGGTAAAATTAAACAGCTTTACCAGAGCTGTAAGCTAAGCTGTGTTTAGTTGCTGTTGGCAGTTTACAACAGTTTTAGTTTTGCGCAATTTGAAAAATTTGGCCCATGTTTTTTTAGAGTTTTGCATTAAACCACTTCTATATTATTCCTCCTGGAAATCTGCCAATATATTGCTAACTAGGTTTCTCCAGTCCCCATGGTAGGTTGGTTACACCTAAAAAGGGGTTAGCTGACATTTCATTAAAAAGAAAAAAAAAAACAAGAATTACTAACCGGTAATGTCTTTTCTTTGAGCCCATGACGGCACCCCTGGAGAGGACCACCTCCTATTCCCATTGGACAGGAAACAGAACACTGGACCTTAAAAGAATCGCCTCCTCTCACCACACCAGTTCTTTGCAAGGATCCTAGGAGCGAATCTTTTTAACAAACACAACATAGCATACTAACTGTGTTATATAATATCTGCATATATCCATATGTATATATCTACCTCTATATACATCTTTATATATCTATATATATATATATATATATATATACTCTCTTTTTTTTTTTTTTTTTTTTTTTTTTTAAATAAAGTATATACATCTAAACATACATTAACTATGTCAAGGCATGTCATATCTCTTTCAAGGGCGGGTATTAGGCGGGGTGCCGTCATGGGCTCAAAGAAAAGACATTACCGGTTAGTAATTCTTGTTTTCTCTTCTCGCCCTATGACGGCACCCCTGGAGATTAGATTAGGAATTTCCCCCGCCTAGGGAGGGACCACTGCGTGCAGTACCCTTCTACCAAACGTCAAGTCCTCTGTTGACGATAGTTGTAATCTGTAATGTCTAAAGAAGGTGTGTGGAGTGCTCCAAGTAGCGGTCCTACAGATCTGCTCTAATGTGACTGATGCCCTCTCTGCCCAGGAAGTGGCTACTGCTCTGGTGGAGTGTGCCCCAAACCCTACGGGGATATCCTTTCCACTGGATCTATAGCATTCCCCTATGGCCTGTTTTACCCATCTAGCGATGGTTTGTGAGGTAGCTGCTTTACCCTTGTTCTTTCCCTGGAAGGATACTAAGAGATTATCAGTCTGTCTCCAATCCCTAGTGACCTCCAGATAGTGTAACAGAATACGCCTAACGTCCAATGTATGAAAGGCTGCCTCTCTATCGTTGGATGGATTAGTGCAAAATGAGGGAAGAACTACCTCCTGGGACCTGTGGAAATTGGATACCACCTTTGGGAGAAAGGCAGGGTCAGGAGATAAGATAATTCTATCATCCCTAATTGTCATGTATGGAGGGTTGATGGAGAAGGCTCTGATCTCGCTAACCCTTCGGGCTGATGTGATAGCGAGCAAGAAGGCAAGTTTCCAGGATAGCAGCCTGATAGGTAATTCTAACATTGGCTCGAATGGAGAAATGGTCAGTCCTGATAACACTATATTTAAGTCCCAAGGAGGGAGTCTTGATTTTATACTGGGAGCCAGTCTAGTTGCAGCCTTTGTGAACCTTTTTACCCATGGATGTTCAGCCAATCTGAAATCAAAAAGTGCACTAAGGGCTGAAATTTGAACTTTTATAGTGCTCGGTCTCAAGTTCTTGTTAAGACCCTCCTGCAGAAAGTCCAGAATTAGTGGAATATTAGGAGGAGCAATTACATTGATTGGCTGGTTCACGTACCTACAAAAGGCCTTCCAAGTTCTCAGGTAAATGGCTGATGTAACCCTCTTTCGGCTGGCTAAAAGTGTGGATATCACCTGAGGGGATAGTCCTCTGTCAATCAGAAGCTGCCTTTCACACGCCAGGCTGTTAAGTGAAGGCTCTGTGCTGTCGGGTGAAGTACTGGTCCCTGGTGTAGGAGATCCCGTCTCTCCGGAAGCACCCAGGGGTCTGCTATCGACAGTCTCCTCAACCAGGCGAACCACACCCTTCTGGGCCAGAAGGGAGCAACCAGAATGACGTCTGCTTTGTCCTGCCTGATCTTGCGTATCACCCGAGATAGAAGCCTGATCGGTGGGAAGGCGTAAAGGAGGCCGCTGTCCCAATTCTGTGCTAGTGCGTCTATGGCAGCGGGGTTGTCCTTCTGAGACAGGGAATAAAATTCTCTTACTTTTCTGTTCGTCCTGGTGGCGAACAGGTCTGCTTTCGGGGTCCCCCAGAGACTGCAGATTTGATGGAAAACCTCCTGGGATAGCTCCCATTCTCCTTGTTTTAGCTTGTTCCTGCTGAGGAAGTCCGCTATTGTATTGTCTGATCCTTTTAGGTGTAGTGCTGTCAGAGAAAGAAAATGAGGTTCTGCCAACCTGAAGATATGGTGTGTGATCCTCATCAGGTCGGTTGATCTGGTTCCACCTTGGTGATTTAGGTAGGCTACTGCCGCCGCGTTGTCCGACAGTACCCTTACGTTTCTCCCCTGAAGCTCTGGTAGCGCCTGTATTAAAGAGAGAAAAACTGCCTTTAAAGGGAACCAATCACCGGAAAAACGCATATAGAGCTTTTGAAATGTGCTGTTAGAGCACACAGCACACTTGCCACACGTGTTTCCATAGCCTCCGTGCCTTCCCCGTGTAAGCCGCAAAGTAACTTTATAAAACTGGCGCCCTGTATGCTAATTACCTGAGGTAGTCACCTGGGCGGTGTTCGGCTAGCAGGTAGTCACGGTCCCCTGGGCGTTCTTCCGCTGTAATCACGCCCCTCTGGGCGTGATTCAAATGGCCGAGTAGCTGTGACATTCTGATGCCGGACGCCGCCGCACATGCGCAGTGCAGCCGCTTCCATTCCGGCGGTACTGCGCCTGTGCAGAATAGCCTCGAATAGCCTGTTAGCCGGAGTTCGAGGCTATTCTGCACAGGTGCAGTGCAACCGGAATGGAAGCGGCTGCACTGCGCATGTGCGGCGGCGTTCCGGCATCAGTACGTAAGCGCGCCGACGTTGGGCACGGCGCGCTCCCGAGTGACGCCACAGCCACTCTGCCATTTGAATCACGCCCAGAGGGGCGTGATTACAGCGGAAGAACGCCCAGGGGACCGTGACTACCTGCTAGCCGAACACCGCCCAGGTGACTACCTCAGGTAATTAGCATACAGGGCGCCAGTTTTATAAAGTTACTTTGCGGCTTACACGGGGAAGGCACGGAGGCTATGGAAACACGTGTGGCAAGTGTGCTGTGTGCTCTAACAGCACATTTCAAAAGCTCTATATGCTTTTTTCCAGTGATTGGTTCCCTTTAACTCCCGTACGTTTTGGGATTCTCTGGCTTCTTCCGGGCTCCATTTCCCTTGTAGAAGAAGAGGTCCCGTATGAGCCCCCCATCCAGAAGGACTGGCGTCTGTTGTAATGGTTTTTACTTCCGTGATGTTCCATGGAAGACCCTTGTCTAGATGTTCCCGTTGCTCCCACCAGGACAGGGATCTTAAAGTCTGTGGAGATAGAGAAAAAGGGGAATCTAGGGAATCAGTTACGCCATCCCATTCAGACAGAATTTGACACTGGAGCCTTCTGGTGTGATACTGTGCCCACGGTACTGCCTGGATACAAGAAGTCAAGAGTCCTAACAATGACATGGCTGACCTCATAGTAGTAAGGGGATCAGCCGAGAGCTGCCTGATTCTTGTCTGGACCTGTAAGATCTTATTCTCTGGGAGAAAGGATCTTTGAACCCTGGAGTCTAGGTAGATCCCCAGGAATTTACACCGCTGGCTAGGCGTTTTGTTGGATTTTTCCTCATTGACCTCCCATCCCAGAGAGAAAAACACTGACTCTATGAATCTAATATCTGTCTCTAGGGCCGTCTGTGAATTGTTAATAATCAGAAAGTCATCAAGGTAGGGGACAATGATGATATTCCTTTCTCTCACATGTGCCATGACTTCTGCCATTACCTTGGTGAATGCTCTGGGAGCTTGAGAGATACCAAATGGCATGGCTGTAAACTGGAAATGAGAAAACTCTGAGCCCATGTTCACCGCCACTCTCAGAAATCTGTAATGGTCAGGGTGCATAGGAATATGATAATAAGCATCCCTGAGATCGATGGTGGCCATAAAGCAGTTTTCCGAGAGATTCAGAATAGCAGAAGATATTGACTCCATTCTGAACCTCTCGTAAGTAAGGGCCCTGTTTAGTGGCCTGAGATTAATTATTGTTCTGTATGAACCATTGGGCTTTTTCACAAGGAACAAAGTGGAGTAGAATCCCACTCCCCTCTGTTCCCCGGGAACCGGGATAAGCACTTTTTTATTTAGAAGGGAATGGATCTCAGCTAGAAGAGCCATGTGTTTGTCAGGGTCTGATGACAGGTCAGTACATACAAATCTTTCCCCTGGGGAGGACGAAAAAGAAATTTTAAGGCCAAATTTTATTGTATCCAACACAAAAGTGCTACCAGAAATTGTACACCACTGTGAAAAATAACAAGCTAAACGCCCTCCCACAGGGACCTCATGTCATTGAGGGGCCTTTTTGTCAGAAGAAGGAAAGAGAAAACCCCTATTCTTCTTCTGAGGTCGCCAATCTTTCCTACTACTGACGTTTCCCCCCCTAGGTCTCCTACCTCTTCCCCTGAATGGTCTACTGGTCTGTTGGGGTATAAGGGGGAATCCCTTCTTTCTGTCAGAGGCCTTCTCTAGGATAGACTCCAGGGCAGACCCAAATAGAAGCTTCCCTTCACATGGGACTCCACATAGCTTGGCCTTTGATGTGGTATCACCTTTCCACTCCTTTACCCATATAGATCTTCGGGCTGAGTTTGAAAGGGCCGCTGATCGGGCTGACAGCTTTAGGGCATCTGCTGATGCTTCTGAAATAAATGACACAGCATTGTCAATCGTAGTAAATGCCTGATTAAAGTCCTGATTTGGATTACTCTCCTTGACCTTATCTTTAAGTTCAGTCATCCACATTTTTAGTGACCTAGCTACTGAAGTCGTCGCAATCAAAGGCTTGAATGCGGATGTGGATGCTTCCCAAGACTTCTTTAAATATATATCGGCTCTCTTATCTAGAGGGTCTTTAAGCACTGCTGTGTCCTCGAAGGGCAGTGCATTCTTTTTTGAGATCTTCGCCACTGGATGATCTATCTTAGGGGCCCCCTCCCAGGATTCACAGTCCTCCTGACCGAAGGGATATTTCCTTTTGTACTAAAAATAGGAAAAGGTTAGAATCAATATAAGTGTCATATTACATAGTTTTTTTCAAAGATAGATGTAATACCAGACTTACAGCCCGTGGGATAAAGAATTTCCGGTCTGGATTAGCCCACTCGTGACAGATAAGAGTCTTAATACTCTGGTGTACTGGAAACACCAGTCTCTTTTTTGGGGCTAACCCCTCAAACATAATGTCCTGTACGGATCTGGGTTGAGGGGTATCGTCAATCTCCATAGTTAGTCTGACATTTTTAATGAGAGCGTCTATGGATTCAATTGGTAACAGTGACCCTGCAGAGTCCTCCCCTGAGATCTCCTCTGGATCAGAGGCTAATTCACCCTGATCGTCCACCTCTAGTGATAGATTCTGATCTTCCTCATTTATAGGAGAGGGATCCATCTGCTGACTTGGTCCCGCAATGACCAGTGGCTGAGAGTCAGGAGGTGGGTTAATGCTGACTCCAGGCGTCTCAGAGGAAGTTGGGCGAGAGGGTAGGGAGGCCTGCAGAAATACAACAATAAGTACACTCGTAGAGGGGAGCTAAAGCGAAATTTAAATGATGAAACAAAATACTTCTACCTACCCTGATTTCTTGCCTAACCATGTCTCTCATGTTTCTAATGAAGGATGGTCCTTGATCTTCTAATACTCGATTCATGCACCCCCCACACAAGGTCTTATTGTATGAACTACTAAGCCTCTTTCTGCAGACCGGACACTCCTTAATCTTAGTACGCTCCTTTTTAGAGGATCCCTCCTAAAATACAAACCATAACATCCTGATAAGATAGTGTGTTTAAAATACATATATGGGGAGAACCCCTCTTACCACACCATACCGCTGGATTATCTGTAGCAGAGGTCTGGGATTGTTCAGCGCCTTGGGACTCCATTTGACCCAGGATTGGTCTCAGGTCCCCACAGCTGGCACAGCAAAGTACAGCAAAGCACAGCACAGCACACAGTAACCGTCTTCCTAGCAGCAGGCTCTTTATGCAGGTGCAAGGCACTCTTGAGCTCTGCTGCTTTAAATATGGCGCCAATGCACCTAGGGCCGGCTGACCCCGCCCCCGCCGTGGCGCTGATGCGGCACACCCTCCCGCCGTCACCCCCGGCAAGCCGTGGCCTGGGCCTATAGAGCAAGGCCTATAGGGACATCCCCCCTCCGGAAGCCCGTCCCGCGTCATCACGGCTTCCGGGAGCGCGCCGCGACACGTGGGGACGCTGCGCCGACGTCATTACGTCATCGCGCCACTGCGTCATTGCGTTCTTGCGTCCCCCTGTTCGCGCATGCGCACCCCCCGCCGTCTTACTCACCGGGACGGACGCCAGAGGGGCCGGGAGACGCGCGGGGCCCGATCATCTGGAGGTGTTGGACGGGCCTCAGTCTTCAGGTATAAATACCTCGGGAGCCGGTACCCGTCTGCCGGTGATCCCTCAGCCCTATGAAGGTCCCTGGAGGAGACCCTCCATGTCCTGCTCCCATGGGACAGGAAACAGTAACTGGTGTGGTGAGAGGAGGCGATTCTTTTAAGGTCCAGTGTTCTGTTTCCTGTCCAATGGGAATAGGAGGTGGTCCTCTCCAGGGGTGCCGTCATAGGGCGAGAAGAGAAAAATCGTTTGCATAAGTACAGACCGATTTACTGAAGCCTTCTGCAGTCTCTGTTTCACACGGTTACGTGCTCTCCACTGCGCTCCATTTGCGATTTCTGGTCTCCAGTTTCCCACAGGGCTGTGGAGTCAGAGTCGTGGAGTTGGAGCTAATTTTGCCTGGAGTCGTAATTTACTGACTCCAACTCCACTTTTTAAAAAAAAATCTTTCAAAACTTTATAATTAAGTTTTCATAGCAACTTTATAAATGTTACCCATAAATATATTATATATTCTTTCCATCTAAGGACCTTTCTTTCATATATCATATTAAAGAAGTCCTATCTGTCCAATCTGACCCCACTAAGTCACTATGGCTGACCTCTCTATATCACAGATATTAGACATGTTAGCAGGTTTTCTTTGTGTGTGGTGAATAATTAGTTAAAAACATAGAAGATTGTCAGCAGGAAAAGACCACCTGCTCAATCTAGTTTAGTTTTGAAGAAGCTGCTAAACCAGATCCACTTTACACCACTGTGATAAATCTCCTGATGTCTGACTGGCCATATTGTAAAGGAGCTGGAGTCAGAGTCTGTCACTGTTAAAATCAGGATTCAGAGTTTCCTATCAGTCTTTACTCGTCTGCGTCACTATTTCTTATGCCCTCCTTCAGTAATCACTGCCCCTATGCCCGCCCAGCTTTCAGATAAGTCCGACCCCCTATTATCGAAGTCCACCCATCACTGTGCCCTCCCTATGTACTTCATTATTGTGACCCTCCTTCTTACACAGAACGGCAGCGTTTCATGCTGAATTCATGTCACCCTGGCTAATTACTTTAGCAAGACCACTTTAGTAAACTTAATTTACTATTGTCTGCAGTCTTGCCTGCCCAACACAGTCATAGAAGGCAGAATATCAATGTATACAGAATATCCTTTTTTTTGTAAGTGTAACTGTCGTTTACATTTTTTTTTTTTTTTTTGCGGAAATCTACAGTTTTAAGAATCTCTGTAATAGGTTTTATTAGGCATAAAAGCCTCTCTTTGTTCTCAAAAAGCAGTTTTGAAGCCTTCCCCCTCACTTATCTGTTCATTCCCATTATAACCTATGAAAGGGGAGAGCTGAAAAGCAGTTGTACAGTTTGGAGACTGTGTGGGCAGATAAAACACTGGATTCAGAGGTTAGAAAGTTCAGTGCTTATCTCGGAGCTTGGTGAGATGAGATTGCAGGATGTAGTGTTTTGCAGTGCTGCCTTTTCTCCTCTCTGTTCTCACTCATCCCCTCGACCCCTCCCCTCTCCATAAAGCAAAATGGACACAGAAATCCTGCTTCTTATAAAGTGAGGGGGAGGTAGGAAAACTGCTTTTTGAGTACTGAAGGAAACTCTTTTGCTTAATAAAACCTATTACAGAGTTTCCTAAAATTGCTTATTCTATTGTTTATTGATTTCTAAAAAAAATTACATTTAGACTTAAAGTGACACTGTCACCCCCTTTGTGCATTCTGACATCTCTACACAGGTGTAAAGGGTAAATTTAGCGTTTTTCATACCGTGGCCTAGCGACATTAGCACCACTTAGCCCAGCCCACCGTTGGCTCCGCCCCCTTGATGCACATTAGTTGAAGTGGCTCTAATGCCGCGAGGCCCCGCTCCTTTAACACAATCTGCAATAAGGTATGAAAACTAAGGTATGAAAACTGCTAAATTTACCCTTTACACCTGTGTAGAGATGTCAGAATGCAAAAAGGAGGTGACAGTGTCACTTTAAAGCTAATAACCAATGCGAACAGATGTTTACTTGAGGTTAATATAACAAAGATAAATCTCCCGTCAAGCAATGCCTCACTGAAGAAACTCAAGGTACAAGAGAGTAATACAAGCAGTATTGGGGTGACTTTGGTGCCTTTGGCTGCAACGCAAGTCATGTGTAATTGCACAGCTAATAAAACAATAGTGTCTCATAGCAACCTGCAAGTGGAAACAACCAGAAGTACATCCTGCATTTTTAGCAACTGTAGGTTTATGGTTGTGACGACATGTAGGTTGGGGTATTACTCAATTTACTTACAGTAGCACCAGTGCCGCACAATTCAGGCTGTGCAAAATGGCAATTTTATTCTCTCGCACGATCAGTGGCTGTTACTTTGTAGCTCTAACTTTTAAAGACATAACAGTATTGCATGGACCATTCACACCCTATTTACATAGAAAATGGTTGCACCTAGTTGTCTTTTTATGTATACAGACACAACCAGTGCCTACCTAGCACAGCTGTGCTGACAAAAAATATGTTAAAGCAAACCTTTCCCCCTGGTAGAGCCCAAGATATTTACCCTGTTCTGCTTTTATCATGTCCCACTTAGTGATGCACGATGCACCGAAATATCAATACTACTATCGATATTTTGAGCAGAAAAACTGGATTTCCTGGTATCGATACTTTGTTAAGTTGCATAATAGCGCAGCTTAACATGAAGTATAGTTCAGAGAACACTGCCATGTTCTCTGGGTACTGCCCTCTGCCCCCTGGTGTCCCCTCCTTCGCCCGCGCGCTCTCAGCTCCCGACGGCGCCAAATTCAAATAGCCAGCACATAGCGATCGCGGGGTCCCCCACACCCTCCAGTTCTCTACCTTCCAGGAGCTGCCGGTGCAGCCGGGGTCCCCTGCACACTCCAGGACCCACTGATACAGCGGGGTTCCCTGCACCCTCCAGCTCTCCCACCAGGACCTGCCGCTGCAGTGGGGTCCCTCCACAATCCTAACGCCGTCCCCCCAGGGCCCACCGGCACAGTAGAACAACAACTCCCAGCATATCTTTTTGTGGGGAGTTGTGCACAAGGAGGTACGCTGGGAGTTGTCAGGAGGCTGCTGCTGCACTACAACTCCCAGCAGCATACCTCGTTGTGCACTAGTACAACCCACAGCATACCTCTTTGTGCACAAGGAAGTATGCTGGGAGTTGTAGTGCACAAGGTGGTATGCTGCTGGGAGTTGTTGTGCCAGGAGGTTGCTGCTGCACAACTGAAACTCCCACCATACATCCTTGTGCACAACACCTCCCTATGCTGGGAGTTGCAGTTGTGCATTGGCAGCCTCCTTGTGCACTACAAGTTCCAGCATACCTCAGTGTCCACTACAACTCCCAGCATACCTTCTTGTGGGGAGTTGCAGTACACAAGGAGGTATGTGGGGGTTTTAGTGCATACGAAGGTATGCTGGGAGTTGTTGTGTCAGGAGGTTGCTAATGCACAACTGCAACCCCCAGCATACCTTCTTGTGGGGAGCATACCTTCTAGTGCACAAAGAGGTGTGCTGGGAGTTGCAGTTGTGCAGCAGCCTCCTGACACAACATCCCAGCATACCTCCTTGTGCACTACAACTCCCAGCATGACTCCCTATGCACTACAACACCCAGCATACCTCCTTGTGCACTACAACTCCCAGCTTTTCTTCTTATGAACTACAACTCCCAGCATACCTCCTTTTGCACGACTCCCCACAAGAAGATATGCTGAGAGTTGTAGTGCATAGAGAGGTATGCTGCGAGGTAGAGGGGAAATTAAGTGTTTAAAAAAAAAAAAAAATCATAATAAGGGTTCCAATAATCTCCCCTTTTCCCTTTTTTTTTTTTTTTTTCCAAAATAGGTAAAAAAAAAAAAAAAAAAAAAAAAGGAACATACATGTATTTGGCATCCATTGCATGCATAATTGTCAGAACTATAAAATGTATCAAAATGATCAAAAAGTCAGATAAATAAAAATGTTGTACATAGGGGCATCACATTCGCAGTCTGGGCGGGGGGAAATTATATTTGTATTTTTACGTGGTTTTTTTTTTCAAACTTTATTTAGTATCAAATTAGTATTGAAAAAAGAAAGCTGGTATCGGTATTAAACTTAAAATTCTGGTATTGTGACATCCCTAGCCCCACTCCAAAAGCCGATTCAGCCGCGGAGAAATCGCCTACTCCAGTGATTTCCTATGGATGTCGCACTCGTCTCTTGTCATTTACATATCGCACGCGGAGAACATTGGGCGGCGATTTCTCTGCGGCGGGACTTGCAGGACGAGGAAAGTATCCGGGGCTCTACTGGGGGGTCGGGCGGCCTCTGCCCTGGGTGCCAGAGTGAAAGGTTTCCTTTAACAGCGTGTTACTGTACATACTGTACAAAACAAAGTACAGTGGTACCTTGGTTTAAGAGTAACTTGGATTGAGAGCGTTTTGCAAGAAGAGCTCAGTTTTTCAAAATTGGAACTTGCTTTGGTTTAAGAGCTCCCTGTACTGGGTGGGAGGGTAAGTGGGGGAGGGGCATGGTCTGTACAGCGGGGTCTATAGCACTGTACTCTGACCCAGGAAGTCTCCCTCACCTTTCAAATCATGGCAGATCCACTTCAGGCTGGGGCTTACATCAGGGGACAGGACTGTGGAGGTAATCTCTTCATAGCTGTAACCCCTCTCTCCCCGGACAGAGAGTGCTGCATGTATGTGCCCACATCTTCCCTGCTCATTCCTTCATGCTCCCTGCAGTCTCTGTCCGCCCTTGTTTTTCCCATCCTCTCCATTACTGTACATTAACCGATAATAAGACATATTGAGCTGTTTCTAAATGTTTATTTAATTTGTTTTAAATGTTGTTCAGAATAAAAAATCATTATTTTGGTGTGTGTGTAACCAATTGTCTGTATTTCAATTATTTCTTATGGGAAAATTTGCGTGGCTTTAAGAGTGATTTTGATTACAAGCATGGTCCCGGAACGAATTATGCTCCTAATACAAGGCATTACTGTATATACCAAGTGCTACATGTCACAATAGTGGACTGATTCTCTTAAATTTGCCTGATCATTTTATATATGATTCTTTTAGAAGTAAGCCTTAAGCTTTCATTGCTCAGTCTTTTGAATTGTACAGCGAGCACTGAGCCCATGGGTAGATTATTCCTAAATAGACTTGAACAAATCCTAGGGCCATATAGTAATGGAGCCTGGAGGTGCATAGCTGATGCCTGAGTTTTGGTGTCATTTCTGTAAGTCCTCTATCACTCTATTCGCTCTGAGCTTTGTATGACAGGGTCACTTTGGTGATCCCTGGCAAACAAGCAAACTGTGTTTACTCAGTAACTATAATAACCAATACCTCTTATATACAATAAAAGGTTGTTATGGAAGAGAAACATCCCTGTAACATGTTATTTCTCCTCAGCTGCTAAAAAAAAACACTGATCTAATGGAAAGTGCTACATGTGTTTTTAGCAAGATGCAGAAATGACTAACGCCTTGTCACAGTGTAAAACTGACATTTTGCCTCTGTACTCTGCTCATCAGATGGCGATAAAGCCTGAGAGAAAGAACAAGGTTCCTGACCAGTTTTATTGGGCGTGTTTATGGGTGCATTGAGTCATACTCTAATCGGACATTATTCAGGACACTGAGCAGGCTTTTAGGTGAAGTTGTTGAGGGTAATGATTTGGCTGAAGCAAGAAGCACATAAACTACAAGGCTGTACTGCGTGTGCTGGGAGTCGTATGTGTAGCCTGCAGTGCATTGCAAAATGTCCTTCGTGTCAGTCATTGCATTTTATCTGGGCTTCTCAGCCTTAGGTTTGTACGTGTCACAATGCATTTGTGGAAAAAATGTAAATAGCATGCAATTATTCCATTTCCAGCTCTATTGTTTGCTACTGTTTCCACAAGGCTCTTCTGTTCCACATTAATTCCGACACTATCCTGCTCTCATTTGTGTGGGCTTTCCTGCAGCGGCTTACGTGTCTTTGCATCTGGCATTAACCTTTTAGCTGTAGACCTCGGTGCATGATTGTAATTGTTCAAGTGGTTAATGCTTGTATATTTTCTTGGTTCAGTTCATAAATTCCTTAATGACCCATTAAGAAAGTATATGAGGTGGTTCTGCTCCATGACATACACAGGTTTTAGGTCCACTTTCCTCCCCAAAAAATGAAGTTAAAAGCAATTTAAAAAGTGCTATGTAAACCAAAGTGGTACCAATGGAAGTGTTGCATCCTGAAAAAAAATATATATTTTTTTTCTTAGCACTCTCCTTAAAACCTTAAAGGGGTAGTGCGGCGCTAAGCAATTATTCACAAAATAACACACATTACAAAGTTTATACAACTTTGTAATGTATGTTATGTATTTGAATAGACCCTTCCCCATGCGACCCCCACCCCCACCCCACGCTAAACCCGAAAGTGTGGTGCATTATACTCACCTGATTCGTGTCGACCCCTGGCCGCCATCTTGTTACAATGATGTAATCTTCGGAAGGTCGACCGAACCGCTGCAGCCGTCCTTCATACCGGCCCCCCTCTGCCGCGTCATCAGCTGCTCAGCTGCGATTGGCTGAGCATAACTAAACTCAGCCAATCGCGACTGAGCAGCTGATGACGCGGCAGAGGGGGGCTGGAATGAGGGACGCTTCATCTGCTGCTCAGCCGCGATTGGCTGAGCTTAGTTATGCTCAGCCAATCGCGGCTGAGCCGCTGATGACGCGGCAGAGGGGGGCCGGCATGAAGGAGGGCTGGTGAGGTCTGGGCGGCCTCCCAAAGACTATGTCATTGTCCCCACGATGGCGGCCGGGGTCGACACGAATCAGGTATGTATAGTGCACTACACATCTGGGAGTGGGAGGGACACGGGAAAGGAGGCCATTCACTAACATAACATACATTACAAAGTTGTATAACTTTGTAATGTGTGTTATTTAGTGAATAATTTTCTAACGCCACACTAGCCCTTTTAAAAAGCAGTTTTGCAATATACTCGCTTCATTTTTGTATGTTATACATATGACCACTAGATGTCTCCCTTCACTGCGCATGTGTACAGCTGTTGTGTGTCCACATTCAGTAGCGGAAAATCCTGAGGGTGCTTGCATTGTATGGTTAGCTCTCCTTTCATACAGCACCAAAACCTCTATAACCACACAGTGACATTATACTGACTGAATTGTTGCATAACAAAGAGCGTTGTCACCTGGTAAACATGCATAGGTATATAGATAATATAATTAGCAAGATTATATACAGCCTACATGATGAATAAGTACTCTTTAAGCGGTAAAACACAAATTATATAATACTTTCTCTCCCTATTTGCATGTATACAAAGATCTGTCAGTCAGGGCTGATCTCTCACTATTTGTGTATAGAGTTTTCATTTTAGCCTACATCTAGGATTGCAAAACCATTCAGAATCCCTCATAAATAGATTTGGTATGGACATTATGAAACTAGTGAAAGGTTCCCCTAAAATTAATGATATAGTGTTGTTGAAGCATACAATTTTGTGTACAAAAAGAATCTTGTTTCTTTGTTTGCATGGGAACACAGCCTTATTTGAATAGGATTGGTGGGTTATTGCTTCAGAGATTATTCAGACAAAGTTCTAACAATTGACTTGATGTTACAAGTCTGTTTATATCAGGAAAACGCAATTTTTAACTGCAATGAAGCAAACCTATTTATGCCACCCTGTGACATATAGTATGGCCTAATAGTTATTAAATAGGAAATAACTAAAACATTGGAGAATTACAAATCCTCATATATCACTGGAGTCTTCAGTTGTAATGTAGTTGTATTGGTTCATGTAAGAATTCAGAACAAAGGCAGCAACATTCTAGTTATTTTAGTGGTAGGAAAGCTGTGTCTGATTTATTGTCACACTTAATACCTATGATATAATATGGTTTGGGCAAAGCTTACAGATACAGTGAGAGTTATTCTGATACAATACACATTCCCTGCTTTTAGAAGCTAACAATTAGTGTCTTATGTCTTCTCCGAGAGCTCTGGGTGATACGATAATTAATGGTTCTTGTTCTTTTTTTTCCGCCTGAATTGAAATGTCCTTTGTGGTTACTAAATATCCTGCAGCTGAGTCGCTCTTTTGGGGTCAAAGTAAACTTGAGCTTCTAATCGATCTGTATTACATAATATAAAAATAATAAATCACTGACTGCCAATCTGCACTTGTTACAGGCTTGTTTGAGATCAACTATATGCATGAGCTGTTCACAAGCATGGTTCATAAAAGGTAAATGTCTACTATGTCTGTGTTCTCTGCCCTTGTCAAGAGCTTCTCTTCTCTTTTGCCATCATAGCACTTCTTGCATAAGTTATATTTGTGGTGACCATTTTTTTTCATTTCAGCCTCATAATGTATGTACATATGTAAACTAAACAAATTCTGTGCATTTATAAATGGCAATGAATGTAATGGACTGATGAATGTGGCCTAAAGCCCAGAGTATTCTGACCTCACCAATACATATGTTGCATTTCTTTTAAATAGGCTGCACGTATACCCATTACATTCTAGCATCACTCTTGATGAACAGAATATGGTCTTCATGACGCCAGTGTTGGGTTACAGAAAGGTATTTACTTTTTATTTAGCTGAAGATAATTCTCCATATGCATGTGTGCAGTGTACACCATTCATGGTTATGACCCTGTTGTGCTCCCGGATTTACTTTGGACTGCAAGAAAGCTACAAATGTATTGTTTTAACAGATACACATTTATAAGCTATGGAGCGTATCTTCTGTTTATTTAGTGTTGCTTTCTTTCTTTGCATTGAAAGACAAAATCAGAAGTGGTGACTCCCCTCTTTTTCTTAAGCCGGCCATACACAAGACCTTAGATTTAAAATAGCTATCCTTGGCCAATAACTGTCTCTTGATCCGTACATGCAAGAGTGTGCATTTATTCCGAATAGACTAGGACAAAGTGATGAGACATGTTAAAATCTGACATGGTAGACCCTTCTCTCCTCTGACAGGAGGAGAGATGGGAAGAGTCAGAAGCTATCGCCCCATAACCTGAACAATAAAGGACTCCCCAAGGATATAGAAACAGTGTATGTACTTTATTGAAAATCAACTAAAAATGTTCAACAAATAGCAGTAATATATATTGTATGTACAACAAGTGGAGCCTGTAAAACATTAGTATGATCTTTTTTTTAACTGATGACAGATTCAGTATAATCGCTTTAACTGTGTGGCCTATTTGTGTCTGATGTTTTACAGATAATTTTATCCACAAACATTGCCGAGAGTTCTATTACTGTACCAGATGTTAAGTACGGTATGTAGTGGTTAGTTTTTGGCCTCACTCTTTTGACAAGATGTCGTCTAAGCACAGATTGTTCTTGTTCTTTTCTTCAAGCACCCCAAACTGTCTGTCTGCATTAACACAGATGAGAACACAGGATACTAGGTTACATTGTATGGACATTTGACTGGTGTACATACAATTAAAGGGGTTCTTTGCAGAAGCGTAACTAATATACTGAGGGCCCTATAGCAGAGATCGTTCCCCATGTACCGCCCTAATTGATAGTAAATAGAGGTGACAGTAGAGTAGCTATTTTTACTTGTGCATTAATCAAGGCATGGATATTAGTGTTGTGGGTCAGTTCTTCTTTACAATAGGGAACCCATGTAATAAAGCCAGAAATACATAGGGACACATTTATCAAAGTCTATCGCAAGCTTGAAAAAAAAAAAAAAAAATAATAATCTTACCTGCTTATAGTTTCCCTTGAATACACATTTTTGTTTCTTAATTCTATAGTTACCATATAGTTATTTGAAGGCTTAAGGGATTTTCACCCTGAGATCACACTTAGAAATATGTTAGTACATTAGTCCACCTTGAGGAATTTATCACCAACATTTTCACCACTGAGACCCCTACCGATCAAAACTTTTGTGACCTATCAGAAGTTGGAAAACTTAGTTGGGATTTCCTGTTCTGTACAGATCATTTTCCAGCAGTGCCCTCCTTAACGGCACAGGAGTACAGTGACAGGTGACCCACAAAATAGATCAGAGGTCCCCACAATAGCCCATAACTTCCTGTAGTGTATAGTGTACCCCTACCTGGAGAATGACCTCTGTAAAGGTCACTGAGCATGCTCTAAAGCCTTTCTTATTCATCTGAATGGGACAGATCTTGTCTATTGTGCCCTTGGGCTTGCTGTAAAGCATATCTGTAAATGCTGTTAAAATAGCTTAGGCATTATGGCTGCTCTCATAATACTGTTAAAAAAGAACATGTTGTATCTGTAATTAGTACAACAAAACGATGAGATGCATTACCTGTAACCACTTCTTTGACTTTGATGCACTTCTTAATTTGATTATATGTGGTACATCTACAGTTATAGACTTTTGCCGGACAAAAACACTTGTGTGTGATGAAGAGACAAACTACCAGAGTCTGAGGCTTTGCTGGGCCTCCAAAACCAACTGTGATCAGAGAAAAGGTACTGCTGCATGATAAAAGACACAGTTCAGGGGTGTTTGGCTGGTAGGTGGGTAACAGTCTTATATGTCAACTCTCTCCTTAAGGCCGAGCTGGACGTGTTTCGAAAGGATATTGCTATAGACTTGTACACAAAGAATTCTGGGATGAATCCATACCTGAGAATGTGGTCCCAGAGATGCTGGTATGTTGTCTACTTCAGCATGTTTTATTTTTTTATGTAAGTCAATGCTTTATCAGCTCTAATTATCTTAAGTCACCTACTTGACAGTTTATGTTGTTGATGTCCTTCAGAGAAGCCCTTTAGGAAACACCATCTTGAGGGTGAAGCTCCTTGACATGGGTGAGCCGAGGGCGTTGCTTGCTACAGCTCTCTCTCCTCCTAATGTTTCTGACATTGAACGAACCATACTTTTGCTCAAGGAGGTAAGAGTCTGATTATAACGGGCAAATTTTCAACTGCACAGGTTTCTTACAATGTTCTCTAGCAAGAATATTAGCTAACACTGCAAAGTATAGAATTAGAGAATAGACTGTTTTGTTCAATATTAGAAGTAAAAGCTTCTGTTTTGAGCTGCTGACTTTGCACAGGCCGATTAACGGCTAGGATCGTTGGTAGAAAGGCAACCTTGGTCGATAATCGGCACCTGTTATCAATCAGCCAAGGAGCAGGAAAACACCTGATCCTTGGCTGATCGCATCTTTTGTGCAGTGGCACAATTTCTCACAGCCGCACATCTCCCTGTGTATACAGGATGAGTGGCCAATAGCCAATATTTCAGTGGCCGTTTGAGTGTTGCAGTTTGATTAGTCCATGCTTTCTGAAGACACCAAATGAGCGCCAGTCTTGATAATTGGTGCCTGCTTGTGTCCTTGCACGGCCAAAAAAATCATACATTATATAGTTTTCTGAAAGTAAATATACTTTTACATATGCATTTGTACAATGAATGGTAACTGACTTTCACAGGCTTGTGACATTTCTTAATGGTGGTGTGCAGATGCTTAGACACACACTGCTAAAGTGGACAGCAGAAGTGCTTAGGTGAGTAAATTGGTATTAAACAGAATGGCGTGGTGTATGGATTTATAGACAGTGAAATTTCCTATGAATCTGTACAGGACATGCACAGCTTTCTAAGAAGAGCCGAGCAAAGCAGAGCAGAAATGAACAGGCACATCACTTAGTTGATTTCTGCTGTCCATTTTAGTGGTTGGTAGGGGTCTCATTAACTAGACCCTAGACTAGACTTTAGGATTGGCAGTCAATACCTACTAAGTGAGTAGTTGAGCCACTTCACCCCCACCGATCAGCCATTTGGTAGAGCCACAATGCTCATATGAACACAGTAACTTGAGACGGCTCAGTTGATTGTGTAGTGTCTCTGCTGCGTTACTGCAGCTCAGTTCTCATTCACTTCCTACCACAGCCAGTGAAAGAAGGATATATTACGTTGTGGCCATTCAGGTGAAGTAGAGTAGTACATTGATGGCCCATGTCTGCATCAGCGGCTACGTGTTAGTGGCACTGCAGACTGGACTTGTCTCTATGACGTCTATATGTCCCAGCGTGACATGTTGCTAGAGGTTGTATTGACGGGTCAAACAGTTTAACTCTTTCAGAAAGCCGTGCAAACCTGATGAAACCAAATACTGTTTGACACGTTTGTTTCTGATCCTCAGATAGGTGCACTTGCCGTTAGTGGAAAAGAGGAACAGAACCCATATGATGGAGAGCTGACATACTTGGGGAGAGTTCTTGCACAGTTACCTGTTGACCTGCAACTTGGAAAACTCATAGTCCTTGGCCATGTTTTCGGATGCCTGGATGAGTGTCTCATCATCGGTATGAACAGAAGATAATGTAGAACTGCGTTTAGCTCCCATATAGCTGACACTAAATAACATTGCCTTTGCCTCCTTTGCTTATTACACAGCTGCAGCTCTGTCCCTTAGAAATTTCTTTGCTATGCCTTTTAGGCAGCACCTGGATGGATATAGGTACATTTCTAATAATAATTAGGTGTAATCCTTTTTATTAACATTTTGCGTATCTAACGAATGTCATTTTCAATATTTCTTGATTTGTAGGAGCAAACTAAGCTATGCTGGACACAGTAGAAGTGATTGCATTGCACTTGTAGATGCCTTCAGGGTAAGCCATCAGTGTTATTATAATTGGTCTAATTTGTCTCATCACTGTGGAACATCCTTATCCCCATGTTTTCTTCTTTTGTAGTACTGGCAGAATTGCAAAGAGAGAGGTGACCTTAGAAATACCAAGGTATGTATGTATGCATGGAACTGTATTCCCTTATGCAAGTTTTTGTCAATGAATGTAATTCAGTTTTCAGCAGTCAATTTGGGCCTTTAAAGTAAACCATAGAGTACTATGAACAAATCTGATTTTTTTGGTGTTTATTTTGCAGGATGAACTAGAGTGGGGAAAATCAAATTACTTCCAGATAAAAAGAATAAGAGAGGCGAGTATAAAGTTTTGCTGTAGTTTGAGTGCCACTGGTTTGGATGGTGTGGAGGTTAAACTTTTCAGCCTAATAAAATCCACGAACAGACTTTTTATGTCCTCCTACGTAAGAAGTGTTCTCTGTTTTGGCTAAATGAGATCCACATCCCTCCTATCATTGTCCCTATGAGGTTATGTTTAAAGAACATAACCATTTAAATGCCTGATATCTAGTGTTTGTTTGCGTGGGTGCATGATAAACTTCTAACAAGATGCTGGTTGTTTGCCAGGTATCTACAAAAGATAGATAGATAGATATATTTATATATTTTTGTAAACTAGTAAAATGTTGCTGATTTGGGTGTCCCCTTTCTATGTGCCTTTTTAGGTGGCCCTCTTATATGAAGAGCTCAAAAACCGCATTGGCCACTTGAATATGCAGGTCACTCAACAACCACATAAGGATCCGGAGTACAAGCACAAACAGCTCTTTATTCTTCAGGTATGAAGTTATTGTGGGCACAATGTAATGCCTTCTACTCATCTAGCATGTAAGATGCCGTATGTACCGGAACCTGTCTTGATGAAGCGGTGGTCACTATTATGTCTAATGTTGACAAATATGTTGAAAGGATGAACAACTACTACCTAACATATACTTTATACACATTTTAAACTCTTTAATTTGTAAAGTCACTTTCCTTGGCAGCCCTTGTATCCAAAGCAGGCCCCTTCTAAAAAAAAAAAAAACAGCTGTAGATGGAGGGGCCTATGATAAGACGCATTCTTCATACTCTTTGGTTAAAAATATACACCTGCTCTTGTGCTCTGAATGTCCAAAACCTGTATTGTGCCAGTTTTTCATTGTCAGCACAGATATGGAAGTAGCACATTTTAGAGCCCCTAATTACCTCTTTAAATAGAATGTGTCATCACAAAGTGACCTATTTGAAAGATTTTTTTCAATTTTTTTTTTTCTTTTACTTAAATTTTACACTGGATATTGTTTTTAAAGGCAACCCATTCTGTGGTTTCATTCAGGCCTCTGGGCTGGCACTTGCTTTTCTGTAGAGATCACTTGTCAGCAGCCTCATCTTCAACAGACAGTACAGTGAACATTGATATCATTTGTTCACACTATTCACAATAGATAATGGCAGCTTACCCCTTCCCTTGTCTGCACAATGACTTCTTCACGAGTCACTAAGTATGCCCACAACACTCTTCCATATAATTTAATCATCCAGATCCATGTGTAATCAAAAAAGAAAAACTGCTAAGAAAAGAAAAGTTGGTGTACTGTTTTAGTTAGTTAACCCCTTCATGTCAGCCATATGACTAATATACATCAGCTGATGTGAAGGGTCTCTGGAGACAGTTGGGGCCGGCTACTATTGTAGGGGGTCCTTTAAACTTTTCAGTGGCGCCATGTAATGTGATTGTGGCATTGAATGAGAGGCACGACAACTGTCAGTTGTCCTATCGGCACCCCTGCAACTTAACAACAGGGTGCCAGTGGGTCACATCACAAGGTTGGAGGTCTATACTTACCCTCCGTCGTTCATGAAGTGCCCCTGCTTAGCCAGACTCTATTAGCAGAGCACAAATTTTATGCAATGCAATCAGTATTAACAATGTAATAATAAAATTTAAAATCATCCCCTGACCCAGAGATAACAGATAAACTGTCGCTTTTATAGTGAAATGTAGTAAAGTCCTCATATGGCTCTGTATATAGAAAATGGATTATGGGTGTTAGGGTGCTATCAGACAGGCCATGCCTGATCAATAATGCAGATGAGTGCCGTTCTGTTAGATCGTTGCTCGTTTACTGAGCCTATTAGATGGCTCAATGATCATTTAACAACGATCGTTGGCAATGTCTATACAGCCCTTGTCCCTGGCACAGCGCTCTGCCCTGGTAATCACTGGCTGCGGCTGTCCCGGCAAGTGATTGGTTGAGCAGCCTGTCAGCTCAGAGAAGCTACAGCACGCGGTGCCGGAAAGCAAGCAGGAGGCAGGAGAAGATCAGGAACATGGACAGATACAGTTGTTAGCCATCAGCCACGCATCGCTTTTACACACAGTGATGCGCAGTTTGGGACCATTGATTTTAGGTCTGCGTCTAAAGAAACACTCTAGTACACGGAGCGATAATCAGCCAGATTGGCCTGATTTCAGCTGGTTATCGCTTCGTGTAATAGGGCCCTCAGAAAGCCCTTAGAAAAAAAATAAAAACTGAATAGCAATAGTATACGCAGACAAAGGTTAAAGACAGGTAGTTGTTACTAAGGAAGCCTATGAAAAGATGCTGGATTCTATAGTTTTGTTTCATAGCATCAGATGAGTAACTTGTTTGTTACATCTGTTCAGTAAGTAGTATATTCATTGCAGCAATTTGCTGATTTTCTTTCCAGGTTGTAATGGCTGGAGCTTTTTATCCCAATTATTTTACTTTTGGGCAGTCAGATGAAGAACGCGGAATTAAAGAGCTAGGTGGCAAGGACCCCAAAACTACAGTTGTGGTATGTTAAGTTATGACTTCTAGATGTACAATAAAGAAGTTGTTTCATAAAAATATAAGGTCATTTTTAGGTGAAAACAGTTCTGCAACTGCAGGGAAAATTTTACACTCCTAGTTTCTTACCTTCATCCTTACTGCCCTTTTCTTGTATTTTGTTGATGAATCCATATGCTTATGAGGAAGTTCAGTGGGAGGGGCGGCGCCACTAGTGAATACTGGGGTGGCGCTCTATAGTGACGTCCATCACTGCAGAGTGCCAGATGAATATTCATCAGAAAAGTCGGGCAAGCAGGGGTGAATTGGTGCATTGATGGAGATAGTCCGGTGCCCCCCCCCTGCACCAGACTGCCTCATTAGCATCTGGATTAAACTAAACAGTACACAGAAACTGTGCCAAAGAATGAATGTAGGACAAGGGAGGAAAGAAAAAAAAAAAAAAACAACACAGGCAGCAGCGCCTCATGTAATATCGCACAAATAGGTAATATTTGCAGGTAAGGTGCTATTAAAGTGCTCGCCTTTAAGCCCCTTGGCCTTTGTGCATATCACCCTGAAGGGTATCAATTATTCAGAACAGCGGGTAGCCGATGATCCAGTGGAGGATTGGGCAGTGCTAACTTATATGAACTAGTCGTTTGCTTTTTGAATCTTGCCAAGAATGAATGTGGGATGTTTCTTACCTACTGATAGTTTCCCTTTAACCCCTAAAGGGGTAGTGCGGCGCTCAGAAATTATTCACAGAATACAACTTTGTAATGTATGTTATGTCTGTGAATCGCCCCGTTCCCCGTGTCCCCCCCCCAGCCCCCCACCCCCCCCACCCGTGTACCCGGAAGTGTCGGTGCATTATACATTACCTGATCCGTGTCGAGGGCCGTCCGCCATCTTGTGCCAAACGTCATCTTCGGACGGACGGCCGAGTCGCTGCCGCCCGTCCCCCCATCCGCCGCGTCACAACTGTGCTCAGCCGCGATTGGCTGAGCAAAGTTATGCTCAGCCAATTGCGGCTGAGCATCGGATGACGCTGCAGGGGGCGGCCGGCATTCGGGACAGTCGGAGCTGTTCGCCAGCCGCCCGAAGAAGACGTCACTCGCTGAAGATCGGAGACTGGTGTCTGCACGTGACAGGTGAGTATAGCGCACCACACTTCGGGGTACACGGGTGGGAGTGGTGGGACACGGGGAAGGGGGCCATTCACAGACATAACATACATTACAAAGTTGTATAACTTTGTAATGTGTGTTAGTCTGTGAATAATTCTTTACCGCCGCACTACCCCTTTAAGGACTGAGCCAATTTTCGTTTTTGCATTTTAGTTTTTTCCTCCTTGTGTTTAAAAGGCCATAGCACTTGCATTTTTCCACCTAGAGACCCACATGAGCCCTTATTTTTTGCGTCACTAATTGTACTTTGCAATGACAGGCTGAATTTTTGCATAAAGTACACTGCAAAACCAGAAAAAAATTCAATGTGTGGTAACATTGAACAAAAAAAAATAATTTTTTTTTTATTTTTTTATTTAGGGTTTTTTTGTTTTTACGCCATTTGCCCTGGGGTAAAACTGACTTGTTATGCATGTTCCTGTCGTTACGATTAAAACGATATATAATGTATAACTTTTATTGTATCTGATAGCCTGTAAAAAAAATTCAAACCATTGTTAACAAATATATGTTCCTTAAAATCGCTCCATTCCCATGCTTATAACGCTTTTATCCTTTGGTCTATGGGGCTGTGTGAGGTGTCATTTTTTGTGCCATAATGTGTTCTTTCTATTGGTACCTTGATTGCGCATATACGACTTTTTGATCGCTTTTCATTAAATTTTTTTCTGGATTTGATGTGACCAAAAATGGGCAATTTTGCACTTTGGGATTTTTTTGCTCTTACGCCATTTACCGTGCGAGATCAGGAATGTGATTAATTAATAGTTCGGGTGATAGACACCAGGGATGGCTGCATAGAAGTAATCAGATGCAGCTGTCATCTTTGACAGCTGCATCTGATTACTGTATTAGCGGGCACAAGCGGCACCCAGGACAGCGGCCCTCTGAACACCTCTTACGGGCGCATGATGTACCGGTACTTCATGCATCCTTAAGAGGTTAAAGTAAGCTTAAAGCGACTCTGTACCCACAATCTGACCACTCCCCCCCCCCCGCGATTCGTTTGGCAGGTGATGCAGTTATTGTCTTAAAACAACTTTTAAACTTGCAGCCTGTGCCAAATGGGAATATCTGTGCACCACCCCTCCGTCCCTCCTCTCCACCCTCCTCATCATTAGGAATGCTCCAGGCATATTGCCTCCCATTCCCCACCTCTGTCAGCCCAGTACATAGGCTGGATAGTTAAGGACCTGTGCAATGATCAGCATGGAAAAAAATGTTCCAGTGGCATTCCTAATGATGGGGGGATGGGGGGGGGGGGGGGGGGGGGGGGGTGTTAGATTGTGGGTACAGAGTCACTTTAACCCTTAAAGGATCGGGCCAATTTAAATTTTTGCATTTTTGTTTTTCCCTCCTTGTGCTTAAAAGGCTATAGCACTTGCATTTTTTCACCTAGAAACCCACATGAGCCTTTATTTTTTCACCACTAATTGTACTTTGCAATGACATGATTTTTTTCATAAAGTACTCTGCAAAACCAGAAAGAAATTCAGTATGTGGCTAAATGGGGAAAAAATGCATTTCTTTTATTTATTTATTTTTTTTCATTTTAACGCAGTTCGCCCTGGGGTAGGGCTGGGCGATATTGGCCTAAATCAATATCGCGGTTTATCGCACATGTAGCCGCGGTAACGATAATTCAACGATAATTATGACACGCCCCTTTTAGCAAACCACACCCACTTGCCATGCCAAACTGGCGATATTTTGATTAGAAAAAGTAAAAAAGAACTGAACAGCAACCCATGGTTAGTCTATCATCATTATTACTATTTGTCATTATTAGGGGTCTCAGCAGAGACCTGGATGTGTATATACAGGTATACAGCCTCTACAGGATGTGTATACACAGGGGGTCATATAGGAATACATGTGTATAACTATATGGGGGGGTGGATAGGTGTATATGACTATAGGGGGGGGGGATGGATTGGGGTGCATTACTATACAGGAGGTACATAGGGATAGAAGTGTATGACTATATGGGGGTGGATCGGGGTGTATTACTATACAGGAGGTACATAGGGATGGGGGTACAGAACTATACATGGGAGTACATAGGGATAGAAGTGTATGACTATATGGGGGTGAATCGGGGTGTATGACTATACAGGGGGCGGGGCAGATAGGGGTGTATGACTATACAGGGGAGGGTGGACAGGGGTGTATGACTATACGGGGGGATAGGGGTGTATGACTATACGGGGGGATAGGGGTGTATGACTATACAGGGGTGTATGACTATACAGGGCAGGGTGGACAGGGGTGTATGACTATACGGGGGGATAGGGGTGTATGACTATACGGGGGGATAGGGGTGTATGACTATACAGGGGTGTATGACTATACAGGGGTGTATGACTATACAGGGGTGTATGACTATACAGGGGTGTATGACTATACAGGGGTGTATGACTATACAGGGGTGTATGACTATACAGGGGTGTATGACTATACAGGGGTGTATGACTATACAGGGGTGTATGACTATACAGGGGTGTATGACTATACAGGGGTGTATGACTATACAGGGGTGTATGACTATACAGGGGTGTATGACTATACAGGGGTGTATGACTATACAGGGGTGTATGACTATACAGGGGTGTATGACTATACAGGGGTGTATGACTATACAGGGGTGTATGACTATACAGGGGTGTATGACTATACAGGGGTGTATGACTATACAGGGGTGTATGACTATACAGGGGTGTATGACTATACGGGGGGATAGGGGTGTATGACTGTACGGGGGGGGCGGACAGCGGTGTATGACTGTACAGGGGGGGGGCGGACAGCGGTGTATGACTGTACGGGGGGGGGGGGCGGACAGCGGTGTATGACTGTACGGGGGGGGGGGCGGACATCGGTGTATGACTGTACGGGGGGTGGGGTGGGGGGCGGACAGCGGTGTAGTCTGTACAGGGGGGCGGGCGTACATGGGTGTATGACTGTAGTCCCCTCAGTAACAGTACAGGACTGTAAAATAGGAGGAATGGATGTGCTGCAGCAGGCAGGATACCACACACAGCAATAACTTATCCTGCCCGCTGCAGCCCATTATTCCTCCTATCCTGTACTGTTACTGAGGGGATGAGATGACAGGTCAGCTGCTCCCAAGTGCTGCTCCTCCACCTCCAGCTCTGACACGGCCGCGTCCCTGCACACACAGGACTGGTCCGGGAGGGGGGACCAGCACAGTCCCGTCCGAGTGCCCCCCACACACACACACACACACCCGGCCGGCGAGCGCTACACACGTTGTCCTGTGTGTGCAGGGACGCGGCCGTGTCAGAGCTGGAGGAGCAGCAGCACGTGAGGGCGGCTGTCCTGTACTCCGCTCGGTGAGCAGGGACGCCGGTGGTGGGCGCATGGACGGTGCGGCAGGACAGGACCTCAGAGAGGGCGGACAGGTGCGCGCACGGGGGCGGGGGGGGGGGAGGGGACGGACGGGGGGGAGCGGGGGGGAAGGTCGCTTGGACCAGACGGGGGCGGTGCGGGCGATACAGGCGTCCCTGCACATGACATGCAGCGCTCGTGCCGGGCCGCTTGTGTGTGTGTGTGCGTGCGCGCGTGCGCGCTCGTGGGGCTCTGACAGGACGGGCGCGGGGACATAAAAATACAAAAATACCGCAATTACCGTCCTGGCTAAGTTGAAGTCGGTTAACCGACGCCAGTGACGGTATCGGTATTTTTGCGGTATACCGCCCAGCCCTACCCTGGGGTAAAACTGACTTGTTATATATGTTCCTCAAGTCGTTTCGATTACAACAATATGTAACATGTATAACTTTCATTGTATCTGATGGCCTGTAAAAAATTCAAACCATTGTTAACAAATAAATGTTCCTTAAAATCGCTCCATTCCCAGGCTTATAACGCTTTTATCCTTTGGTCTATGGGGTTGTTAGGTGTCATTTTTTGCGCCATGATGTTTTCTTTCTATCGGTACCTTGATTGTGCATATGCGACTTTTTGATCGCTTTTAATTACAATTTTTCTGGATTTGATGCGACCAAAAATTTGCAGTTTTGCACTTTGGGATTTTTTTTTACACTTAACGCCATTTACCATGTGAGAATGTGATAAATTAATGGTTCGGGCGATTATGCACGTGTTGATAACAAACATGTTTATTCATTTATTTTTATTATAACATGGGACGAGGGGGGTGATTCACACTTTTATTAGGGGAGGGGGCTTTTTTTTTATTAAAAACATCACTTTTTTTTTTTTTTTTTTAAACTTCAACACTTATACTAGAAGTCCCCCGGGGGAATTCTAGTATAAGTAATCTGATCTCTCATTGAGATCTATGCTGCATAGATATACAGCATAGATCAATGAGATAGGCACTGGATTGCTTACGGCTGCTGCAGCCGGAAGCAATCGAGTGCAGAGCTGGGATCAGCGCCATTACGGCGCTGAGCCCGGACGGAGGAGATTGTGTGGTTCGCTCCTCCGGGACAACATCCGGGAAGTGCGATCCACTAGGGCTGGGTGGTATACCGCAAAAATACCGATACCGTCACTGGCGTCGGTTAACCGACCTTAACTTAGCCAGGACGGTATCTGCGGTATTTTTGTATTTTTTTTCTGCTGCTCCTCCACCACTGACATGCCGGCGTCTCTGCACACAGGGACACCGGCATCAGAGCAGGAGGTGGAGGAGCAGCAGCAGGGCCCAGGTGACAATGCCGGCCGACCCGACCCGCCCCCCGCCCGTCCGAGCACCCTCACCCGTCCAGTCCCAGGCCCCGTCCCGCCGCACCTGTCCATCCATGCGCCCACCCGTCAAGTCCGGACCCGTCCGGCGTCCCTGCACACATAGCACACTGACATTGCCCTCCCCGGCACCAGTTCCGTCCGAGAACCCCCCCCCCGGCCGGCGAGCGAGCGCTGCAAATGTCAATGTGCTGTGTGTGCTGGGACGCCGGACTTGACGGGTGGGCGCATGGATGGACAGGTGCGGCGGGACAGGGCCTGGGACCGGACGGGTGGGGGTGAGGGCGCTCAGATGGGCGGGGGGCCGGTTCGGGCGGCATTGTCACCTGGGCCCTGCTGCTCCTCCACCTCCCGCTCTGATACCGGCGTCCCTGCACATGTTGTTGTGCTGTGTGTGCAGTGACGCCGGCATGTCATAGCTGGAGGAGCAGCTGTACCTGTAGTCCCCTCAGTAACAATACAGGGCTGTAACATAGGAGGAATAATGGGCTGCAGCAGGCAGGATAACTTATAGCTGTGTGTGGTATCCTGCCTTCTGCAGCACATCCATTCCTCCTATGTTACAGCCCTGTATTGTTACTAAGGGGACTACAGGTACCAGCATGCACCTCCCTGTATAATATTCTCCTACCCGCCTGCCATCCTTATGTGCCCCCTGTAAAGTTACACGCCCCTTTTCACCCCTCTGTATAGTCATACCCCCCATCCGCGCCCCCCCTGTTTAGTCATAAACCCCTGTCCGCCCCCGTTTAGTCATACGCCCCAATCCACCACCCTATGTATAGTCATACACCCCTGTCCGCCCCCCTGTTTAGTCATACGCCCCTATCCGCCCCCCTATGTATAGTCATACACCCCTTTCCGCCACCCCCAGATAGTCATACACCCCTGTCCGCCCCCGTATAATCATACACACCTGTCCGCCCCCCTATGTATAGTCATACACCCCTATCTGCCCCCCCGTATAGTCATACACCCCTATCTGCCCCCCGTATAGTCATACACCCCTATCTGCCCCCCCCGTATAGTCATACACCCCTATCTGCCCCCCCGTATAGTCATACACCCCTATCTGCCCCCCCCGTATAGTCATACACCCCTATCTGCCCCCCCGTATAGTCATACACCCCTATCTGCCCCCCCGTATAGTCATACACCCCTATCTGCCCCCCCGTATAGTCATACACCCCTATCTGCCCCCCCCCGTATAGTCATACACCCCTATCGACCCCCGTATAGTCATACACCCCTATCTGCCCCCCCCGTATAGTCATACACCCCTATCTGCCCCCCCCCGTATAGTCATACACCCCTATCTGCCCCCCCCCCGTATAGTCATACACCCCTATCTCCTCCCCTGTATAGTCATACACCCCTATCTCCTCCCCTGTATAGTCATACACCCCTATCTCCCCCCCCGTATAGTCATACACCCTTGCCCCCCCCCCGTATAGTCATACACCCCTGCCCACCCCCTGTATAGTCATACACCCCTGCCCCCCCGTATAGTCATACACCCCTGTGCGCCCTCCCTGTATAGTCATACACCCCTGCCCCCCCCCCGTATAGTCATACACCCCTGTGCGCCCTCCCTGTAGTCATACACCCCCGTCCGCCATCCCTGTATAGTCATACACCCCCGTCCGCCATCCCTGTATAGTCATACACCCCCGTCCGCCATCCCTGTATAGTCATACACCCCCGTCCGCCATCCCTGTATAGTCATACACCCCTGTCCGCCCCCTGTATATAGTCATACACCCCTATCCGCCCCCCCCTGTATAGTCATACACCCCTATCCGCCCCCTGTATATAGTCATACACCCCTATCCGCCCCCCCGTATAGTCATACACCGCTATCGCCCCCCCCCTGTATAGTCATACACCCCTATCCGCCCCCTGTATATAGTCATACACCCCTATCCGCCCCCCCCTTGTATAGTCATACACCCCTATCTGCCCTCCCTGTATAGTCATACACCCCTATCCGCCCCCTGTATATAGTCATACACCCCTATCCGCCCCCCCCCCGTATAGTCATACACCCCTATCCGCCCCCGCCTGTATAGTCATACACCCCTATCCGCCCCCTGTATATAGTCATACACCCCTATCCGCCCCCCCCGTATAGTCATACACCGCTATCGCCCCCCCCCCTGTATAGTCATACACCCCTATCCGCCCCCTGTATATAGTCATACACCCCTATCCGCCCCCCCTTGTATAGTCATACACCCCTATCTGCCCTCCCTGTATAGTCATACACCCCTATCCGCCCCCTGTATATAGTCATACACCCCTATCCGCCCCCCCGTATAGTCATACACCCCTATCCGCCCCCCCGTATAGTCATACACCCCTATCCGCCCCCCCCTGTATAGTCATACACCCCTATCTGCCCTCCCTGTATAGTCATACACCCCTATCCGCCCCCTGTATATAGTCGTACACCCCTATCCGCCCCCCCCCCCTGTATAGTCATACACCCCTATCTGCCCTCCCTGTATAGTCATACACCCCTATCCGCCCCCTATCCCTATGTGCTGCCTGTATAGTCCTGTAACCCGATCCCAACCTACTGTATAGTAATACACCCCAATCCATCCCCCCCATATAGTCATACACACCTATCCCTCTGTGACCTGTGTATACCCTGTAGAGGGTGTATACCTGTATATACACATGTCCAGGTCTCTGCTGAGACCCCCTAATAATGACAAATAATAATAATGATAATAGACTAACCATGGGTTGCTGCTCAGTGAGTTCTTTTTAACTTTTTTTTAATCAAAATATCGCCAGTTTGGCACGACAAGTGGGTGTGCTTTGCAAAAAGGGGTGTGTCATAATTATCGGTCAATTATCATTACCGCGGCTACATGTGCGATAAACCGCGATATTGATTTAGGCCAATATCGCCCAGCCCTACGATCCACCCCACTAGACACCAGGGATGGCTGCATTCAAGTAATCGGATGCAGCTGTCAACTTAAACAGCTGCATCCGATTACTTTATTAGCGGGCATGGTGATCGAACTGTGCCCGCTAATAGTCGCGGCCCGGGCTTTTAAATTGCTTTTTTCCTGCACTTGCTACTACATCAAGGCTTCACTTCGTGGATTAAATGGTGATGTAACGACCCGACTTCCAGAGCTGTGCGGGCTGTGGCTGCTGGAGAGGATGATGGCAGAGGAATGCTCAGTGCCCTGTGTCCCTCATTGTCCCTCAGTGTCCCCCTGCCATCATCCTCTCCAGCAGCCACAGCCCGCACAGCTCTGGGAGTCGGCTTGTGACATCACCACGTTATCCAGGAAGTGAAGCCTTGATGCAGTCGTAAGTGCAGGAAAAAAAGCTTTTTATTAAGCATTTACCGTTCTAAGTGTATATTGGTGATTTGTATAACTTTTGGGGGGCAATACAAAAATTCAGTAAAGATTTTCACTGGACTTCTCCTTTAATAGAAAAATACTCGCCTGCGATGATCCCCTGCTGCTTTAACGGCTCTTGGTCCCTGCCACTTAGGTATACTTTCAGGTTCCTGTGATGTTTCAACCTTGCAGGTACTGCCTGCTTATCCAGTCCTTGGCTGACTTGGGGTTGATGTGCCACAGGGACCGGGAAGCAGTTCTAAGGGTCCTATTCCACGGGCCGAGTTACCGATGTCCTCGCAGCCCTTGCAGCATCATACATTACCTGGCTGCAGGTCTTGTCCTCCGCTCCGTCTCCTCCCCGGGTCCCCCGCGCTCTATCTTCTGAATGGCCGGTCAGCTGACAGGCCACACTCAGCCAATCACAGGCCGCGGCGGTCCCGGCCTGTGATTGGCTGAGCGCTCCGTCAGCTGACCGGCCATTCAGAAGATAGAGCGCACGGGACCCGGGGATGAAGACAGCGCAGGGAAGAAGCCCTGCAGCCAGGTAATGTATGATGATGCTGCTGCTGTTTCTTCTCAAATCGTCGGTCGACCGCCGGTGGGCGGGCGGGGGAATGATGATGTTAGGTCTGGCCCTAAATGAACGATCAGCCAATGACACGATCATCGGCTGATCGTTCTCTCTATTTCACCGAACGATAATCGTTACTGTGGAATAGGGCCCTAAGCATCAGGGACCTGAAACCAAAGGAATGGCCACACTGGGGGATCACACCAGGTGAGTATGGCTTCCTTTTTTTTTATTTTTCTATCATTCTGATTCCATTTTAAAATTGTATTTATTTTTATTGTATTAATTTTTAACCGTTTCATACTTTTTAACTCTTTTGAGTAGTTGAAGAATGTCCCACCCTATGGATTTCTCTACCACAAGCAGATACAGTCACTCTTCAGACAGTGTGGTCAAGTAAAATCTATATTATTTGATGGATCAAGGTAAGCAATATTTATAGCCATGGCAGAAATTGACATGACTAATGGACAGAATGCTAGTTACTATATTGCTGTGCTAATTGTCTTACAAATGTGCTTGCTAAAACAGTTTTTTTTTTATTTGGTGGATGTATTCCAATTTTACTTTTTTATTTTGTTTTCATTAGAGCATTTGTGGAGTTTTCTCGCAACCCTACTGAAAGGTTTAAGACACTCACTGCAGTACACTTGGCTCTTAAGACCGCACAGCTGAAAGTTCCTCTTTCCCTTAATGTCCATTCTGCAGAGACAATTGAAGAGATTACTACAGGAGACATTTCTACTTTAAAACTAACCAGGTCATACTTTTCTTATTGAGTCAACAATAAAAGATTATATACCAATCAGCCTATCAATGTTCTTTTCCCCAAAATGATCTCTGTTAATCATTGAGAAGCAGCGAGAGGAATCATACTTTGTAATTACAGTTAAAACGACTCTGTACCCTCAATGTCCCCCCCCCCCTTCCCCAAACTCCTTCTACCTTTAGATAGTTGCCATATATCCAAGATCTGTCCTGGGGTCCGTTTGGCAGGTGATGCAGTTATTGTCCTGAAAAACAACTTTTAAAGGACAACTACCATAAAAAAACTTTTTCCCAGTAATTGAAGCACATTACAAAGTTATATAACTGTGTAAAATATGCTTAAATCACCTATCTGCCTCCCTTCCCTTTTTTTTCCCCTCCACCCCCCACCAGGAAGTGCACTAAACTCACACAGACCTAATTACTGTCACCCGTTTCTTCTCTCAGCTTCTTCTTGTGACGATGAGTCATCAGCAGGAGGGCTGCTCTAGCTCCTGTTACACCAGCCTCCCCCTCCCCTGCCGTGTCAGGTCACTCTGCTTGCTCAGTTCCCATTGGCTGAGCAACTGCAAGTCATGTCACTTGCTTATCTTCTCTCCGTTACTGACTCCCAGCACATAGGCAGCCCCCCTCCCCTCATACTGAAGGAGTCCTGTCACTTGTTTATCTTCCCTCCTTGACAGACCCCTGACAGTCTTATCTCTCCTGCTGCCCTGAACTAATTAGGGACGGCCATTGTGCAGATGTCACTTTGCAATGTACACTACATTGCAAAGTGAAAGTATGTGTGTGCAGCTTCAGTGCAGGGGCTGACAACCTGTGTGATTATACAGCAGCCTGATGGAAGAGAGAGAGAGGGGGTCATGTTTACTGTATGATGGGAGTTGAAGTGAATTGAGGGGCAGGCACTTGCAACATCACAGCAGCCAAAGTGCATCATGGGAAGCTGAAACCAGGAAGTAAGGGAGAAATGAAGACTGATAATGAAGCTCAGGCTGTATGCAGACGGTGGGAAATTCAAACAGTAATAGCTCAGGAGGGATGATAAGTATATAAACTGTTTCTGATAGTTTTTTTTTTTCTTAGCAGGGGAGTTGTCCTTTAACCCCTTCCCCCAATATGACGTCCAGGGACGTCATGAAAAGCAGTGGCAAAACGCATCATGACGTCCCTGGACGTCATGGCTTCCCTGCCTCCCCCCGCTGACCCTATCTAAGATCGAGCAGCAAGAGGAGGCTGTGTGACACAGCCTCCTCCTGCTGCCTCTGCCCGGAGGGGAGCCGCGCTCCCCCCGGCAGTTATCCCCATAAACGCCGCGGTCAATGCGACCGCAGCGTCTATCGGGAGATTCTGTGTCCTCCCGCCGATCGGGCAGCGGGGGGAGGCTGCAGAACGTTGCCTCCCCCCACCGCCACTAACAGTGTGTCCCCCGGCCCCCTCCCCTCGTCCTCCTATACCGGCGGATTGCCGCTATTACCGTTATAGCGGCGATCCGCCGGTACCGGGCATTGCTGGCGCCGCCTTATATCTCCCCCCACCGTGAATCCACGGTGGGGGGGGAGATGAAAATGTATCCCCCAGACCCAGATCAGCCCCCCTAGTGGGCGATCACTATCCCTCCCCAGGCGGCCATCACATCCAAGATGGCCGCCCCCATCCCTGCGAACAAACGATGTTTGTTCGCAGGGATGGAAATGAATAAATGATCAAAGCCCCATGCTCTCCGCCACCGGAGGTAGCAGAGAGCATGGGGCAGTGATCGGGGACCCCCCCGTGTGGTCCCGGAGCCGGCGATTAGCGGTATATACTATATACCGCTGATCGCCTGTTCCCAGTGCAAAAAAGCACTTTTTATCCCCTGTCACCATAAATCATTGGTGACAGGGGATAAAAAGTGATAGTGTCGCCCCCCACCCCCCCAGTCACCCCCCTTCCCCATATACATTACCTGATCCTGGAGCTCCATCCTCCTCGGCGTCCAGGCTGATTCTGAAGTGCGCATGCGCTCCAGAATCTGTTATCTCGGAAAATTTAAAGTGACAGAGACCAATTTGGTCTCTGTCACTGAACTATGATTACTGTGATAGAAAATATCACAGTAATCATAGTAATACAGTGAAAATGAATGTATAAAGTACAAAAAGTGAAAAAAATACAAAAAAAATAAAACACACTTTTTATTATAGTAATAATTGCAGTTTACTCCCAGATTACCCTTAACCCCCCCAGGTTGCCCGTAACCACCGCTGCTTGCCCGTATCCGCCCCAGGTTGCCCGTAATCACGCCAGATCGCACGTAATCACTGCACGTTGCCCATAACCACCGCACGTTGCCCATAACCACCGCACGTTGCCCGTGACCACCGCACGTTGCCCGTGACCACCGCACGTTGCCCGTGACCACCGCACATTGCCCGTGACCACCGCACGTTGCCCGTAACCACCGGACGTTGCCTGTAACCACCACATGTTGACCGTAACCACCCCGAATTGCCAGTGACCCCCTCCAGATGGTCTGTAATCAGCCCCGATTGCCTCTGACCACCGCACGTTGCCTCTGACCACCGCACGTTGCCTCTGACCACCGCACGTTGCCTCTGACCACCGCACGTTGCCTCTGACCACCGCACGTTGCCTCTGACCACCGCACGTTGCCTCTGACCCCCTCCAGATTGCCGTTACCACCCAAAATTACATGTACCCACCCCTGATTACCTATAAGCACTTCAGTTTATCCGTAACCACCACAGATTGTCTGTAACCACCCCATGTTGCCCATAACCACCGCAGATTGTCTGTTGCCCCTAATCACACGTAATTCCCCCCAGATTGCCTCTGACCACCGCACGTTGCCCCTGACCACCGCACGTTGCCTCCGACCACCCCAAATTGCCAGTGACCCTCTCCAGATTGCCCGTAACCATGCCAGATTGCCTGTAACCACCCCAAATTACAGGTACCCATCCCAAATTACCTATAAGCACTTCAGTTTATCCGTAACTACCCCACGTGGCCCGTTACCACCCCAGATTGTCTGTAACCACCCCAGGTTGCCTGTGACCACCTCAGGTTGCCCGTAACCACCCCACATTACCTGTAATCTCATTTTTTTATTGTATTTTAGTAACTGCGCTATTCTAATAACTATTACTAGCTGCGGTTTTGCTCCAGCAAATTGGCGCTCCCTTCCTTCTGAGCCCTGCTGTGTGCCCATACAGTGGTTTATGCCCATGTATGGGGTACCGTTTTACTCAGAAGAAGCTGCGTTACAGATTTTGGGGTACGTTTTTTTCTCCCATTCCTCGTGAAATTGAGAAATTTTAAACTAAACGAACATATTATTGGAAAAATTCTAGTTTTTCATTTTTACTGTCTTATTTTGAATACTTTCCTCTAATACCTGTGGGGTCAAAATGGTCACCACACTCCAAGATGAATTCTTTGAGGGGTGTACTTTCCTAAATGGGGTGACTTTTGGGGGGATTCTATTCTGCTGACACTACAGGGGCTCTGCAAACGCACCTGGCGCTCAGAAACTACTTCAGCAAAATCTGAACTGAAAATGCTAATTGGCGCTCCCTTCCTTCTGAGCCCTCCTGTGTGCCTATACAGTGGTTTATGCCCACATATGGGGTACCGTTGTACTCAGGAGAACCTGCGTTACAAATTTTGCAGTACTTTTTTTCTCTTGTTCCTCGTCAAATTGAGAAATTTCAAACTAAACGAACATATTATTGGAAATATTCGTGTTTTTCATTTTTACTGTCTAATTTTGAATACTTACTTTAATACCTGTGGGGTCGAAATGCTCATCCTACCCAAAGATGAATTCTTTGAGGGGTGTACTTTCGAAAATGGGGTGACTTTTGTGGGGATTCTGTTCTGCGGACACTACAGGGGCTCTGCAAACGCACCTGGCGCTCAGAAATTTCTTCAGCAAAATCTGCATTAAAAAAGCTAATTGGCGCTCCTTCCCTTCTGAGTCCGGCTCTGTGCCCATACAGTGGTTTACGCCCACATATGGGGTACCATTGTATTCAGGACAACCTGCGTTACAGATTTTGGCGAGCTTTTTTTCTCATGTTCCTTTTGAAAATGAGAAACTTTAATCTAAACGTATATATTATTTGAAAATTTTCATTTTCGATTTTTTCACGGCCTAATTGTGAATACTTTCTTCCAGCCCCTGTAGGGTTAAAATGCTCATTATAACCCTAGATTAATTCTTTAAGGTGTCTATTTTCCTAAATGGGGTCACTTATGGGGGTTTTCAGGATACCAGACTTATAAATCCATTTAAAAAAGAACTGGTCCCTAAAAAAATCAGTTCTGGAAACTTTCACAAAATGTGATAATTTGCTAATAAATTTCTAAGCCCCATAACGCCCTAAAAAAGTAAAATATGTTTCCCAAATTATGCCAGAATAAAGAGGACATATTGGTAATGTGATTAAGTAACTAATTTATGTGCTATGACTTCCTTTTTTATAAGTAACTAATTTATGTGCTATGACTTCCTTTTTTAGAAGCAGAGAATTTCAGAAGTTCATAAAATGCAAAATTTCCAAATTTTTCATGATATTTTGATGTTTTTCACAAAAAACACACAAAGTAGTGACCAAATTTTGCCACTAATATAAAGTGCCATATGTGACGAAAAAACAATCTCAGAATCGCTAGCATGCGTTAAAGCATCACTGAGCTATAAGAGCATAAAGTGAGACAGGTCAGGTTTTAAAAAATGAGCCTGGTCATTAAGGACAAAACAGGCTGCGGAGGCAAGGGGTTAAACTTGCAGCCCTGTGTCAAATTGATGTGGCCTAGAGTGCCCATGCCCTAGCATTGCGACACCCCTCCATCCCTCCTTCCCGCCCTCTTCATCATTATGAATGCCCCTAGAACAATTTCCCCTAGGGTCCGTTTACACGCGCAGATTATCTGACAGCTAGCTGCCAGATTTTTGCAGCCAAAACCAGAAATGGATTTGCATAAAAGAGAAATCTTAGTCTTTCCTTTATGACCTATTCCCTGTTTATAGTCCATTCCTGGCTTTGGCTGCAAAAATCTGTCAGATATCTGTCAGATAATCTGTGTGTGTAAACGGACCCTATTCATCACCTGTCTGAACACTGCAGATGAGCTGAATCTTTAACCCTTTGAGGACCAGGCCCACAATGACCCGGTGGACCGCACAAATTTTGATCATTGCATTTTCGTTTTTCCCTCCCCCCCCCCTTCTAAGAGCTCTAGCACTTTCAGTTTTCTATCTACAGGCCATGTAATGGCTTGTTTTTTTACAGAAATAGATTTGCAATGGCGTCTTTCATTCTACCATAACATGTATGACGGAATTCCAAATATATTATTTATGAAGATATAAATAGGCGAAATCGTAAAAAAGAATGCAATATGGTAACTTTTGGGGGGTTCCTGTCTACGTAATGCATTATACGGTAAAAGCGACAAGATACTATTACTCTATAGGCCAGCCCGAACACAACCATATGCAGGTTTACATAGATTCTCTAATGTTATATATTTTTTTTTTATGAAATCCTTTTTTTTTGGCAATTAGTTAATAATATAATCGCCCTATTGTGACGCTTATAACGGTTTTATTTTTTCACCTATGGGTCTGTATGGGGCGTCATTTTTTCCGCCATGATCTCTAGTTTTTATTAATATCATATTTGTGAAGATTGGACGTTTTGATCACTTTTTATGATTTTTTTTTTATATATATAATGTAACATAAAATCTGTAATCCGCGCACTTTTTTCCCTCTTTTCGTCTACGCCATTCTCCGTTCGCAATGACGCTTGTTATACTTTAATAGATCGGACAATTACACACACTACGGTATATTATATGTTTATTTATTTTTATATGTTTTATTTTTATAATGGGAAAGGGGGGTGATTTAAACTTTTATTTTTTTTACACATTTGAAGTCCCTTTGGGGGACTTTTACATTCACTACTTTGATTTCTACACTGACCATTGCTATGCCATAGGCATAGCATTGGACAGTGTTATCGGCGATCTGCTCATTGAGCCTGCCTGTGCAGGCTCAGTGTAGCAGATCGCCAAACGGACCGCACGGAGGCAGGTGAGAGACCTCCGGCGGTCCGTTTTAACGATCGGGACCCCCGCAGTCACACTGCGGGGGTCCCGATCAGTAAGTGACAGGGGACTCCCCCTGTCACTTACACTTAAACGCCGCGGCCGTGCAGCCGTGTCATTACCGGTGAGGTCCCGGCTGCTGATTGCAGCCGGCCCCCACCTGCTGTGAAGCTGCGGAGCACGCTTCATAGCCGGAGAAACACCCAGGACGTAGAGTTACGTCCAGGGTCGTCTGGTGACAGACTTCCATGACGTAACTCTACGTCCTCGGTCTTCTAGGGGTTAAGGCACCTGTGCAGTGTTCAGACAGGTGATTATTAGGAAAAATCCTGCCTGGGGCATTCCTAATGGTGAAGGGGGTGGGGAGGAGGGACAGAGGGAAGGTGCAAGCCTTGGGCATAGAATTTTTAGGCAACGCCCATTTGACACAAGGCTGCAAGTTTAAAAGTTGTTTTTTTAGGACAATAACTGCATCACCTGCTGAACGGATGCGAGGACAGATCTTTGGTTAAAAGCAGCTATGTGATGGTACAAGCGGTTTTGTGGGGTCAGATTGTGGGTACAGAGACACTTTAATGGTGCGTTCACACCTACAGGATCTGCAGCTGATTTTCTGCAGCAGATTTCATTTAAATAACTGAACACAGCATCAAATCTGCTGCAGATCCTGTAGGTGTGAACGCACCCTAAAATAGCTTTCAATAATCTTTATTTCTCGGTAGACAGGGCAGTTGCCTTGCAGCACTGGAGTTCTAGTTCAGAATACAACCAGAGACTAAATATACATATGGTCTGTATGTTCTTGCTGCCTTTTCTGTGAGATTCCCTTTTCTTCCCATACTATAGAAACACATTCATGTAGGTTGTTTTTCTTCCTAGGTGTTTGTGCATGTGTGAAAGGGACTGATGTGAATAAGGAGACCCTCTGTACAGCACAGGTGCTACATAAGCATCAAGATATAAATTGTATATTAACTGTATTATGTTTCCATCCAGAATTACTGTGGATTTTCACAAACAGACTGTTGAACCTGTTCATGTTTCCCAAACTGTTAAAGAGCAGCTAGAGACAATTAAATGTCTGCTTTTGTCTATCAGTGTGACAGAGGTAAGTGTTGAGATTAATTACAAAGTGTTGTTTACCTTTTCACTAGTCAACTCTGTTTAGCAAATGAGAATCCATGATGTAGTTATTACAACTTATGCCATTGTAAAGTTTCTTTTGCATAGATTAGTATCAGGGGTTGGGCGTGATGAAAATTACTATCCGACTTCTTTGTTCACAGAAGGATAAGCTGTAGTCAGAGTATTCGTGCCAAAAATTCCTGTGTATGGGGAGGACAGGAGAAGACAGAGAAATAACTGACAGCCGATCGAAGTTATTAAGGGTACGTTCACACTTACCGGATCCACAGCTTATTTTCTGCTGCGGATCCGCAGCAGATCCTTAGCAGATCTCATTTAAATAACTGAACATAGCATCAAATCTGCTGCAGATCTGCTGCGGATCCTGTAGGTGTGAACGCACCCTTAAGGTTCATGGCCACCTTTTAGACTAGGCAGATTTATCACGGTGGCACTTGACATTTCAGCCTTAAGGGTATAAACCCACACACCGTATACACAGCGTATTTACTGCTGCGATACGCAGCGAATACGCAGCAAAAACGCAACAAATACGCAACAAAAACGCAGCAGATTAGATCTAAATAACTGAACTCAGCATTAAATCTTCACCATCAAACTGCTGCGTATTTGCTGCGTATTTGCTGCGTATTTGTTGCGTATTTGTTGCGTATTTGCTGCGTATACGGTGTGTGGGTTTGTACCCTTAATAAGCTAATATTCATGTTTTTGCACCATTATCTTTCAGCATATGTCTGCAGCTCATTGTAGGCTGAGAAATTCATTCTAATGCTGATCCTGGTTGCTGCAGCAGGATGTTATCTGTATAATACAGCTGATGCCTCCAGCGCCTGTGCATTAATAGTATGTTGTGTAGGAAGGGGTTTAACCAATGCTCTAAGGGTGTCTGTGTACTAAAACGCTGCCATGTTACATCTAGGTTGTAGGTCCTTTCTCTTAGCTGATCCTCTGTGGATGATTCAGTAGTAGTCTTAGCCAAACAAATTGTTACAAATATGTACGCTCTTTGTCTGTGTACTAAAACGCTGACTTGTTACATCTAGGTTGTAGGTCCTTCCTGTAAGCTAATCCTCTGTGGATGATTCAGTAGTAGTCTTAGCTGAGCAAATTGTTACAAATATGTACACCTCTAAAGAAATCAACCCTTACGCCCTATTCACACATCCTGTTCCTGTCCGCAATTGCGGATCTGCAGAAAAATAGGACCAATGTATTTCAATGGACCCATACACACATCAGTGTTGTGTACTGGGCTGCAATCCGTTCCGAAAAAAAAATAAGGACAGGCCCTAGTACGGACAGTAACTGACACACCCAATACAACTCTATAGGGTCCGTATTTTTTTATGGATGCAATACGGACTGAATTGGCGGATTGTTACTGACTGAAATTTGCGGATTGGAAAAATATACTGATGTGTGAATAAGGCATTAAAGAGAAACTGGCAGTCACTAATATGTATATATCTTTGCTGCCAGATTTTAGATCCCTATCACAAGAGCATGGCATACATACCTTTAGTTAGCTGAAAGTGTCAGAGGCGGGTCTGTGACACTGCCATCCCAAATTACGGCTGCCACTTCCCCTCTTCAAGCATGATATGATATGGTGAATAGTTAGAAACATAGAAGATTGTCAGCAGAAAAACACCACCTTCTCCATGTAGTCTAGTTGTTAGTTGTTCAGGAAATGGAGGCTGGAGACTGGCTGCATCCACTGCACACACAGGAGAAGCTGCTTTATATCTTTTGTTTTTCACTCAGAAGTTGCCCCAGGATCATGGAGGACATTAGGAAGAAGCTGCTAAGCCAAATGTACTATAAACCAGTGTGATAAATAACACCCCTTGTGTCTGGTTTATGAAGAAGCTGGAGTCTGAGTCAGTCCCTGATAAAATTCAGGAGTTGGAGCTTAGTCTTATTGACTCTACAGCCCTGCTGGCAGCAAGAAAAGTAAATCCTTATGTGGATTGGAGTGGGGTAAAATTAAGAAACTTATAGTCACCTTTTTCAAGCTGGTACTTTTGGTTCCTCGGGCTTTCGGCTACATCCTAGTTCCTGATGACACGTCATCCCTGCAGAAACTGCCCTGCTCAGCGAATCACTGGCCACAGTGGCGTCTTGCCTCAGTTAGTGATTGGCTATACTGGGCAGTTCATGCTGGTGCGGAGTATCAGCAACCAGAGAGGATTGATTGGGAGCAGCAGGTGAGTATATGTTTTGTTCTTTTTAGGTACATTTTTATGTACATGTTTGAGAAATTTTCATGTAAGTAGAGCAAATCTGATGTTGCATGATGCCTGATATTTATCACAATGCAGTTTCAGTGTGCCTTTTATCAAGCTTCTGTTTAAGCCGTTTGTTCTTTTTTTTTTTTTCTTGAAGGTTGTTGAAGTTGGTCATTTCTGGGGTTATCGTATTGATAAATGTAGTTTAGATCTCCTTGGAAGACTTAACGCAGAAATCAGTAGCCATGATCTAAAACCTCTTTCTATACGCCCTCATCCAGACCTGGTCTGTCTGGCGCCATTTAAAGCTTATGACAGGCCCCAGTTTTATAGGGCACAGATACTGTACATTTCTGGAAGAGAAGCTGTGGTAAGTTATGATTATAATCCTATTTGCTTTTGTAGCATAATCCTGCGACATACGGGATCCACTTTTTAGGGGACTGCTCAAGACAGCTGAGTACAGTGCTTGGCTTTCTCTGACAGGCCCAAAGGCTGTTCTTTAGATTGCAGAGGGTATAAGCCATAACACCTTTAGCAATCATATACATTCTCTATCCTGTGGATATCAAAGTGATGACCAAATGCAGCAAAGCTTTGGTTATGTACCGTCTAAAGTAAAGTGAGGGATATGAAATTATGTGCCAATTTATCAATGTATTTACTTTGTACAATGTGTAGAAGCTTGTATGAAGCCCTGCACACATGTTGGAAAGGATCGGAATAAGTTCTCCATTTACTGAAAGCTTCCTAATATGTCAATCCCTCTTACACGGAGCACTAATCTGCCCAATCAGGACTTATTGCCAGATTATCGTTCCGTGGAATAAAGACAACATTCAGCCGAAGAAATAATCATCGGCTGATCATTGTTTTTTAACATGCCGACCGCACATTGCTACATGTAATAGCAATGCATGGCTGACTGCTGATGAACATGTAAAAAATATTTTACACAGTCGAGTCTTGTCCAGTGACTGGCTGATTGGCCTGAGGCGATGGGCTGCATGGACATCGCTAAATATGTCCACACAGCCCTTGCCGCATGATAGTCGAGCCATGTAATAGACTCTTTAAGGTTATGTGCACTCGCAGACTCTGGAAAACACGTGCATCTCCGCTGCTCCCATAGACTCCATTCTATGGTTTGCTAGATCCCGACGTCCACCCGAAGAATGAGTGGGTTCATTCTTTGGGCGGATGGTGGAATCTGGCAAACCATTGAATGGAATCTATGGGAGCAGCGGAGATGCGAGTAGCTGGGATTCTGTAGTGTGCACATACCCTAAGAGCGCCGATCTAGCAGATCGATGCTCTCTTTTTCGGCAAGTCAGGCTCTGCTGCTCTGGCCTCCTGTAATCAGATGTGGTCAGGGCAGAAAGATCCAGGAAGTGCTGATTGCACTGATCTGCAGCACGGAGGAGACGCTGGCTGGGCAGGGAGTTGAATGTTCGCTACCTCCAGCCAGTCAGTGGGTACTGAAAGCAGCCCTGGTGGGAAAAGGAAGTGATTTAAACTTTTAATATGGTATTTT